>NC_134355.1:186509718-186812218 GCF_048569485.1 Anomaloglossus baeobatrachus | reverse complement strand
CCTCCTTCATTATCCTCCTCCTCCTCCATCATCATCATCCTCCATCATCATTATTATCCTCCTCCTCCTCATTATCCTACTCCATCATCATTATCATCCTCTTCCTCCTCCTCCTTCAAACATACCTGCAGGACAGTGAGATGAATCCTGCTGGTGGCATTTTCCTGTGGCGTCCCGTTGTCCTTCGCGGCTGGTGTGTTGGCCTGGTGTCCTGGGGCAGCACGATACAGGAGCAGCAGCTGATCGCGTCCTCCGGTCAGTTGTTCTGTCCTGTTCTAATCGCGCGCGCTCCCGCGGTCACAACGGGCTGTGAAGAAACGAGGGCGCATGCGCCGCCCTCTCAGTCACCAAGTTGTGTAATGCGGGGGCTTCAGAAACATGGCGCCGGAGATAAGCGCTATGCGCAGAGGCCCACTCCGGCGCCATGTTTCTGAAGATTAGATATTTACATACAGCCAGAGGGAGGGAGGGAGGAACAGGCGGCGCGGGGGGGCGGGGAACACGTGCATAACACGCCCGGACATCAGGAGAGAGGGAGGAACAGGCTGGTGGGGGGGCGGGGAACTCCTGCATAACACGCCCGGACATTAACAGAGAGGTGCACACGTCAATCAAAAAGTGCACGAAAATTCAAACTTTATAAAGTTGTATTTCACTGCCTAAACACCCGAGCTGCCCCCTGATGGTATGTACACACTGTGCATGATAGTGCCAGCACTGCACTGGCTGCAGCTTATACACGAAAATCCTGATGTTTGGTTCCCTTTAAGGATTAGCACCTTATTCAGAATAGTATGTGTGGCATACATGGAGGATTGTCGCCCTCCTGTGGTTGGAAAGGATTATTACATGTGATTTATGGTCTAATGCAGCTAGCCTACAAATATGAATTGATGAACATATAAAATCTTAATCTTAATCTTATCTTTATGATACAGTCACTGGCACAACAGTTAGTTTATGTTGAATTGGGATCATTACTGTTTTAAGATTACTGTTCTGAGTAAATTTTGAATAAAATTGTTATATATTGAGTGAAAATATCTCATGGTTCTCTTGTATTGGTATTAAGCTATTTGAGTAGCATCATAGACACCAAACATTTACACTTTTACTTTTATCTAAAGGGATAAAAAAAATTCAGAAGTTTGGCCAAAAAAAGAATTGCGCTTTTGGCGCCATTTTCTGAGACCCGTAGCGTTCTCAATTTCTGTATCTGGAGCTCAGTGATGGCTTATTTTTTGCATCTTGAGCTGACATTTTAAATTATACTACTTTTGTGTGGATTCTATGTTTTGATCACCTGTTATTGCATTTGCAGCAACCAAAAACGTAATTTTGGAGTCTGAAATTTTTTGTCTCGCCACGCCATGTACCAATCAGATTAATTGATTTTATATTTTGATAGATGTGCATTTCTGAACACGGTGATACCAAATATGTTCATATTTTTTTAACGGTTTTACTGTATTTTCAGTGGGGCAAATGGGGAGTGATTTGAAGTTTTAGAGTTTTTCATATTTTTAAAAACTTTTTTTTTTTTTTAACATTTTTTTGTTTTACTAGTCCTCTTAGGGGACTTTATGGATCCACTGTCTAAGCGCTTGTGCATTTCTGCTGATCAGAGCTGCACTGCTCTGATCAGCAAAAATGCACTGTTCCTTTAATAGCCGTTGCTCTGTCGGCTCTTATAGGAAGTACGTCATGGTCGCATCAGGAGACATCACATGACCTCGAGCTACCATGACAACCATCAGCTCCCCGTGATCACGTAACGGGGCCTCCGACGGCGGTGGGGAAAAGCGTGAACCCCACCTCAGCCATTTAAATCGCACTGTCATATTTTGACAGCGCGATCTAAGTGGCAAACAGGCGCGGGTGGATCTGAAATCCACCTGCGCCCTATAGCCCCACATGTCTGCTGTTCATGTCGGCTGCAGTGAGCCGGCGGTGATTACGGTGACACGACCGATGACGCACCAGTACATCACTGGTCATGAAGGGATTAATAAATTAGCCAATTGGAAGGTGAAAATGTATCTTGAAAATGTTTAGTAATATTATGATCTTGGAGATGGGAATAACCCTTTAACTGAATTTTAGGCCTTGGTTCCACTTTCATTTTACACGAACGAGTGCAATTCGTTAAAACATTGGATTGCACTCATACCAGTGTAAAACTATGGGGTAGTGTCCATCTGCTATTTATTTCTCATGCAATACCAGCATGATGAAGGAATTGCAGCATGCTGCGTTTGTCAGCGAGTCTCGCTTCACATACACCCATACACGTCTATGGGTGCATGTTAAACATTGGACTGCACTTGGATGACATCTCACTGCAATGCTATATGTACAGACAGGCAGCGGAGGAGATGGAGAGATTCATTTCTCCCTCTTCTCCACACCTGTGATCCGATCGCAAGATCGCATCACAGACGCATGACCATTGGCTCACTCTAGCAGCAGAGCTGGAGATGAATGTCAGTAGCATATTGCATCTGATGCTCTTGCAACGGAATCTATACACATGGAACTGAGGCCTTATCTAAAGTTCGGCTGAACCCGCCAAACCTTAACTTCAATGGATCCGCTCATCTCTAATAGACTTGTTCAACACAAGGACTGCCATGATAAGGAGTTGTGCAATATGCAGTGGAGGCTCTAGCACCATACAGCTCATCATAGTTACCCTAGAATCCATAGGACTGCTAGAAATGCAACCACAAATGATCTGGCATTACTAAATATAAATATATATATATGAAACATAATTATGAGATTTAAACGCAAAGGTTACATTATGCCTGAGCATAGAGCATTTTACCTGTCTTCTCTGAATGCGTTGATTGCTTCCATCCAGAATGGCACCATGTTACCCAAAACAAACGCAGATTTTTCTATTAAACGTTCAGTAAAGGAAAGTAGTTTTTCATTTAGATCTGATAAAAGAAAGCAAACATTTACCTACTGTAGATCCCTAAAAGAAAAAGACATCTGTTGGTTCTATCCGTTATGGTATATTTTCTTTAGCATATGTGAATAAGACTGTTGTTGATCCAAAATGCGTCATGATATATGATGGCATTACAATAATGTTACTATTATCCATTTGAAGAATGAGGTGCCGGTCTATTCTACTGAGGATTTGTTTTGGATGCCATTTTCTGGACACATGCACCACAAATTACTTGAGTGTAGAACTGAACTTTTGCCTTGGTAATTTATGCTTTAATATGCTGGTTATAGAGATAATAAAGTTTTACAAAAGTAGTAGAAAAGGATCACAGAATGCACATATGGTGGTGCTTGCGCCATAGTATGAGGTACAAAGGGACATATGCAGCATTAATATCCAACTGTGTGATGTTATCAGGAACAAGAAACTCATAGGAGTGTTTCCAGTCTCATTGAAATCAATAACAGAACGATCAGGCCTAATTAATTTGGCAGTTAATATGTTGTCCACATTTTTTTAATGTTAAAGGGAATCTGTCAGTATGTTTCTGCTACCTCATCTGAGAGCAGCAAAATGTAGGAAAAGAGACTCTGAATCCAACAATGTATCACTTACTAATTGAGTGCATTAGTTGTGACAAAATCAGAGTTTTTAGATGTGGCAGAGATCAGAGAGCCAACTCCGCCCACACCCCTGATTAGCAGATTTCTGTATACATTGTAAATTGACAATAAGCTGCTAATCAGTGCTGGTGATCTGGTTGGACTAAAGGCCACGTCTCACTAAGCAACATCGCTAGCAACATCGCTGCTGAGGCACGACTTTTGTGACGCAACAGCGATGTTGCTAGCGATGTTGCTGTGTGTGACATCCAGCAACAACCTGGCCCCTGCTGTGAGGTCGCTGGTTGTTGCTGAATGTCCTGGACCATTTTTTAGTTGTTGCTCTCCTGCTGTGAAGCACACACCGCTGTGTGTGACAGCGACAGAGCAACAACTGAATGTGCAGTGAGCAGGGAGTCGGCTTCTGCGAACGCTGGTAACCAAGGTAAATATCGGGTAACCAAGAAGCCCTTTCCTTGGTTACCCGATATTTATCTTCGTTACCAGCGTCCGCCGCTCTCACGCTGCCAGTGCCGGTTCCCTGCTCCCTACACACATAGCCAGACTACACATCAGGTAATTAACCCGCTAGGAGTGCAGGGAGCAAGTGCTAAGCGGTGTGCGCTGGTAACCAAGGTAAATATCGGGTTGGTTACCAAGCGCAGCATCGCTTCCACGTGTCGCTGCTGGCTGGGGGCTGGTCACTGGTTGCTGGTGAGATCTGCCTGTTTGACAGCTCACCAGCAACCCGTGTAGCGACGCTCCAGCGATCCCTGCCAGGTCATGTTGCTGGTGGGATCGCTGGAGCGTCGCTTAGAGTGACGGTACCTTAAGAGGCACGTGGGCACCTAGTCTAACAGTGTTAATCAGCTAGTAATAAAACATTCATTTTATTGAAACCGCCCACAGCCTAATAAGTGACACACCCCTTAAATCAGTGTTTGCGCAGCTACCTCATGCTGCCCTCAGATTACATAGCAACAACCTGCTGACAAGTTCAATTATGTATGTAATTGGGGTAAAAATAGTTTTTGCTATTTGGTTTCATCACAACTTTTGCCCAGTTTGGCTCGTACAGGCTGTTTTGTTGCACTGCATGTTCAACTTTGGTGTAATCTGTGCTCATAACCAGGGCTGTGGAGTCAGTAAGCCAAACTTCCAACTCCAACACCTCAATTTCCCTGATTCCGACACTAACTCAAACTCTGACTCTGACTCCCTCATACAGTTGAAACCAGAAGTTTCCATCCACTATCTATAAAGACAAATCTGCATGTTTTTATCATCAGACATGAAACCAGAATAAACCTTTCCTGTTTTAGGTCAATTAGGAACCAAAATTATTTATATTTGCCAAATTCTAGAATAATGAGAGAGAGAGAGAAAATGTTTAAACATTTTTATTACTTTCTGCAAAGTCAAAAGTTTACATACATTTCATTAGTATTTGGTACCATTGTCATTAAACTGTATGACTTGGGTCAAACATTTTGGATATCCTTCCACAAGCTTCTCATAATAGTTGTTAGGAATTTGGCCCATTCCTCCTGACAGAACTGGTGTAACTGAGCCATGTTTGTAGGTCACCTTGCTCGCACTGACCTTTTCAGCTTTGTCCATAAATTTTCAATAGGATTGAGATCAGGGCTTTATGATGGCCACTCCAAAACATTGACTTTGTTATCCTTAAGCCACTTTGTAACCAGTTTGGCAGTATGCTTTGGGTCATTGTCGTTTTGGAATACCCATTTCCACCCAGGCATTAAATTCCTGGTTGATGTCTTGAGCTGTTGCTTCTGTATTGCCACATAATCTTCTTTCCTCATGATGCCATCTACTTTGTGAAGGGCACCAGTCCCTCCTGCAGCAAAACAACCCCACAACATGCTGCCACCATCGTGTTTCCCAGTTGGGATAGTGTTCTTAGGCTTCAAAGCTTCTCCCTTTTTTCTCCAAAAGGAACGATGGTCATTATGGCTAAACAGTTCAATTTTAATTTCGTCAGACCACAGGACAAGTCTGAAAAATTTAAGGTTTTTGTTCCTGTGTGCATTTGCAAACATTGATCTGACTTTTTTATGTTTCTTTTGGAGTAATGGCTTCTTTCTGGCAGAGTGGCATTTCAGCCCATGTTGATACAGTACTCATTTCACTGTGGATAATGATACAATTTTACAAGCTCTCACCAGCATCTTCACAAGGTTTTTTGGTTTTGTTCTTGTTATGCACATGTCTGACCAAAGCATGTTCATCTCTGGTACACAGAATCCATCTCCTTCCTGAGCAGTGTGATGGCTGGACATTCCCATCTTTTTTGTACTTATGTATAATTGTTTGTACAGATGAATGAGGCACCTTCATGTTTCTGGAAATTGTACCCAAAGATGAACCAGACTTGTGCAAGTCCACAATTCTCTTCCTGAGATCTTGGTTGATTTCTTTTCACTTTCCCATGATGCTACACAAAGAAGTGTGAACATGAGCTCACAAGCTCCATGTATACCATCTCATACTCCGGCTCACTTTTTTGTTTTTATGTAGTTTTTTTGTATTCAGTACAAATGGGGTGTGGCCCTCCCTCTTGGTGAGCTGGACATTTCATTCTGTGAATCCCCCTGACTGTGTGTGTCCTGTTGGGACCCGGTCGCTCTCAGCCCTTAGCCACATTGAGGCCTATTTTAGACCCATGGTAAGGTTTTAATATTAGAGAGTGTAGGTACTATCCCAACTGGGTACACCTTGGCGTTGGTGGGATAGCTTTATGCTTTTTTTGATCAAAAACAGTGTTTACTAAGTACCCTATGTTTATATGCACTATGCTTTTATTTAGTTACAGCAGGGTATGTTTTCACAATTTTTGCCTTGGTTTCTCTTTATCTAATGGCCAGTGTGAACATGAGCTCACAAGCTCCATGTATACCATCTCATACTCCGGCTCACTTTTTTGTTTTTATGTAGTTTTTTTGTATTCAGTACAAATGGGGTGTGGCCCTCCCTCTTGGTGAGCTGGACATTTCATTCTGTGAATCCCCCTGACTGTGTGTGTCCTGTTGGGACCCGGTCGCTCTCAGCCCTTAGCCACATTGAGGCCTATTTTAGACCCATGGTAAGGTTTTAATATTAGAGAGTGTAGGTACTATCCCAACTGGGTACACCTTGGCGTTGGTGGGATAGCTTTATGCTTTTTTTGATCAAAAACAGTGTTTACTAAGTACCCTATGTTTATATGCACTATGCTTTTATTTAGTTACAGCAGGGTATGTTTTCACAATTTTTCCCTTGGTTTCTCTTTATCTAATGGCCAGTGTGAACATGAGCTCACAAGCTCCATGTATACCATCTCATACTCCGGCTCACTTTTTTGTTTTTTTGTTTTTACAAAGAAGCAGTGTGTTTCAGGTGTGCATTAAAATACATCCACAAGTGTGTCTCTAATTAACTCAGATGTTGCCAATAAACCCATCAGAAGTTTCCAATATGGGACAATATAGGACAGCCCATATCATTATATGGGCTGTCCTTTATAGTGTAAAGGCATTGTACTCTTCGTGTATGTAAACTTGTAACATTGCAGAAAGTAATAAAAATGCCTTAAAACATTCTCTCTCTCATCTACAGTCTCGTCTTCATCTGGTAAGCCAAGGTGGATACATAATGAAAATTGCCTCATTGCACCATACTCCATCTCAGGGTTAATGTGGTCGATAGATCAGCTACCTTCTAATTTAGCCACTCTCTTGCCATATACTTCTCACTCTCTTTCATTGTGGCAAAAACTCAGATTTCAGTTTAAAATACAATCCAATCCTTCCCCTCTATTGATATAATTTAATAACCCGATGTTTACCCCTGGGTTACACCCAAATTTCTTTCAATGGTGGAAACTTAAAGGGATAACTACCATGAAACACCTTTGGACATCTACTAACTCTATTATCACTAGGCAAGATTTTATACAGAAACATAACCCCTTTCATTGAGAGAAATGATGCATATCAATCAGATTCTACATTTTGCCAAGACAACCTCTACTAGCAGAAATGCCTCTCCACCCACTGCACTTGAACAAATGTGCTTATCTGACCCTTTTGGTTGAGGGATTATCTCACTACTATACTCTATATTGAATCTTCCCTTGGCAGGTGAGAAATTAAGGTATATGGAGCAATGGGAAAGTGATCTCAGGATTCACAATGTTCATTGACAAATGGAATAGATGCTGTGATGTTTTATCTAAAGGTAGTAATCAGACATCACTCCCCGAGACATCGTTAAAAGTCCGACATTGAGCTTATTATGTCCCGGTAAAGTTACATGAAATATATCCTACTGTCAGGGATAGATGTTTCAGGGGGTGCAACACCCCAGGAGACATAAAGCATATTTGGTAGACGTGAACTTTGGTAAAAATATTTTGGCATGAGGATAAATCCCTTTTTAGGATGTTTTAGGGGAGATTATCCAGCTTGATCAAGCAGTACTACTGTTTGGAGACAGACCATCCGGACTCACTAATAAAACCTTTAATTTACAAAATTTTATTACTATGGCTTCACGAATCCACATAGCTGCGCAATGGAAGACATCAATTCTTTCTTTATCTTTAGTCAAAAGAAGATTAGATAATACCTTAGAGTTATTTTATGCTGTTTGGACCCGTTGGATAGACTCCCATCCCGACCCCCTACTGCGCCGCTCTCTAAATGTGTCCCCCTGAGAGATACAGATAGTAGATGGGATGTTAATTGTTAACTCTAAATTGTGCCTCCTATTTGAACATGGTTATTAATAAGACATTCTGTAATTATATGCACAGAATAGCCTCTGCTTACTGAATGATATGTCATATCTTGTCTCAGATTATGATGTTAAACAGTGTACAAATATACCAATTACCAGGCTGTTCTTCCTAGATAAGGATCGTCCCCCTCCCTTTCCCTTTTTTTTTTTTCTTTTCTCTTTTTCTGTTTCATTTGTACTTATTTGAATATAATCTTTAATACTTGTGATCCCCCTGTGATCGGAAATCATTCTGCTGTGAATGTTATATTTTATGTAGTTAAGTTCAATAAAACATTTTGGAAACTAAAATATTCTCTCTCTCATTATTCTGGCATTTGGCAAATATAAATAATTTTGGTTCCTAATTGACCTATAACGGGAAAGGTTTATTCTGATTTTATCTCAAATAAATAGTGAGAAAAACTTGCGGCTGTGTCTTTTTATATAGTGTATGGAAACTTCTGATTTCAACTGTATATGAAGATCCATCTGGATCTCCCCTTTGTAATGCTGTTTCAATAAAATGTGTTATCTTATTGAAAAAACTCAGTTTTGTCCAAGTCTTTTTCATATTGCATATGGAATGGTCTAATTGGTACCCGCATTTGGGTGACATTGTCACCGTGTGGTTCTTCTTTGTTAATTAGCACCTTATGGATTTTATTTGTATAAACAAATATCATAATACACATATAATAGGATAGATTAATCAAATTAATTTGACTAAATTCAAGTGTGCACAAATCTGAATTGTAAAATTGATATCTGTGTAATTTTGCTAAAATGTTGCTACTTTTAGCTCTTTCAGGCCAGTTTCACCCAGATCTGCCAAATGGGTGAAGCTGGAGCGTGACACAATAGCTTATTTAATTCCAGAAAGTAAGATTTGTGGCAAGGAGCCCGCCATTTTTCAGATACACCCAATTAAGAGGCACTGTTCACACTGGTCTTGATGAATCGGGGCCTTAACTTTTACCTCACAGAAATATCAGAGAATGATTGGAAATAGTATATATGCAGCTTCACAAACATACCTGGAAAAATAGTAATTTCTTGCAGATTACTGAAAACAATATAAGGTCGATGTACTAGAGACTTCCCATTGTCAGTAAGCCAAGACTGCAGCAGCTGCCCCAGACCAGCAGTTAACAGCAGAATCATAGAGAAATATCTAAGAATAGAGAAATGTTTTAATTAAGATATGTGTAGCTGGATGGATTATTATTACACTATACACACAAAAGTATTGGGACACATCTCTTAATCATTGAATTCAGGCTTTTCTTTTAGGCCCACTGTATTAGGCATATAAAATCAAGTGCCTAGCCATGTAGTTTAAGTTTAATAACATCTGTGAAAGAAGGTGTCTTTCTAAATATCTCACTGAATTCTAGCCTAGTGATGTAATAGGATGCCACCTAAATATTCCATTATTAACGGTGCACTACTATTGAAATGTGTAAGCGCTTAGGAGCTACAGAAACTAGACCACTAAGTGGCAGACTATGTCAAATTACAGAATTGTGGTCGCCAATTGCTAAAGAGCAAGGTGCATAAAAATTATCATAGTACTGCTATAAGGAAGAAAAGGTGAATTTGGAGAAGGCAGGGTATGTCTTAGAACATATGCTCTATGGCATTCACTAAAGACATAGAGGCTAAAAGAAGTGTCGGATGAGGAGAATAAGGGCCAAACTAAAATAACGAGTTGGAATATATGGATTAATCAAATTGTATGACTAATGCAGAAAGAGCTGTCCACATAGAAGTCCTCCTTAGATGAGCAGCACAATAATAGTAAATGATATCTGGGGACACCAAATCACTCATTGACTCAGTAGCCAGCAGGCCAAGTGTGAGATTCTATGGTGGTTTTTCAGCCCATATGAAGTGTATAAAAGAGGCTTGTAAGACTTTGAGGTCACTCATGGGGCATAGGTATCAACAATATTTCAAATAGGTATAGAAGCTTAGGAAGGATCCACATTTTAATAGCCAAAAAAAGATAATGGAAGTTTAGTCCACTTGGCCAGTATGCTTCATATCTGTCTAAAGACTGGTGGGAACTTCTAACAATAAAGGCAGTTACATGATATTAAATGTTCGATCCTAAATATTTAAGGGTTGAATTTAGAAGGAATTTTTCGCATTAACTTCTGTAGCTGGTAATTGGGGATGTCTAAGGGAACTTCTTCTGTTTTGGAAGTGTTCACTATGTAGCCAGACAGGTTGCCATATGTTTACAGCGCCACATGTAGATTTGGTAGACTGTTTTTTTGTAAGGAAAACATCGCTAGTGAAGGGAAATCTTAAAGTTTTAGTAGACAAAGAACTTTATATGCTTCAAACATTGTGGGAACAGCTTGTGGAAGACACTTTTCTGTTCCGGCATTACTTTATCACCTTCCTTCCAGTGCACAAAACAAAATCCATACAAGCATGGCTGGTTGAGTTTCATGGAAGTGTTGTGGCCGGCACAGATCCCGGACCTTAAACCCTATCAAACTCCTTTGGAATTAATAACAATGTAGATAGCTAGCCAGGTTCTCGCATTCCATATCAGTGCCTAACCTCTCAAATGCTCCTCTGGATGACTAAATAAAAATTCCCACAGGAACACTCCAAACTCTTTATGGGCAGTCTTCCAAGAAGAGGATAAGCTATTTTAACTCCAAAAGAGGAGGGTCACCTTCATATTAATACCTACATATATGCGTGTCATAAAAGCTCCTGTAGGTGTCATATGTGGGTATCCCAATACATTTGTCCATATGGTGGTTTAGGCTGCATTCACACATTGTGCCCATGATGTGACAGAAAACCATGAGGGAATGTACATTGGCAAAGTGTTAGCAGCTAAAAGCACGTTCAATGTTAACCCCTGAAAAATCAGGACTAATTTAACCTAACCCTACATATTTTTTATTGAACATTTTTCTAATTTCTAATCACATTGCAGGAGACACATTTACATTTTTTTGGTAGACATAGCTTTACGAGATCTTGTTTTCTGTGGAATGAGTTGTAATTCTCAATGCCACTCTTTCAGATACATACAACTTAAATGGGTGGTTCACCCATATTTTTTATTGTCTAGATCGATATTATATCGAGAAACAATGTTTCTCTCAAATACCTTGTGTTGGCAATAGTGCCTGTGAGAGGCGCTATTGCAGACCGCTGTTCCCCATCCAGTGACGTACCCGTCAAGTGCTGCACACGTCACATCCTTGCAGCCGGCTGCATTCTGAGCCCATCTGCTCCCCCTCCCTCCTCCCTCCTCCCTCACAGCACAGCGCGTCTCTTGCTTGCAGCGTTCAGCGAGGAGGGAGGAAAGAGGGGGAGCAGGAGACGCGCTGTGCTGTGAGGGAGGAGGGAGGGGGCAGCAGATGGGCTGTGACAGCAGTGAAACACTGCTCACAGCTCACAGTCTGGAAGAATGCAGCCGGCTGCATGGATGTGACGTGTGCAGCATTTGACGGGTACGTCACTGGACGGGGAACAGCAGTCTGCAATAGCGCCTCTCACAGGCACTATTGCCAACACAAGGTATTTGAGAGAAACATTGTTTCTCAATATAATATCGAACTAGACAATAAAAAATATGGGTGAACCACCCCTTTAATACATAACTTTATTAAGCCTTTATTGGGAGAAATAGAAAAGACGTCCTGTTGATCATCTCCTATTACATTTCTGAAGTGGAATGTACAAAGAAAAACAAAAAACAACAGTATAAAAAACAATTCTGGATTTTTTCTTTTTCATACTGTTGAATATTAGGGGTATTCCCATCTCCAAGATCCTATAATAATATGTAATAGGTGTAGTAATAATAAAATTAGCAAATACCTCCAATCAGAAATGTAGTATAGCTCTTCTGATTCACTATGTCGCTTACCTTATGTTCAGAGCATTGCAGGACCTTATGTATTCATGGTTATGACCATGCATATAGTCACAGTTAGTTACTTGTTAGTGGTCGTAACCATGGATACCTAAGGTCCTGTAATGCTCTGCTCTTGGGGTATGGGACATAATGAATCAGGAGCACTATACTACTATACTACATTCCTAATTGGAGGCGTTTGCTGTATTATTATTACACCTACTACATATTGTAATAGGATCCTGAAGATGGGAATACCCCTTAAAAGAGGACCTGTCATCAAGTTAAAAGTGACCAGTATTTATTTAGAGTAGATTTTTATGGTCTGCGCTAAGGGTGCTTGACTGTGCATGATAAATAATAATATTTTCATGGCATACGTTGTTGCGGAGATGGTATTAGATATGAGTCTTTTTTGGGTCTTTTCAATCTTAGACTAAACCCTTTTTTTTTTTGGATTATTGGGATTTTTTTTGGCATATTTATACTTTTTATTTAATATGTATTAAGGCCGCTTTACACGTATCAATTTATCATGCGTTCGCATGTGTGATCGCACCCGCCCCCATCGTTTGTGCGTCACGGGCAATTTGTTGCCCGTGTCGCACAAACTCGGTAACTCCCGTCACACGTACTTACCTCCCGAACGACGTCGCTGTGGTCGGCGAACATCCACTTCCTGAAGGGGGAGGGACGTTTGGCGTCACAGCGACGTCACACAGCGGCCAGCCAATAGAAGTGGAGGGGCGGAGATGAGCGGGATGTCGCGCCCACCTCCTTCCTTCCGCATTGCCGGTGGGACGCAGGTAAGCTGCAGTTCATAGTTCCTGGGGTGTCACACGGAGCGATGTGTGCTGCCTCGGGAATGATGAACAACCGGAGCACAGAAGGACGTTCGATTTTTTAAAAATGAGCGACGTGTCAACGAGCAACGATAAGGAGAGTATTTTTGCTCATTCACAGTCACCCATTTGTGTTACACGCTACGATATGTCAAACGAGGCCGGATGTGCGTCACTAACGACATGACCCCGACGACATATCGTTAGATATATCGTAGCGTGTAAAGCGGCCTTTAGTCTCTTGAGAGGATTTGAACTTTTGTTTTTTCTATACATAGATAGTATATTTTTATTATCTAGCCATTCAGCTTTAATCAAGTCTTTGGTTGTCTGATCCATAAATATCGGATGTGTAAAACAGGTCTTATACCAACAAGCAGAGTCTAATAGGCTTTAGTCTGTAGCAGACCTAAAGACTATCGTTAAGACTTCGGTTACCAAAGTAATCCATCAACACCCTGAGATGGCATTGCGGGAAGCTAATGGGAGTGATACAGTGAGCTCCCTCACTTTGTCAAACTTTACATGCCACAGTCACTACTGACTGTGGCGGCATGTCACGATTTAACGGAATCGTCATATTACTCACATCCTTCTGTGTGTCTGTGCTTGCAGCAGAGGATAAACCGGGTCAGATAAAAGGAGCCACAGGTTCAGGATTCAAGGGGGAAGACAGCACAAATTTTTCAAAAGCTAATTGAAAGTGGCACATCGCATTAGAATGTGAAGAAACTAGTGCTGCATGAACGCTTAGTCATTAAAAATGGAAGTGCTTTTGGCGACTATTATTTCTAAACCATGGTGATCTGTGTGCTGGTCACAACATAGCTTCAATGTATGAACACAGACTTAGATTTAGGCTTTAACTATTGCGTTCAATTGGTCAATGTGAAATACAGTTGAGTTTTCACATATGCAAAAAAAATGGTTTGTGTGTCATCAATGTTTTGGATCCGAGTGTCATCAATGTTTTGGATCCGAGTTAAATGACAGAGTTTCTCCTGTTAGTAAGTACATGGCCAGTACATGGATTGCATGCGGATACCATCTGTGTGCATTCTGTGATTTTCACAGACCCATAGACTTGATTGGGCACTTTTCATCTGTGCTACAAGAAATAATGGAAATGTCTCCGGGATTTTTTGCACGGACACACAGTCCACAAAAAACACAGACATCTGAATAGCAGCATAGATAAAATGGCTGGTGCATCTGGCAAAACCACAGACAGAACACGTACATGAACACTGATGGCTGAATGAGGCCTGAACTTGTATTTGAACTTACTTGGGTGGAATTTCATGAGGCGACACAAATCCATGCCACAAGATATTACGAAGGTTCAAACTCTGCGGAGAGCCAAGGAAAATCCTCAAGACATCCATCTAGTTAGTAAAAGGAAGAATTTCAATAGACTAAATAAATAAATATTTTCTTCATGAAGCTTTAAAATTCAATATTGCTAATAGACCCTACTGTCCACAATATGGTTTTATGCAACAACAGGTTTGGGGGACTTTTTATGACATACACAAAAATCAGGATGTGCATTATAATTGGGAGGTCAGGGTTTACAGCTGCGTTACATATAATCACATGTCTATGACCAAGTTAACATTACAATATGCAATATTCATTTTACCTTTTAAAATATGTATCCTACTATAATGAAGTAATCTTGAAGTATCCTTTTACTACCAAAAAATTGCCTAGGTATACAATATTTTTTATGATTAAAGAGAATATGTCAGGAAAAAAATAAACAATCAAAAAGTTGGTATTTAGCAGCAGTCATAGAGGTAAATAGCTTTTTAAAACATAATCATAATTGGAAATGTAGCTGCACAGAGAAAATAGAGTTATATTCTTTTGTCATCTACATCAACATACCTGCATGTGACTTTTTACATAATTGATCTGTTAGCTAATTTCCAGCAGTGATGAAAAGTCCTGTACTCCGCTCTGCCTGTTCAACATAGCACTGCAGAATGAGCAAAAGCAGGGCTGAGATTTCTTTGATGCCTGTTGCAGACAAATAAATTACATTAAATGGAACTGCCGCTCTCTTGATGCATATGGCTGAAGAAAATCATCTACCATATGGGCATTTTCAGCTTCACATCACTGATCTGTTAGCAGCAGCCATTCCAGCTAGAGTTAGCTCTATTGTGTCTAGTACCGTATTTTTTGTTTTATAAGACGCACCGGATTGTAAGATGTATCCCAAATTTGTTACAGCCCGCAGCATTGCCCTTGCCCCTCTCCACCATCCCCTGGTAAACTACATTTGGATTATAAGACACCCCCCCATTTCCCTTCCAAATGTTTGGGAGGAAAAGTGCGTCTTATAATCCGAAAAATACGGTAATTACAAGCTCCGTTGTGCAGGTAGACTGGAGTGAGGGACTGTTGATTTGATGGAAAACAGCAAACAAATCAATCATGAAAACTCACATTCAGTTATTTGATGTACTGTAAATAGTAGAAGATAAGAACATTCAGACAGACTTGTGTACAGGACCTTTCAGTGTACAGAAGAACAGAGTATATTCTAAATATAGATTAGTTTGATGGTGTGCCAAATATCTGTGGAGGATGGAATTGAGCTGAGCACAGTTTAGAAGAGTTGTGTTGCATGCCTGAGATATTTTACATTCATTGGCCAGTTGGCTTCCAGTACAGCTCTGATTCCTCAATTCAGAGAGATGAGGCTAGTCAGGAGCACGCAGGAGAGGGATGGAAAGGTCTGCAGCATTAAGAAGAAACATGGTGCTGCTGGAAAATTTAGTTTTAGCAGTGCATGTAAACAATAAAAGGTTGTCACTCACTGCTTGCAAGCAAACCTCTTCAGAACGATGTGAGATTTGAAGAAAACCTGTCACTTGCCATAAATATTTAATCTTTTTTACCTGGTGTAAATGCCTTTGATGTCGTGAGTTTGGTGTTTTTCTTTTATTACACCTCTTCATTCCTGAGATATGGATCTCTAGTTCATTTTTGCTAATGTAGTTTATTTTTTTTCCCCCCTTTTCACCCTTTGGATAAAAGTAAACCTATATACCGTATTTTTCACCTTATAAGACGCACCTGATTATAAGACGCACCCCCAAATTTGGTGAAGGAATAGAGAATTTTTTAATAAATGGGGTCCGTCTTATAATGCCAGTGTCCGTCTAACAAATCATATAGGGTATATGTCCCTCATAGCTCCCCCATCCTAAAATTAGCCCCCTTAATCTGGATATGGCCACCTTATATTGAATATATCCCCCGTGTGCTGGCACACGTCCCCCAGTGATGCCACATGTCCCCTATGGCTGGCACACATCCTCTATAGCTGGCACACGTCCTCTATGGCTGGCACACGGCTCACTGTGGCTGCACATGGCCCACTGTGGCTGCACATGGCCCACTGTGGCTGCACAAGGCCCCCTGTGGATGCACATGGCCCCCTGTGGCTGGCACACGGCCCACTGTGGCTGGCACACGGCCCACTGTGGCTGCACATGGCCCACTGTGGATGCACAAGGCCCCCTGTGGCTGCACATGGCCCCCTGTGGCTGGCACACGGCCCACTGTGGCTGGCACACGGCCCACTGTGGATGCACATGGCCCTATGTGGCTGGCAGACGGCCCAGTGTGGCTGCACATGGCCCCCTGTGGCTGGCACACGGCCCCCTGTGGCTGGCACACGGCCCCCTGTGTCTGGCACACGGCCCCCTGTGGATGCACATGGCCTCCTGTGGCTGCACATGCCCCCCTGTGGCTGCACATGGCCCCCTGTGGCTGGCACACAGCACCCTGTGTTAGATATCGCCCCCATGCTGCTGCTTTTAGTAAAATAAACTCTTTCCTTACCTTCTCTAGCACTGTCCTGTCTCGTGACTTCCTCCTTGGGGTTGAGCTCCGGCTCCTGCATTTCCTGGTTCTCGGCCGGTCATGTGATCGGCACGGCAGAGTGATATCATCTCTGCGTGCATGATCACAGCAGCAGGAGGGAGACCAGGGAGACACGCTGGAGGGGGTAAGTAAAGAGTGTTTTATTTTACTATGGGCAGCAGTATGGGGGCTATATCTAACACAGGGGGGCATGTGCGATCAAAGGAGGGCGCAGGCAGATATAATATACGCCACTGCCCCAGCCCATCACCGCTATGCGGTTTCAGCACCATGGTGATGGACAGCGGCTGTGCATATTATATGAGCGGGAGCAGGAGATCAAACGCTGCTGCCCCCAGCTATCACCAGCCCCCAGCAGAGCTCCAGAGCTCTCCCCACCTCCCCTGAACTCTCCCGCCCACAACCATGAATTAGTCATGGAGACGAGACTGAAAAGCACCAGGTACGTGCTGTGCAGTCCTATTTGTGCATATGTGAGGCCGTTTGGCACACTTTAAATAAAAATATTTTAGTGTAGGACTGCCTCAAGAGATTTGCCGTGACGTGGCGTGGTAGCTCGAAAAATTGCAATTTTTTGCCAAAAATCTCATTTTTCAAAGTACAGGTTGGAATGTTGGTACTGTGCACACTTTGCAAAACATAATATTTTGAGTAGAGGTTGCTTTTATGCTGTTTTTTAATTGCTATATAGGTTTTTGGTTGCTCCCCTGAACTCTGTAGTGTGTATAATATATTATATATATATATATATATATATATATATATATATATATTATATATATATACACCCCCCCTGTATATTCGGATTATAAGACGCACCCCCTACTTTCCCCCAAAATTTGGGGGAACAAAAGTGCGTCTTATAAAGCGAAAAATACGGTATGTTCAGTATCTACGAACTCATACTAACCTGAGGCGTCATACTGACATGTCATTTATACCATACAGTGAATGTGATAAATAAAAGACCCCAAAAACAATTGTGGAATTGCACTTTTTTTTTGCAAGGTCACCGTACTTGTAATTGTTTTCCCATTTTCCACTACACTATATGGTCAAACTAATGTATTCATTCAAGTACAACTCGTCCCACAAAAACTAAGCCCTCATATGGCAAGATTGATGGAAAAATAAAAATTTAAGGCTCTTGGAAGAAGGGGCGGAAAAAATGCCGGCGAGTGAAAGGGTTAAATTATTAATTTGCATTTTATAGCAGGCACAGGTGATTTTAATCAGCAGGAGACTGCAAGAGGGGTCAGCCTTTTTTTGCTCCCAGTTCACATATGGGAGCCAGTGGGAGGTGAGTGCACAGCTCCTCTCATTGGGTACTGTGTGGTGGCCTCTGTTGTGGTGGTTTCGTGTCAGTGGGGCGGTGGGGTCTGGAGCCTCGGGGGCTTCGCCTTGCAGCA
This sequence comes from Anomaloglossus baeobatrachus, assembly GCF_048569485.1. Taxonomy (NCBI): domain Eukaryota; kingdom Metazoa; phylum Chordata; class Amphibia; order Anura; family Aromobatidae; genus Anomaloglossus; species Anomaloglossus baeobatrachus. Next base: position 186,793,835 of record NC_134355.1, on the reverse strand, counting down.
TGGGCGCTGTGAGGCACCAGGTCACCTGCCCTGCTGGTGCTTTGTCGCTGCAGCAGTGGTTAGTGCACAATGCCGCATTATAAGGTTTATATTAGGGACCCACTCAAGAGGTTCGCCGTGATGTGGCAGTGGGCTTAATACAATCTGATCAGAATGGTAACAAAGAACCTCATGTTCTATTTAATTTTTTGCCTAACGGCTTTAGATCATTGTATTTTTTGGGATGTGAGATCCATGTCTTTTTCTCTATAGTGTGTTATAGCATGAAATAACTGTTTGATACAATAGTAAAACAGAACTTAATATTTTGTACAGAAACCTTTGTTTGCTATTACGGAGATCAAATGTTTCCTTTAGTTATTAGCCAAGTTTGCACACACTGCAGCAGGTATTTTGGCCCACTCCTCCATACATATCTTTCAGGTTTTAAGATTGTCATTGGGCAACATTGAGTTTCAGCTCCCTCCCACGATTGTCTATTAGGTTCAGGTCTGGGGACTGGCTAGGCCACTCCAGGACCTTGAAAGGCTTTTAATGGAGCCTCTCCTTAGTTGCCCTAATTGTGTGTTTCAGGTTTCCACCCCCATACTTAACAGTTGGGATGGTGTTCTTGGGGTTGTGCTCATCCTTCTTTTAGTTACAAACATGGAGAGTAAAGTTGATACCAAAAAGTTCTATTTTGGTCTCATGTGACCACATGACCTCCTACCATGTCTCCTCTGGATCATCCAGATGGTCATTGGTGAACCTCAAAAGGGGCTGGACCTGTGCTGGCGTGAGCAGGGGGACCTTCCATGCCATTCAGTATTTTAATCCATGACATAATAGTGTTTTGCTAATGCTAATATTTGAGACTGTTGTCCTGGGTCTCTTCAGGTGATAATAATAATAATAATAATATTTATTCATTTATATAGTGCTGTCAATTCCAGTCCTCCAGTGTAGTTCTGGGCTAACTCCTGACCTTTCTCAGAATCATCCTAAAAGCCACTTTACACGCAACGACATTGCAAACGAGATGTCGTTGGGGTCACGGAATTCGTGACGCACATCCGGCCTCGTTAGCGACGTCGTTGCGTGTGAAACACACGAACGACCGTTAATGATCAAAATTACTTACCTTATCGTTGACGCGTTGTTCTATTCCCAATTATTGTTGCTGTTGCAGTACGCAGGTTGTTCGTCGTGCCTGCGGCAGCACACATCGCTATGTGTGACACCGCAGGAATGAGGAACATCACCATACCTGCGGCCGCCGGCAATGAGGAAGGAAGGAGGTGGGCGGGATGTTCCGTCCGCTAATCTCCGCCCCTCCGCTTCCCTTGGGCGGCCGCTTAGTGACGTCGCTGTGACGCCGCACGAACCGCCCCCTTAGAAAGGAGGCGGTTCGCCGGCCACAGCGACGTTGCTAGGCAGGTAAGTACGTGTGACCATTCTTAGCGATGTTGTGCGCCACGGGCAGCGATTTGCCCGTGACGCACAACCGACGGGGACAGGTGCTTTCACCAATGACATCGCTAGTGATGTCGCTGTGTGTAAAAGTGCCCTTTACCCCACGAGGCGAGATCTTGCATGGAGCCCCAGACCAATTATGATTGACAGTCATCTTGTGTTTCTTCCATTCTCTAATAATTGCACCAACAGTTGTTGCCTTCTCAGCAAGCTGCTTGCTTATTGTCCTGTAGCGGATCCCACAGGTCTAGAATTTTGGGCAAGGTGTCCTTTGACAGCTCATTGGTCTTGGCCATGCCGGAGAGGTTGGAGTGTGTGATTGATTGTGAGGACAGGTGTTTTTTATACAGGTAACTACAGTCCTTGACAAAAGTTCTGTCGCTTATCCATGTTATGTAAATAAAAGCTTATAACCTGACTTTAAATTCATCCATTGGTTTCATAAATTACTCTTTTGAAAGCTGAAACCCTCCCAAATTTGGTTTAGGTTATGAAAATAAAGTTGCTGCAAAGCTAAAATATTGATCATTTAATGAACACAGAAAGGTCAGATTTTGGCCTGACAAAAGTTTTGTCGCTTTGTCATATAATGCACCCAATCCTAGTTTACATCCTCACCTGTGCTCACTAAATGATCGGTTAATTAGTGGGTATGTATAAAAAGAAACCCAGCACTCCAGACCTTCACTTGAACTGCAACTTGACCTCTGACAACATGCCAAAAATCCACCCTGTGACCAAAGCCTTGATTATCAAGAGGCTGAAGAACAGATCCACTGCAAAGGTGGCTGGCACCTTTAATGTGTCTCAGCATCAAGTACAAAGAATTAAAAAAAGATTTGAAGAGACTGGAGAGGTTTTTGACAAGCCCAGGTCCGGCACACCCCGCAAGACAACTGCTCAGGAGGAACGTTTGTTGGTTAGACAATACAAAGCCAGCCCCTCTTCCACTGCAGCAGAGCTACAAAAGGCCTTGTCACCTCAAGTCCCTGTGTCAACTAGAACAGTTTGTAGGATTCTGTCTCGAAATGACCTCCATGGTCGAATCAGTGACCAGAAGCCAGCACTAAACAAAAGCCAATTATAAAAACCGTGTGGCATTTGCCATGTCCCACAGCCTGCTAAACAGATGGACACTGGAAAAGTGGCAGAAGGTGGATTTCTCTGATGAATCTTCAGTTGAATTACACCACAGACTCCGCAAAAACTGCAGGAGACCTACTGGAGCTCGTATGGATCCAGAAAACAGTTAAGTTTGGTGGTGGAAAGATCATGGTCTGGGGTTACATTCAGTATGCGGGTGTGCGAAACATTTGCAAGGTGGAAAGCAATATCCATAGCCTAAAATATCAAGGAGTATTAGCACCTCTTACATTCCCAATCATAAAAGGGGTAAAATTCTGCAGCAGGATGGTGCTCCATCTCATACATCCATCTCTACAACAAAGTTCCTCCTGGCAAAGAAGATCAAGTTGCTCAAGGACTGGCCAGCCCAGTCACCAGACATGAACATCATTGAGAATGTTTTGAGTAGGATGAAAGAGGAAGCTTGAAAGACAAAAATAAGAGTCTAGCTGAACTCTGAGAGGCATGTAAGACTGCATTTTTTGCTATTCCTGATGACTTCATCAATAAATTGTATGAATCATTGTTGAACAGCATGGATGCAGTCCTTCAAGCTCATGGAAGTCACACAAAATATTAAATATGGCTCTAATAGCACCATAACTTCATTCACCAATGTTCTGCAACATATCTTTGTATTAGAAGTTAAATATTTGTTTGACTTTCACATTACTTTCTGTGGGCGACAAAACTTTTGTCTTGCCAAAATCTGACCTTTCTGTGTTCATTAACCCCTTCAGCCCCCAGCCTGTTTTCACCTTAAAGACCCGGCCATTTTTTGCAATTTTTACCAGTGTCACTTTGACAGGTTATAACTCTGGAACGCTTCAAGGGATCCTGGTGATTCTGACATGTTTTTTCGTGTCATATTGTACTTCATGCCAGTGGTAAATTTAGACAGATATGTTTTGCGTTTATTTGTGAAAATTTCGGAAATTTGGCGAAAAGTTTGAAAATTTCGCAATTTTCAAAATTTGAAATTTTATGCAATATGTCACACAAAATAGTTACTAAATAACATTTCCCACATGTCTGCTTTACACCAGCTCAATTTTTAAAACAAAATTTTTTTCCGTTAGGAAGTTAGTTAGAAGGGTTCAAAGTTCATCAGCAATTTCTCATTTTTCCAACAAAATTTACAAAAAAAAAGTTTTTGGGTACCACATCACATTTGGAGTGATTTGAGAAACCTAGGCAACAGAAAATACCCAAAAGTGGCCCCATTCTAAAATCTGCACCCCTCACTCTGTTCAAAACCACATCCAATAAGTTTATTAACCCTTTAAGTACCATACTATGAAGAAAAAGACATGGATCGCACATCCCAAAAATACAATGATCTAAAGCCGCTAGGCAAAAAATTAAATAGAACATGAGGTTCTTTTGTTACCATTCTGATCAGATTGTATTAAGCCCACTGCCACGTCACGGCAAACCTCTTGAGTGGGTCCCTAACCTGACCTTTCTGTGCGGCACCGTGCACTGACCACCGCCGCAGCGACAAAGCGCCAGCAGGGCGGGCGACCTAGTGCCTCACAGCACCCATGCTGCAAGGCAAAGCCCCCAAGGCTCCAGGCCGCGCCGCCCCACTGACACCACACCACCACAACAGCAGCCACCACACAGCACCAGCACACAGTGAGAGGAGCTGTACACTCACCTCCCACTGGCTCCCATATGTGAACTGGGAGCAAAAAGAAGGCTGACCCCTCTTGCAGTCTCCTGCTGATTAAAAACACCTGTGCCAAATGGGGAGAGTGCAGATCCAAGCAAAAAAAGAGGGGGATAGAATGATATAAATACCATACTATGAAGAAAAAGACATGGATCGCACATCCCAAAAATACAATGATCTAAAGCTGCTAGGCAAAAAATTAAATAGAACATGAGGTTCTTTTGTTACCATTCTGATCAGAGATTGTATTAAGCCCACTGCCACGTCACGGCAAACCTCTTGAGTGGGTCCCTAACCTGACCTTTTTGTGCGGCACCGTGCACTGACCACCGCCGCAGCGACAAAGCGCCAGCAGGGCGGGCGACCTAGTGCCTCACAGCACCCATGCTGCAAGGCGAAGCCCCCAAGGCTCCAGGCCGCGCCGCCCCACTGACACCACACCACCACAACAGCAGCCACCACACAGCACCAGCACACAGTGAGAGGAGCTGTATACTCACCTCCCACTGGCTCCCATATGTGAACTGGGAGCAAAAAGAAGGCTGACCCCTCTTGCAGTCTCCTGCTGATTAAAAACACCTGTGCCAAATGGGGAGAGTGCAGATCCAAGCAAAAAAAGAGGGGGATAGAATGATATAAATACCATACTATGAAGAAAAAGACATGGATCGCACATCCCAAAAATACAATGATCTAAAGCCGCTAGGCAAAAAATTAAATAGAACATGAGGTTCTTTTGTTACCATTCTGATCAGATTGTATTAAGCCCACTGCCACGTCACGGCAAACCTCTTGAGTGGGTCCCTAACCTGACCTTTTTGTGCGGCACCATGCACTGACCACCGCCGCAGCGACAAAGCGCCAGCAGGGCGGGCGACCTAGTGCCTCACAGCACCCATGCTGCAAGGCGAAGCCCCCAAGGCTCCAGGCCGCGCTGCCCCACTGACACCACACCACCACAACAGCAGCCACCACACAGCACCAGCACACAGTGAGAGGAGCTGTACACTCACCTCCCACTGGCTCCCATATGTGAACTGGGAATGGTAACAAAAGAACCTCATGTTTTATTTAATTTTTTGCCTAGCGGCTTTAGATCATTGTATTTTTGGGATGTGCGATCCATGTCTTTTTCTTCATAGTATGGTATTTATATCATTCTATCGCCCTCTTTTTTTGCTTGGATCTGCACTCTCCCCATTTGGCACAGGTGTTTTTAATCAGCAGGAGACTGCAAGAGGGGTCAGCCTTCTTTTTGCTCCCAGTTCACATATGGGAGCCAGTGGGAGGTGAGTGTACAGCTCCTCTCACTGTGTGCTGGTGCTGTGTGGTGGCTGCTGTTGTGGTGGTGTGGTGTCGGTGGGGCGGCGCGGCCTGGAACCCTGGGGGCTTTGCCTTGCAGCATGGGTGCTGTGAGGCACCAGGTCGCCCGCCCTGCTGGCGCTTTGTCGCTGCGGCGGTGGTCAGTGCACGGTGCCGCGCAAAAAGGTCAGGTTAGGGACCCACTCAAGAGGTTTGCCATGACGTGGCAGTGGGCTTAATACAATCTGATCAGAATGGTAACAAAAGAACCTCATGTTCTATTTAATTTTTTGCCTAGCGGCTTTAGATTATTGTATTTTTGGGATGTGTGATCCATGTCTTTTTCTTCATAGTATGGTATTTATATCATTCTATCCCCCTCTTTTTTTGCTTGGATCTGCACTCTCCCCATTTGGCACAGGTGTTTTTAATCAGCAGGAGACTGCAAGAGGGGTCAGCCTTCTTTTTGCTCCCAGTTCACATATGGGAGCCAGTGGGAGGTGAGTGTACAGCTCCTCTCACTGTGTGCTGGTGCTGTGTGGTGGCTGCTGTTGTGGTGGTGTGGTGTCGGTGTGGCGGCACGGCCTGGCCTGGAGCCCTGGGGGCTTTGCCTTGCAGCATGGGTGCTGTGAGGCACCAGGTCGCCCGCCCTGCTGGCGCTTTGTCGCTGCGGCGGTGGTCAGTGCACGGTGCCGCGCAAAAAGGTCAGGTTAGGGACCCACTCAAGAGGTTTGCCGTGACGTGGCAGTGGGCTTAATACAATCTGATCAGAATGGTAACAAAAGAACCTCATGTTCTATTTAATTTTTTGCCTAGCGGCTTTAGATCATTGTATTTTTGGGATGTGCAATCCATGTCTTTTTCTTCATAGTATGGTATTAACCCTTTAAGAGGTTCACAGCAACCAAAGCAATGTGGAATGAAAATTTTACTTTTGTACACAAAAATGTTACTTTAGCCATAAAATTTTGTATTTTCATAAGGGTATCAGGAAAAATGCACCATAAACTGTATCGTGCATATTCTCCTCAGTACGCAGATACCTCATATGTGGTGGAAATCAAATGTTTGTGCACATGGCAGGACTCGGAAGGCAAGGAGCGCCATTTGAATTTTTGAGCGCAAAATTAGCTGCACTCATTAGCAGACGCCATGTCGGGTTTGAAGACCCCCTGAGGTGCCTAAACAATGGAGCTCCCCCACAAGTGACCCCATTTTGGAAACTAGAGCCCTCATGGAATTTATCTAGCTGTTTAGTGAGCACTTTGAACCCCTGGAGGCTTCACAAAAGTTTGTAATGTTCAGCCGTGAAAATAATTTTATTTTTTTTTACCACGAAATTGTTTTTTCAAACAGGTAGCTTTTTTAATCACAAGGGTATCAGGAAAAAATGCACCATAAAACGTATTGTGCAATTTCTCCTGAGTACAGACATACCTCATATGTGGTGGAAATCAATTGTTTGGGCGCACGGCGGGGCTCAGAAGAGAAGGAGCGCCATTTCACAGCAAAATTGGTTGGAATTATTAGCAGACGCCATGTTGCATTTGGAGACCCCCTGAGGTGCCTAAACAATGGAGCTCCCCCACATGTGACCCCATTTTTGAAACTAGACCCCCCCCACCATACAAAAAAATTAGTTTGGCGAAATAAAAAATACAGACGTCAGTAAAAAAAAATAATAAAATAATGAGCGCCTGCAACCGACACTATACCAAGTGCCACACGTGAGAGTGATGCACGAATCTCGCATCGCATCATCCGGCACAGCCGCACACTCCTGTCTGGAAGAGAGCGACCGTGCTGGATGATGCGATGTGAGACTCATGCATCGCTCTCACGTGTGGCACTGGGCTGACCCTTACAATATTCAGTACAAAATACTGCAGTTGACGATTACTACAGTATAATTTTACTGGACCCAAACTAAGTTTATTTGTATTTCTTAGTTTACAGAAAAAAAAATCAGGACGCACGCACGGATGTGCTGCAAAAAGGGGGGGGCCTAGGTGGGATGAAAAAAAAAGATGGACGGAGAATGGGAGAGGGCGCGGCGGAAGATGGGAGAGGGCGCGGCGGAGGATGGGAGAGGGCGCAGCAGAGGATGGGAGAGCGGTGGAGGATGGGAGAGGGCGGGCAGCAGATCAGGGTGAGAGGTGGTGGAGGGGGCAGCAGATCGGGGAGGGTGAGAGGTGGGGGAGGGGGCTTCAGATGAAGAGGATGGGAGAGAGCAGGCAGCAGATCAGGGATGGGGGCAGCAGCTGATGAGGAAGAGCGGGCAGCAGATCGGGGAGGGTGAGATGGTGGACAGCAGGCAGCAGATCGGGAAGGTGAGATGGGGGTGGGGGCAGCAGATCGGGAAGGTGAGATGGGGAGGAGGCAGCAGATCGGGAAGGTGAGATGGCGGAGGCGGGCAGCAGATCGGGAAGGTGAGATGGAGGACAGCAGGCAGCAGATCGGGAAAGTGAGATGGGGAGGGGGCAGCAGATCGGGAAGGTGAGATGGCGGACAGCGGGCAGCAGATCAGGAAGGTGAGATGGGGAGGAGGCAGCAGATTGGGAAGGTGAGATGGGGGAGGGGCAGCCATTCGGGAAGGTGAGATGGGGAGGGGGCAGCAGATCGGGAAGGTGAGATGGTGGACAGCGTGCAGCAGATCAGGAAGGTGAGATGGCGGACAGCGGGCAGCAGAGCAGGGAGGGTGAACTGGGGGAGAGCGGGCATCAGATGGGGAGGGTGGGAGATGGTCGAGGGGGCAGCAGATGAGGTTGGGAGAGAGCGGGCAGCAGCTCACGGAGGGGGGCAGCGTCTGATGGGAGAGAGCGGTGGCAGATGGAGGCGGCTGCAGCAGATAGAGGAGTTCAGCAGCGGTGGATCGGTGGCGGGCAGGGGCTTACCAGGGCACTTGCAGGGATCGCTCCCCTCGGCTTCCACGGACGGAGTAAAGCGGAGGGGAGTGGTCACCGGCCCCAGAGCCATGGTGATTGTAGAGATCAGTCACAAGGCCGATCTCTCCAATCAGAGCTGGGGGCGGGTGAAGCACCGATCACCCAGCTCCAGCCAATAATCAGTGCTACAGCTGCACGGATATGGCTGGATTTCAATGTTTCAGCCATTTTCAATGGTTGAAGCATTACAGTGGCTGTGATTGACTGAGCGGTGTTCGTCAGCCAATCACAGCCTCTGTAGGTCCAGGGAGGAGGCATCACCCCTCCTGAGGTCAGGCAGAGGTCCCCTCCTCCCAGAATCTAAGGTTTGTTTTGAACCGATTGCACTCACCGGGGCTCCAGGGCCGCGATTTCGCCATGACGTACTGGGTACGTCATGGGTCGTTTAGCACCATGTCACCATGACGTACCCAGTACGTTAAGGGTCGTTAAGGGGTTAAATAATCAATATTTCAGCTTTGCAGCAACTTTCTTTTTATAACCTAAACCAAATTTGGGAGGGTTTCAGCTTTCAAAAGAGTAATTTATGAAACCAATGGATGAATTTAAAGTCAGGTTATAAACATAGATAAGCGACAAAACGTTTCTCAGGCACTGTAGTACAAATAGGTGCAAATAATATAGGTAATGAGTGTAGAGTAGGGTGGCTTCTTAACACTAGAACTACTGAGGTAGTCATTTTGACTACTTTGCACTATGTATTTCTATATAGGTGTCACGAGTCCAGTAGTTCTAGTGTTAAAGAAAAAAATAACAGGTCTGTGAGAGCCAGAATTCTTGTTGGTTGGTCGGTGATCAAATAGTTATTTCATGCAATAAAATGCAAATTCGTTATTTAAAAATCATACAATGCAATGTTCTGGATTTTATTTTTAAATTCTGTCTGTCAGTTGAAGTGTACCTACAATACAAATTACAGACTTGTCCATTCTTTGTTGGTGTGGAAACTTGTAAAATTGGCAGTGTATCAAATACTTAGCCTCCCCACTGTATGTGAATACAGCAGAGTTGTATGTGTGTCTATACGTGCATGTAGCAGAGGTATATGTGTGTCTATAAATGCAAGTAGCGGAGATGTATGTGTGTCTGTACGTGCATGTAGCAGAGAAGTATGTGTGTCTATACACTTAGGAGCAAAAGGGTAACAAGGTTTTGAAATTTTGAATTTTATGCTCCATATTTTACCATCCAGTACAGCTTTGAGCGTGAGACTTACTTTCATTTTATAGATAATCATCTTGGCTATCTCATACATAAATTTCCAACTATTTAGCATATGATTAGTTATGCAGATTCATGTCATGTCACTGTATTACTGTTTTGCTCCTAGAAATTTAAATTTTTACTTTAAATCAGTTTTTTATATTCAGTTTATCAAAACAAAATTAAATGACAGGCACATACTGGCATAAATATAGCTCCAGATACCGGATAGGAAACTGATACAGAGTAAACCAAGAAAACTGAAAACAACACTATCAGAGTTCTCCTCGTTGAAGCATAGGTAAGAATAAAGGAAAAATTGTCAGTCTCAATACAAGCCGTCTATGAGTAAATCAAGAATAATGCAATAATCACATCAGAAATAACTTATGAAACTCAAACAATGACTTATAGCAGAGAAAGAGAAGGAAAGAAGACAGAGAAAGAGGGGGAAAGAGGGAGAAAAGTGAGAGAGGAACAGGGAGGATCAGAAGGGAACAAAAGGGAAGGGGGGGGAGGGGGCTAGGCAACTATCCCATATCAGGCGAGCCAGTCAGCAAATTAGGGGCTTGACAGGCAACCTAACTTTTTGATATTGATCCCAGGAGTCGTAGTCGTGTGCCATAAGGGATTCCACTTGCTCCAGGTGATTCAGTTGGGCGGCTCAGGGGACCTCCTGTGTCTAGGGATAACATTTCTAGCCCCTGTCAGGAAGAATCTAAGGACATCCGTTTTAACAGACAACAAACTACCAGGCAAGAGGGAGAGAAGAGCGAGCTGAGGGGTCAGAGTCAAGCAAGTTCCTTACATGTAGGAGTAGATTTCAAAAATGGAGGACCAGAACGACCGATGAAGGCCACAGGACCACCATATGTGAGTCATAGTATTAACCTCAGTGCCACATCTACAGCAGAGATCCAAGACCAAGGGGAAGATCCGGAGCAAAAAGACCGGACATCTATACCAGCACGTCAATATTTTAAAGTTCTTTTCCTGGCTAAGACAGGAGACAGAAATTTTATGGGTTAGAGTACATATTTTAGAGCGATCCGTGTCCGACAGAATGATCTGAAGTTCCTGCTGCCAAGCACCCAAATAGTCAGGAGACGGCTCTGAGAACACTTCAGACAAAATCGAATATAGGTGAAAGACCAGGCGAGAGGGAGGGGAAGACGACCCCATCAAGGACTCAAAGGAGAAGCAAGGTGTCTGCAATTGTCCCTGGATCTGCCAACTATGGACAAAAGTCTGAAGCTGAAGAAACTCACACCCCGACAGGGATATTCCTTGGTAGGTCCTATGCAAGGCCACCAGGTCTGCAGATCTTGCGAGCAGTTCCACCACCTGCCCCAACCTGATCCGAAGAACGCCAACACAAGAATAACTCTCTACCCATCGCCAGCGAGAAGGCAGGGTTATTAAAGAGAGGACAGAGCAAGCTGTTCGTTGTAGCCAGGTCAGATCACCTGGGAAAGTTGTCCCAAAATAGGAGAAAGGACTGTGTAAGTGGTTGAAAAACCGCCAGCGGGGGGACAAAGGCGCGGAAATGTCCAGGGTAAGGAGGACAGAGGGGACGGGGAGGCCAACCACTCAATCAGAACTCATTGTTTACTATGCTCATTGAAACGCCAATCCAGCATCCTAGAGAGCAAGACCACTTGGTAATATCTTTTCAGGTTGGGAATCCTCAACCCCCACTTAGGTCTAGCCTTGATATCAAATGGAATCCTGTCCCTGCAGGAACCCAAGACACATTTAGTAAAGGCCTTTTGTAGCGCTTTAAATAGTATCTAGGGGTATGGATTGGGGTGGTTTGAAAACGATAAAAGAAAACATGGCAAGATGTCCATTTTTATTGCGTTTATTCTGCCAAACCAAGAGAGTTTGGAGAGGTCATAGGACTTTAAGTCAAGGAGAGAACGTTGGTATAGTGCAGAATAGTTGAAGGGGAAGATGTCAGCCGGATTGGAGCACCCAAAACCCCAAATACTTGATAGCCCTTGACTGCCACATGAATGGGAATGAGCTCTGTAGGGAGGCAACCAAGACATCAGGCAGAAAGATGTTCAAGGCCTCAGACTTGGAAAAACTAACCTTAAAATTCGATACTCCCCCAAACTTCTTAAATTCTTTTATTAGGGCAAAGAAGAAGATAGATGGGTTGGTCAGATACAGTAGGAGATCATCCGCATAGAGAGCTAATTTTACCTGCAAGGACTTGTGATTTCGGGGGATTTACTGATGGCTACTGCGATGTGCTCCATGGCTATGACATATAATAGGGGGAAAGGGGGCAACCCTGCCGAGTTCCATTAGCAGTGGCTAAAGGGGGATACAGGGTATGGTTAACTCTTATTCTAGCTGTGGGGTGGAGATATAGGACCATAATCCTATTGAGCATGACCTCTTTGATACCTATTTGACTCAGCGCAGAGAGAAGGAAAGCCCAGTTCAGTCGGTCAAAAGCTTTTTCGGCATTGATCGAAAGACGGCAAGCTGGGAGACATCGCTTTCAGCGATAGGATGTAATAAGACAGGTTTTTATTAGTGTTATCCTGGGCTTCCCGCTGTTGTATAAACCCTACTTGGTCGACGGTGGATGGAGTTGGTGCAGGAGGGGACCCAAACGATTAACGATCAGTTTAGCAAACATTTTGACAACAACATTAATTAATGAAATTGGTCAGCAGTTGGAACAGAGGGCATGATCTTTTCCTGGTTTGGGAATAATGGAGATAGTGGCTGACATAGTCGGAGGAGTAAAGGCGCAGTCGAGGGAAATGACATTGAACGTTTTGCAGAGAAATGGGACTAATTATGCCTGGACGGTTTTGTAAAAATCTGCAGGGAATTCGTCTGGCCCGGGGCTTTTACCAATTGCCAGCGTCTTCAATGTTGTGGTAATCTCCTGATCAGAGAATGGATCATCTAAGGCCACGGCCTCGTGTTCTGAGAGAGAGGGAAGGGGTGTGTCTGCCACATAGGCGTCAACCCTAGAGCCAAAAGACTCAACAGTCATGTCGGCGAGCGGGCCTCTGAGGTTATAGAGTGAGTTGTAATATTCACAGAAGGCTTCCGAAATTTCCTCTAGTTTATGCAGTAATTCCCCCGAGGATCTTCGTATAGTAGGAACAAACGATGCCAGGGAAATGGGGGTGCAGGAAACCCTGCCTGGTTTGCTGGAGTACTCATAAAAATATCATCAAGTTCTATCTAAGTACCGGGCTGAGGCTATCTCCAATAGTGTTCTGAGATCAGACCTGGTACAGATCAGGTCAGCAAGCACCCGAGGGTCCCGGACCCACTTATGCTTTATTTCAAGACGCTGAATAAGGAGCGACAAGCACTCTATGTTAAACCTATTATCCTTTTTGATCCTGGAGCCTTGCTGTATCAGAGTACCCTGAATTACACACTTAAGAGCCTCCCACTATACTGGTAAGGGAGTGGTATCAGCACTATTGTGTGTAAGGAAGTCACCGATAACCTCTTTGATCGCCGCTAGACATGTGGTATCTTTTAGGTGGGCGGGGTTGAGAAACCAGTTCCACTCTCTTGGGGCCGCGTCAGGGATCCTGAACGATAGGAAAAAAGGGGCATGGTCTGACCAGACCATAGACTCTATGGAGGAGATCGGGTCGAGTTAGAGCAGGCAGTGGCTGACCAGAAACACATCAATTCTGCTATAGGAGTTATGAACTCCCGAATAATACGTGTACTCACGGACTCTAGCATGGAGGAGTCTTCACACATCCACTAACTGTAACTCCAAGAGTTTAGATTTAAGAGAGGCCACTTGACAAGATGGTACATGAGACCTACCCAAGGAAGTGTCGGCAATACGATGCATAATGAAGTTCATGTCTTCCCCCAATATGACGGATCCCTCAGCAAAGCCACGGAGAAGGTTAAAGTACTTTGTGCAGGCCCAAACCTGATCCTGGTTAGGTAGATAAAAATTTGCAATTGTGAAAACTCTGTTGGACATAGAAAGCTTAAGAAATGGGAAATGCCTGTTAGGGTCTGATTGGTGATCAATGATAGTGGCTAGCAGGAATTTGTTGAAAGCAATGCTCACTCCACTTGACCTCAACTCACCATTGGAGCTATGGCACCACCTAGTGTAGTATTTATTCATGAGCGTAGGAATGTGGTTCGTTTTAAAATGGGTTTCTTGGAATAAGAAAATATGCACACGTTTCTTACATGCGGTAAAGGATCTGTGACCTCTTCTCTGGGATATTAAGTCCCCTGACATTATAGGAGCAGATGTTCAGGTCAGTCCTACGTAGCCAGGGAAGGGAGCAAGAAGGGCAGTAGGGGAAGAAGAGACAAGGGAGGAAACGGGATCAAGGGGGAAAGAGAAGAGGGGAGATTTGAAAAGTGTAGAAAAGAGAATGGAAAGTGAGGAGGAGCAGCTCACTGGCAAGAACCCCACCAATATCAGCCCTGGCTTCTACACTAGGACCAGGAGAAACAAAATAGAAATAACTTTAAAACTGTGTTACAAGAACAATGTCCTAAAAGGGGGGAGTGACTAAATAAAGACGCCGAAAGGCATCCAGCTTCAGCTTGCCCATAAGGAAACTTAGGCAAGTTCCAATGCACCCTGGCAGCTAGGGGAGAGAGAAGGGGTAGGGGAGGATGGGGAGAGGGGAAAGAAGGAGCAGGGGAGGAGGAAAGGGAAGGGAAGGGTGGGAGAAGGGGTTCGCCAGAGATAATGTTTAAGGACACAACATCATCAATTAACAGTCAGGGACTTTTACACAAACATCAAGGCTGCGCCCCCGTCCCTTCACCCACCACCCCCAGCCAAACAGGTCACAGACCCGAAGGACAGCAGGCGAGGAAAGGGGGGGAGCCAGCCACAGAGCTGTAGGACACAGGTCAGAGACAGCCTTAAAATGTATAAACTTATTAATAGTGCACGAATAAGAAAAATGCCGGGGGAAGTCTATTAGGCCTATGGGTGCCAGGGAGAAGGGGGACAGTCACACATCCCACAATCCCCGGACAATGTCCCATCTTTAATTCATCTTGTCTTGTCTTGCCCGACCCGCAGATCCCTGCGAGGCCCCTTTTGGAAAGGGAAGGGTGACGGGCCACTCTGGAATGGAGAGAGGCGGCAGATCTAGTTCTCCCATGAACTCCGGGACATGAGCGGGAGAAGTAGGATAATCATTGACTCTGCAAAAACTCTCATTCATTCTCGCCTGGATTATTGTAATTCTTTACTAATTGGTCTCTCTGTTACTAAACTCTCCCCTCTCCAATCCATTCTGAATGCTGCAGCCAGGATCATTTTCCTCTGCAACCGCTTCACTGATGCCTCTGCTCTTTGCCAGTTATTGCACTGGTTGCCTATCCGCTACAGAATCCAACATAAACTTATCACTCTCACTCACAAAGCTCTCCACGGTTCCGCACCGCCCTACATCTCCTCCATCATCTCTGTCTATCACCCCACCCGTGCCCTCCGCTCTGCTAATGACCTAAGACTGACATCCTCAACAATTCGAACCTCCCGCTCCCGTCTTCAAGATTTCTCACGAGTTGCACCTATGCTCTGGAACACACTACCAAGAGCAATCCGTTTAATTCCCAACATCCACACCTTTAAGCGGGCCCTAAAAACACATTTCTTTAGACTAGCCTATCACCTCACTGCCCTGATCTAATCTAGAACCTTTCTGTCCTCATAACAAAAAATGTACTTCCAATTCTTGTCCCCTGTACCGGTATAAATTCTGGCCAATGAGGGGTTCATGCAGCTGGTTTTGAATACCCTTTTAAATCGATGGCCGGACCATATATAACAAGCTTTTCTCCCCCATTCACCTTTTGTGCCTCCCCTATTTCCTCATAGACTGTAAGCTTACGAGCAGGGCCCTCACTCCTCCTGGTATCTTAATTTTTTTTTTTTGTTTTGTCTCAAATTGTCTGTACATGTCCCCTCTGAATTGTAAAGCGCTGCGGAATATGTTGGCGCTATAGAAATAAAACTTTATTATTATTATTATTATTATTATAACCGGGTTGCCCCTCCGCACCTGAAGCTGGAAGGGGTATCCCCAGGTATAGGCAATATTGTGACCACCGAGGATTTCCAGAAGAGGGCGAGGTGCACGCCACTTAGCAAGTGTGGAGCATGAAAGGTCACACAGTAGCTGAAGGGATGCCCCGTCAAAGTTGATCTGACCCTTGTCCCATGCTTTCTGCATAATAGCCTCCTTAAGCTGGAAAATAAATGTACAGTACTCTGCATATAAAATATTTCTGGGTCTTGGCAGGTCCATGATCTGTAGGCCCAAGGTACAGTGACCCCGGTCTATCTCCACGAGTGTACCAGCAGGGGGGCCCAGAAGAGAATTGAAAATGTCCTGCAGGGTCAAGATTAGGTCCTGTGGCCTAGTAACCTCAGGGAGGCCACGGATCCTAATATTGTTCCTTTGGTTCCTATTTTCTGCATCCTCAGTGATGTCAAAGAGCATTTGTATGTGACTAGAGTGCTGGTCAATAAGCTGCTGCTTGGAGGCCAGCTGGAGATGGAGGTCATGGGTAGAGGATTCCAGGGTTTGGACTTTGGTATGCAGGGTCCCAAGATCTTCCCTGAGAAACCTGATCATCTCCATTTTACAAACCGCCTTAAGCCTGGAGATATAGACCTCCATGTCACTTTTGGTAGGCATAGAGTTAATCAGAGATTGGAGGCTCGAGAGCTCAGATGCTGCATTTAGCATGAGGGCTGGTTCACCCTGGTTTGGACTAATAATGGAGTGCAGCAGTAAGCAGGGTTTCCCCGCAGGGGCCCGAGTTAGAGCATGGGAGGGGGCCCGTGTAAGAGCCCCGGGATCCATTCCCCCTCCCCGGTGAGCCGGGGCACCCAGTCGCAGATACAGAGGATAGTGGTCCTGTGGATTCCCGCTGACAGCTGGGGGAGACAGGGCTCCCCGCAGGCGAGGGAGGCTGGGAGGCCTGTGGGGAAGCAGGAGCCGATTCACTATGGAGGTACTTGAGCAGTGGATGAAGCCTGCTTGCAGGAAGCCGCGAGCCATGCGCCACGAGGTTCCTCCGTGTCCACCATGCTGGACGGAGCTGGTCTCTCATGGGGCGAGGAGGTGGGGGCCAGATACCGGGCGATATCTCCCTTTGGCTTGCTCGGTGTTGCAGCACCAGATCCCTGGGAATGCAGGCCAACACTGCCTGAATCCTTCTAGGCATGCTCTTGATCAGATTCAAGAATGTCTCACCCAAAATCTGATCCCAGATTTCGTCTACACATTCCCAATGTTGGTGCATACTGGTAGATTCACTTGGGTATGTATACAGTTTTGCTTCAACTCTACCCATACGTGTTCAATTGGGTTGAGAACTGGGGACTGTGAGGGCCAATCTAGCATCTCTAGCTCATTGCCACTGAACCATTTCTTTGCCAATCTTGACACATGAAATTGTGTATTTCAAATTTTTGGATTTTAATATTTTGCAATAAGGAATAGATCATTAATCCTGTGTTTTGGAAGCTGGATCAATCAACTTTTTGCACCATCATTAATCATATGCTAAATAGCTGCAAGTCAAATTTATGTATGAGATAGCCAACATGATTGTCTATAAAATGAAAATAGTCTCACGCTCAAAGCTTTAGTGGATGGTGAAACATGGAGCCTGAAAGTCAAAAGTTCAAACCCCATTGTCACCCTTTTGCTCGTCATTGTAAGTTCATGTGTCAGAGCTGTGTGTATTATACACAGTATAAAAAAATACCAACAATAGACTTATTTCCTCTCTTTTCTATCCTAGTACATTAAAATTAGTGTTAATGAGCCCTCTACTTTACACCACTGGGGAATTTTTAATTAATATGAGAAGTGTTTTTCTTATTTTATGCTTTCTAAACATAGGGTGCGTCTTATGGTAAGGAGTGTCTCCTTGTCCAAAAAATACAGTATCTATGTATAATACAAATATATACAGTGCCTTGCGAAAGTATTCGGCCCCTTTGTATTTTTCAATTTTTTTCCCACATTTCAGGCTTCAAACAAAGATAAAAAAAATTAAATTTTATGATGAAGAATCAACAGGTGGGACACAATTGTGAAGTTGAATGAAATTTATTGCTTATTTTAAACTTTTATAAAAAATAATAAACTGAAAATTGGGGCGTGCAATATTATTCGGCCCCTTTAAGTTAATACTTTGTAGCGCCACCTTTTGCTGCGATTACAGCTGCAAGTCGCTTGGGGTATGTCTTTATCAGTTTTGCACATCGAGAGACTGACATTCTTGTCCATTCTTCCTTAGAAAACAGCTTGAGCTGAGTGAGGCTGGATGGAGAGCGTTTGTGAACAGCAGTTTTCAGCTCTTTCCACAGATTTTCAATTGGATTCATGTCTGGACTGTGACTTGGCCATTCTAACACCTGGATACGTTTATTTGTGAACCATTCCATTGTAGATTTTGCTTTATGTTTGGGATCATTGTCTTGTTGGAAGACAAATCTCCGACCCAGTCTCAGGTCTTTTGCAGACTCCAACAGGTTTTCTTCAAGAATGGTCCTGCATTTGGCTCCATCCATCATCCCATCAATTTTAACCATCTTCCCTGTCCCTGCTGAAGAAAAGCATGCTGCTACCACCATGATTGACAGTGGGGATGATGTGTTCAGGGTGATGAGCTGTGTTGCCTTTATGCCAAACATCGTTTTGCATTGTGCCCAAACAGTTCGATTTTGGTTTCATCTGACCAGAGCACCTTCTTCCACATGTTTGGTGTGTCTCCCAGGTGGCTTGTGGCAAACTTTAAACTACACTTTTTATGGATATCTTTGATAAATGTCCTTCTCCTTGCCACTCTTCTATAAAGGCCAGATTTGTGCAGTATGCCTGATTGTTGTCCTATGTACAGAATCTCCCACCTCAGCAGTAGATCTCAGCAGTTCATCCAGAGTTATCATGCGCCTCTTGGCTGCATCTCTGATCAGTCTTCTCCTTGTTTGAGATGACATTTTTGAGGGACGTCCGGGTCTTGATAGATTTGCAGTGGTATGATACTCCTTCCATTTCAATATGATCATTGCACAGTGCTTCTTGGCATGTTTAAAGTTGTGGAAATCTTTTGTAACCAAATCCGGCTTTAAACGTTTCCACAACAGTATCACAAACTTGCCTGTTGTGTTCCTTGGTCTTCATGATGCTCTCTGTGCTTTAAACAGAACACTGAGACTATCATAGAGCAGGTGCATTTATATGGAGACTTGATTACACACAGGTAGCTTATGTTTATCATCATCAGTCATTTAGGACAACATTGGATCATTCAGAGATCCTCAATGAACTTCTGGAGTGAGTTTGCTGCACTGAAAGTAAAGGGACCGAATAATATTGCACGCCCCACTTTTCAGTTTATTATTTTTACAAAAGTTTAAGATAAACAATAAATTTCGTTCAACTTCACAATTGTATCCCACTTGTTGTTGATTCTTCACCAAAACATTACAATTTTTATCTTTATGTTTGAAGCCTGAAATGTGGAAAAAGGTTGAAAAGTTCAAGGGGGCTGAATAGTTTCGCAAGGCACTGTATGTGCGTATACACACAAATATATAAGCGGGGCAGAAAGGAAAAAAATGAGTCAGAAGTCCAATAAATAGATTTATTTTATTAAATACAGTAACAATGATCGAGGTAAGAGCCCGAATGCAATGCATACAGGGAAGTGCCAATAAGTAAAGGACTCACTACATCAACACATGTCTAATGCCTAATAAAATGCCAAGTAATGAAAAATCATAAACAGCACACAGATAAGAATGACCAAAAACTGTAGTTGTAGGAGTATAAAAAAAAAGTACAGCTAACCGATAAAGTGCAAGCACTAATGGTCAAACCAGTATCAAAAAGTCACAGATAACAAGAGCTACTAGGGACAGCCATATAAGGATATACTAACTGTTATGTCTATCCTAGGGTAAGTATATCAAAATGGTGTAAATGCATTGTAGAAAAACCTGCAAGGCAAAAGACTTGTAGTCAAACACAAGATATATTGAATGTGCACTACAGTTCAAAAGTTTGGGGTCAACCAGACAATTTTATCTTTTCCATGAAAAATCATACTTTTATTTATCAAATAAGTTGCAAAATGAATAGAAAATATAGTCCAGACATTGACTAGGTTAGAAATAATGATTTTTACTTGAAATAATAATTTTCTCCTTCAAACTTTGCTTTTGTCAAAGAATGCGGAAATTACAGCTTTGCAGACCTTTGGCATTCTAGCTGTTAATTTGCGGAGGTACTCTGGAGATATTTCACCCCATGTTTCCAGAAGCCCCTTCCACAAGTTGGATTGGCTTAATGGTCACTTTTTGCATACCATACGATCAAGCTGCTCCCACAACAGCTCAATAGGGTTGAGATCTGGTGACTGGGCTGGCCACTCCATTACAGATAGAAAACCAGCTGCCTGCTTCTTCCCTAAATAGTTCATCCATAATTTGGAGGTGTGCTTTGGGTCATTGTCCTGTTGTAGGATGAAATTGGCTCCAATCAAGCGCTGTCCACAGGGAATGACATGGCATTGCAAAATGGAGTGATAGCCTTCCTTATTCAAAATCCTTTCTACCTTGTACAAATCTCCCACTTTACAAGCACCAAAGCAACCCCAGACCATCACATTACCTCCACCATGCTTGACAGAGGGCGTCAGGCACTCTTCCAGCATCTTTTCAGTTGTTCTGCATCTCACAAATGTTCTTCTTTGTGATCCAAACACCTCAAACTTTGATTCATCTGTCCATAAGACTTTTTTCTAATCTTCCTCTGTACAATGTCTGTGTTCTTTTGCCCATATTAATCTTTTGCTTTTATTAGCCAGTCTCAGATATGGCTTTTTCTTTACCACTCTGCCCTGAAGGCCAGCATCCTAGAGTTGCCACTTCACTGTAGTCATTGACACTGGCGTTTTGAGGGTACTATTTAAAGAAACTGCTATGTGAGAACCTGTGAGACATCGATTTCTCAAACTAGAGACACTAATGTACTTGTCTTGTTGCATAGCTATGCAGCGAGGCCTCCCACTTCTCTTTCTACTCTGATTAGAGCCTATTTATGCTCTCCTCTGAGAGGCCTCCCACTTCTCTTTCTACTCTGATTAGAGCCT
Organism: Anomaloglossus baeobatrachus; assembly: GCF_048569485.1. Classification (NCBI taxonomy): domain Eukaryota; kingdom Metazoa; phylum Chordata; class Amphibia; order Anura; family Aromobatidae; genus Anomaloglossus; species Anomaloglossus baeobatrachus. Next base: position 186,772,970 of record NC_134355.1, on the reverse strand, counting down.
ATTTATGCTCTCCTCTGAGGGGAGTAGTACACACTGTTGTAGGAAATCTTCAGTTTCTTGGCATTTTCTTGCATGGAAGATCCTTCATGTCTAAGAACAAAAATAGACTGTCAAGTTTCACATGAAAGTTCTCTTTTTCTGGCCACTTTGAGAGTTTAATGGAACCAACAAATGTAATGCTCCAGATTCTCAACTAGCTCAAAGGAAGGTCAATTTTATAGCTTCTCTAATCAGCAAAACTGTTTTCAGCTGTGCTAACATACTTGAACGAGGGTTTTCAATGGATTTCTAAACATCCATTAGCCTTTTAAAACAGTTAGCAAAGACAATTTACCATTAGAACACTGGAGTGGTGTTGGAAATGGGCCTCTGTGCACCTATGTAGAGCATTAACAACCAGATGTTTGCAGCTAGAATAGTCATTTACCACATTAACAATGTATAGAGTATATTTCTGTTTAATTTAATGTTAGCTTCATTGAAAAAAAATGTGCTTTTCCTTCAAAAATATGGAAATATCTAAGTGACTCTAAACGTTTGAACTGTAGTGTACCTTGAAACAGATGCAGCAATCCACAGTCAAATAGACTCCACCCCAATGCACATTTCGGCGGCCCCCTGACGTTTACGCCTGCCTGAAAAGACCTTGGACCACATATTCAAAGATTACAGTTAGTAAAACACTTTGTCGTTATGTATTAAAATCCTGTAGGCACGCAAGTTACCCCTGCTCAAGCCAGGACAGGTCCAGGCCCGTTTTATTCAATTGCCATCTGAATGATCCAGAGGAGGCATGGGAGACAGTCATGTGGTCAGACGAGACCAAAATAGAACTTTTTGGTATCAACTCCATTCTCAGTGTTTGGAGGAAGAAGACGGATGAGTGCAACCACAAGAACACCATCCCAACCATGAAGCATGGGGGTTGAAACCTAATACTTTAGGGGTGCTTTTCTGCTAAGTGGATGACTGCAAGGTGTTGAAGGGAGGATGGATGGGATCATGTATCGCAAGATTTTGGCCAACAACCTCCTTCCCTCAGTAAGAGCATTGAAGATTGATTGTGGCTGGGTCTTCCAGCATGACAATGACCCGAAATACACAGCCAGGGAGACTAAGGAATGGCCCGATGAAGACAGCCGCTGAAATGGACGTCAGCGTGGAGGCCATTTGACTGAGGACTGCTGCATCTCTTTCAAGGTATATTCCATATATCTGGCGCTTGACTACAAGTCTTTTGCCATGCAGGTTTTTCTACAATGCATTTACACCATTTTGATATACATGCCCTAGGATAGACACAATGTTTAGGACATCCTTATATAGCTGCCCCTAGCAGCTCTTCTTATCTGTGACTGTTTGATACTGGCTTGACCATTAGCATTTGCACGTTATTGGTTATCTGTAGCTTTTTTATACCCATACAGCTACAGTTTTTGGTCATTCTCATCTGTGTGTTGTTTATGATTTTTCATTGCTTGGCATTTTATGAGGCATTAAGACATGTGTTGATGTAGTGAGTCCTTTACTCATTGGCACTTCCCTGTATTCATTGGATTCTGTCTCTTACCTCGACCATTGTTACTGTATTTAATAAAATAAATCTATTTATTGGACTCCTGACTCAGTTTTTCCCTTTCTGTCCCGCTGTTGTTTTAATCACTGACCTGTCCTTTTAGCCATAACATCCAGTATTTTTGTGCATCCACGATGTACATTGTTATATTATTTCAGACTGATTTATAAGATTTCCTAGTGGTGTTGCATGTTTATTTGGTTATATTCATTCAAACATAAATATATATCTACAGATACATACACACACTGAATTCTATACCTTAAGTAACATAAATAGACTGAAATCACCAGGTTATGTGACCATGAAATACTCACCACAGGTTGACTAAAGATTTTGGCCAATTCCTTGGATAAAAGAAGATCTCTCAATAAAAATGGACAGTCTTTACTGATTAGTAAATATACCTAGAAGAGAAATCAGGTATTAAGTGAAGAATAAAATGAAAAGATTCAGAAACAGTTCTTCAAATAAAACATTATAAAACAAAATGATCACTACAGAAACTTGTAAGTTTTAGATTATAAATCTTTAAATGAAAGAATATCTATTTTTTGTTTATTATTTTCTTCTAGGGGGCTACCATAGTGAAAAATATCTGTGTAGCATCTGTATGGCACATCAGGGGCAGTAGTCTAGGCTAAAGTTGTATTAGCCATGAACTGCACATACTGAAAGCTATGAGCAGATTACAGCATATGCGATATGGGGAGGAAGCAATATGAAAATGCATTGTATGCAACTTCTTCAGCCAACATTGCTCATGAGTCCTTCTGTTATGGCCATTAAATCTGCTCTGGATGACATCAACACCCAGCAATAAGCTGTCCAAGGAGATTCTGTGGTAATGACAGCAAAAACTACACAACAACTTTATCAACAAATTTTCATTTTTACAACAAAATATACAAAACTATTTTTTTTAAGTGACTGAATGGACTATAGGGTGCTTTACACGCTGCGACATCGCTAATGATATATCGTCGGGGTCACGGTGTTTGTGACGCACATCCGGCGTCGTTAGCGACATCGCAGCGTGTGACAGCTAGGAGCTACGATCAACGATCGCAAAAACGTCAAAAATCGTTGATTGTTGACATGTTGCTCCTTTTCATAATATCATTGGTGGTGCATGCCGCTGGTTGTTCGTCGTTCCTGCGGCATCACACATCGCTATGTGTGACACCGCAGGAACGACGAACATCTCCTTACCTGCGTCCACCGGCAATGAGGAAGAAGGAGAGGGCGGGATATTCCGCCAGCTCATCTCCGCCCCTCCACTTCTATTGGACGGCTGCCGTGTGACGTCGCTGTGACGCCGCACGAACCGCCCCCTTAGAAAGGAGGCGGTTCGCCGGCAACAGCGACGTCGCAGGGAAGGTAAGTCCATGTGACGGGTGTAAGCAATGTTGTGCGCCACGGGCAGCGATTTGCCCATGTCGCACAACCGACGGGGGCGGGTACGCTCGCTAGCGATATCGATACAGATATCGCAGCGTGTAAAGTGCCCTTATGCGTTGGAAAATACTCAAAAGTGATACTATTTTAAGGACCTGCATCCTCAAAGTAATAACAAAACATTAAATAGGTTAGTTTATTAACCCTTTAGGAATTTCACAGGAATTAAAGCAATGTGGAAGAAAAAAGTGAAAAATTATTATTAAAATTTTATTTTACAGAAAAATTTTACCTTAAGCCCATAAATTGTCATTTTTACAAAGTTAGTAGGAGAAAATGCACCTAATAATTTATTGTGCAATTTCTTCTGACAAAGTGGGACACGATAGGAGTCGCATTTGACTTTGGAGAGCAAATTGACTGGAATAGACATACGCCATGTCATGTAGAACCCTCAACATGCCAAAACAGTAGTAACCCCACATAAGTGACCCTACGCCCCTAAAGGAATTTATCTAGGTTTGTGATGAGCACCTTGAAGCCATTCGTGTTTCACAGAATTTTATAATATTGAGATGTGAAAATGAAAAATTACATTTTTTCCACAAAAAGTTTGCTTCAGACCCATTTTTTCAGGGTAACAGGCATGAACAATACAATTTGTTGTACAATTTCTGCTGAGTACACCGAAACCTTATATGTGATGAGAAACTACTGTTTGTCCGCATTGTAGAGATGTAAAAAGAAATTGCAACGTTTTGGAGCACAGACTTTAATAGAATGGTTTGCAGGCATTAAGTTCCATTTTCCTTTGACGTGGCGAAAGAGCAAACACCAACCCACAAGTGACCTTATTTTGGAATTGTTATTGGGACGTATTGGAATATAGTTTTATTAAGCTTTTTCCTGTATTTAAATGTATAATGTGGTGGCATATGTAAGATGTATGTGTTGTGAGAAGGCAAAAATGTAGGTGGCACTCACCAATGTATAAAATCCTATTTATTGTTTAATTTAATTAAGAAAGACATAGCAGGTGGAAGGGTGGATGTGGGCGGTGTCTGGGACGACAGTCTGTTTTTTTATTTTTTAAAAATGTTTAAAATAAACAATAAATTTCGTTCAACTTCACAATTGTGTCCCACTTGTTGTTAATTCTTTACCATTAATTTACATTTTTTTATCTTTATGTTTGAAGCCTGAAATGTGGGTAAAGGTTGACAAATTCAAGGGGGCCGAATACTTTCGCAAGGCACTGTACTTTGGGAGTGCTTTTGTGCAAAGGGGACAGGATGACTGCACCGTATTGAAGGGAGGATGGATGGGTTCATATATCACAAGATTTTGGCCAACAATCTCCTTCCCTCATTAAAAGCACTGAAGCCAGGGCAACTAAGGAGTGGCTCCGTAAGAAGCACTTCAAGATCCTGGAGTGGCCTAGCCAGTTTCCAGACCTGAACCCAATAGAAAATCTTTGGAGGGAGCTTAAACTCAATGTTGCCCAAGCAATAGCCCTGAAATCTGAAGATCTGGAGAAGATGGTCAAAATCCCTGCTGCAGTGTGTGCAAACTTGGTCAGAACTACAGGACACATCTAACCTCTGTAGTTGCACACAAAGGTTTCTGTACCAAACATTACGTTCTGTTTTTCAATTGTATCAAATACTAATTTCATGCAATAAAAAGCAAATTAATTATTCAAAAATCATACAATGGGATTTTTCTTTTTATTCTGTCTGTCATAGTTGAAGTGTTACTACGATAAAAAAAATACCTTTCCATTCTTTATAGGTGGAAAAATTTGCAAAATCAGCAATGTATCAAATAATTTTTTCCCCCATTGTATATGTATATCTATATCTGTTAATCTGTATATCAGAGGTTTCCTTCCCCCATCACGTGTTGGATGAATAGACAAAGAGAAATACACCACATGTGAAATAAAGAAAGTAGGCCATGTGCTGAAAATAGTTTTTTTCACTCTATTCTTCAGTGTGCTTTACACGCAACGACATCGCTAACGAGATGTCGTTGAGGTCACAGAATTTGTGACGCACATCCGGCCTCGTTAGCGACGTCATTGCATGTGACGAGCGTACGAGCAACTGCTAACGATCAAAAATACTCACCTAATCGTTGATAGTTGAAACGTCGTTCAAATCCCAAATATCATTGATGGTGCTGGACGCAGGTTGTGCGTCGTTCTTGAGGCAGCACACATGCTACGTGTGACATCCCAGGAACGAGGAACACCACCGTACCTGCGTCCTCCGGCAACCAGGTGGGCGTGACTTTCCTGCGGCTGCTCTCCGCCCCTTCCGCCTTCAATTGGACGCCTGCTGTGTGACGTCGCTGTGACGACGCACAAACCGCCCCCTTAGAAAAGGGGCAGTTCGACGGCCACAGCGATGTCGTTTGGCAGGTGTGACGGGTACTAGCGATATTGTGCGCCACAGGCAGCAGTTTGCCCGTGATGCACAAACGACGGGGGCGGGTGCTTTCATGAGCGACATCGCTAGCGATGTCGTTGCGTGTAAAGCTCCCGTTAGGATGGGAGAGAAGAGTAGTAGTTGGTGGGTGGAGAAACAAAAGTCTTCCCTAACACATGGCAAAACACATACCCCCGTTACATCATTATCTGCAGCCAATGACAGGGGGGAATGAATCTTAGCATTTACCCCGCTCATGTGGGCATATAAACTAAAACTCACACACATTCTCTCTCTTTTCCTGACCAGCAGACCACCAGTCGAGGACGACACAGACAGGGAATCTAGATTGTGAGCCCCAATGGGGATAGTGTTGCTGATGTATGTAAAGCGCTGAGGAATATGTTAGCACTATATAGAAATAAAGATTATTAATAATAACAATAATAATAAAAAATAATGGGCTTAGTGTATTAAACCACCCCCTGCATCTCCCTGAAATTAATCCCCCTCACATCTTCAACCCCTTGTATTCTATATAGGGACATTTAGAGAATGTTGGGTGGGCTGATAAAGTGTGTGTCTTTATGGGTGAAGGTAGTATTACTGGTGTTTTCATGTAGTGTACTTGTGTATAATTTAGTATATGCATTTCATATTAATGTATTGACATGTGCTAGTATTATATTGTGAATTACCGCGTTGTCTTGTTAGTGAATAAACTTGTTATATTTTATTATCAAAGTGTCCTGAGTCTGTACATGTATGGGACACACTAGAAAGGGAACATAACAGAGAAATATTTTGTGTGCATAATTTTCCCCCTTTTATATTATACCAATATCACAAAGGTGCAGATACTGCATACCAGAGAACAATGAACTGTGCAGATTTTCAAATTCCGCAACATTTTTAATAAAATTTAAATACAGTAACCCAAGGACACTCACATCACCAAGAGTGCGCTCCAAACACGAGGTCATCTTCATCAAAAGTAGCGAGATCTTGGTCCCATCCAAGCTTTTTAGTGAATCCAAGGCATGAAGAAACAACTGAGGAACATTTATAAAAAGAAAACAATTACCAACATTAAATATGTAAATTAGATCTCCTGGAAAATGAAACCCTCTTTCAAATTCCACCTACAGTAGGAGAGATGGCCAAGTATGATGACCTGCTGGCAACAAGAGACGTTTTGGTTCATATTAAAGGAAATCTGTTACCAAGAATTTGCCATCTAATCTGAGAGCATAACAATGTATGGGGGCCTCCGATTCCAACAATGTATCACTTAATCGGCTGCTTGCTTGTTGTAGTTTTGAGAAAATCACTATTTTATAAGGAAGCAATCAAAACATATCTACTCCAAAATGGTATCAATAAAAACATTTGACGGCATTCCAAAAAAGCAAACCCTCACACAACACCATGAACGGAAAAATGAAAATGTTAAGTTTTTCCACAAATGGTAACAAAGTCGTGGTTTTTTTCTTTCTTTTTTCAAACTAATTTCTCAATATTTTTTCACCACTTTAATTAAAACATACTGACATGGAGAATCTTATTGCCAGGTGATTTATACAGCACAATGAACACTGTAAAAACCAAACCCTGAAAAACAACTGCGGAATTGTGGGTTTTGTACAATTGCACCACACTTGGTACTTTTTTCCTATTTTCTGATGCATTGAATGATAAAATTAATGGAGTGGTTCAAAATTACAACTCGTACTACACAAAAACATGACCTCACACCCATATCGATGGAAAAAAGAAAAAAAAGGTATGACTCTTGGAAGGCAGGAAAAAATAAATAAAAGTGGAAAATTGCCTGGTGTCACCACAAAGTAGATTCCATACTTATCCTGACAGAAAGATGCAAATGTAATGAGTTGTAGAAGACTGAGTTAGAGTATGGATACTTTGGGGTTCAAAATTATTAATACTATAATCTGTCAGCAATCTTACCTCACAGTTGTTGGTCCACTGAAACCAAACATGAAATGCCTCCTTAAGGTTCTCATTAGGCACTGACATAAAATGTGTATGGACAGCATCACACATGGGCCCCAGGTTCCTGACACACTCAATGTAGTCCAATTCCTCACCTGAGAACCAAAGCATAAAATGATAAACATCTTGATTCACTCATGGACTGTGTGCACACGAGCAAATCTTTCTGTGGCAATTTTATGTGGATTTCACAGTTGAAATCGGCAACACCCTAAAAAACTAGAACAAAACTCTCAGGGCATGTCACAAAGAGGAAAATTAACCACCAGAAGCCCAAACATCAAGAGAGGCAAAATCACATCCAATTGTGCATAATGCATACCTCCCAACATTTAAAGATGAGAAAGAGGAACAAAGTATGCTACGCACGCCGCGACAATTTTAAGCCACGCCCCTAACCACACCCATTTTCCAATCTGTCACGCCCACATCCAATCCTTTTCAGCACTGCTGATCACATTGTTTAAGGCTGCGTGCCCACGATCAGTATTTGCAGCATTTTGGATGTAGCATGTTTTTGCTGTGTCTAAAACGCTGCATTGTACAGTACAAGCACAGTGGAGGGATTTCTAGAAATCTCCTGCCCATTGTGCTTGTTTTTTCTGCCGCAAACACTGACCTGAGGAGCGTCTTTCCAGACTGCAGCATATGAATTGTGTGCTGCAGTTGCATGCGTCCTCCATAGGAAGAACACAGCAGGAGACCGCAGCGCACTGAACCCTGATCATGGGCACAGGCAGCTGCGTTCTCCTGCGGAGGAGACATGCAGCCCCGCAGGTCAGGACCCGCTGCCTCCAGGACACAGCGAGTCCTGATCATGGGCACAGGCAGCTGCTGTCTCCTGCGTTCTCCTGCGGAGGAGATGTGCAGCCCTGCAGGTCAGGACCCGCTGCCTCCAGGACACAGAGAGTCCTGATCGTGGGCACAGGCATACGCACATATACGGTACATATTTGAAGACAAATTCCCTAAAATACATATAAACAGACAAATCTATACACAGTCATCTGCACTGACATACATAGATATATACATCATACATATACACACATTGGAGTTAATAACATAGGGAAGCCGGCAGCAGCCGCACTCACCTACCCCGCTTGTCTCTGTCCAGCTCCTCCTCGGCATGTGATCACTTGGCATCACTTTAACAGACCTAGCCACGCACAGTGCACACTGACACCGCTGAGTATGTATCACAAGGGAGGATGGGGGTTTTATATACTCTCTCTATATATAATATATAATATATGAGGGGCTGGGGGCTACTGTATATACAGCACAGGAGGGGCTGGGGGCTACAGTATACACAGCACAGGAGGGGCTGGGGGCTACAGTATATTCAGAAAAGGAGGGGCATAGACAGTACTTGAGGGGCATACATATTAGGCCTGTTTCAGATGTCAGTGATTCTGGTATGTATGTGCTAGTTTTTATACATACCAGAATCACTGACCTATCCAGATCCATCATAATCAATGGGTCTGCACACACATCAGTGATTTTTCACTGACCGTGTCTCCGTGCGGCGTACATGCGTATCCGTGATTGCTGCACAGAAACATGTCTGGTTTTTTTTCTGGCATCACTGATGTCCCACGGACCACACTATGGTGTGATCCGTGAAACACGTACCAGAAAAACACGGACATTAAAAAAAAAAAAGCTTTTTCAACTCCCCTTCTCCAGCGACGCTGAGTTCGGCAGCTGCTCTCTGCTTCTTCCTGCCCGGCTCATTATGGCATGCATATTCATTTATGCAGCCAGAGCCGACCCGGAAGTAGCTGCAGAGGTGAGAGAGCAGTGGCTGGATGCTGAATCGCGGGACTCTTCAGCACCACGGAGAGCAGGAGCGGGGGCAGGTGAGTATACAGTGCCTACAAGTAGTATTCAACCCCCTGCAGATTTAGCAGGTTTGATAAGATGCAAATAAGTTAGAGCCTGCAAACTTCAAACAAGAGCAGGATTTATTAACAGATGCATAAATCTTACAAACCAACAAGTTATGTTGCTCAGTTAAATTTTAATAGATTTTCAACATAAAAGTGTGGGTCAATTATTATTCAACCCCTAGGTTTAATATTTTGTGGAATAACCCTTGTTTGCAATTACAGCTAATAATCGTCTTTTATAAGACCTGATCAGGCCGGCACAGGTCTCTGGAGTTATCTTGGCCCACTCCTCTCCATGCAGATCTTCTCCAAGTTATCTAGGTTCTTTGGGTGTCTCATGTGGACTTTAATCTTGAGCTCCTTCCACAAGTTTTCAATTGGGTTAAGGTCAGGAGACTGACTAGGCCACTGAAACACCTTGATTTTTTCCCTCTTGAACCAGGCCTTGGTTTTCTTGGCTGTGTGCTTTGGGTCGTTGTCTTGTTGGAAGATGAAATGACAACCCATCTTAAGATCCTTGATGGAGGAGCGGAGGTTCTTGGCCAAAATCTCCAGGTAGGCCGTGCTATCAATCTTCCCATGGATGCGGACCAGATGGCCAGGCCCCTTGGCTGAGAAACAGCCCCACAGCATGATCCTGCCACCACCATGCTTGACTGTAGGGATGGTATTCTTGGGGTCGTATGCAGTGCCATCCAGTCTCCAAACGTCACGTGTGTGGTTGGCACCAAAGATCTCGATCTTGGTCTCATCAGACCAGAGAACCTTGAACCAGTCTGTCTCAGAGTCCTCCAAGTGATCATGAGCAAACTGTAGACGAGCCTTGACATGACGCTTTGAAAGTAAAGGTACCTTACGGGCTCGTCTGGAACGGAGACCATTGCGGTGGAGTACGTTACTTATGGTATTGACTGAAACCAATGTCCCCACTGCCATGAGATCTTCCCGGAGCTCCTTCCTTGTTGTCCTTGGGTTAGCCTTGACTCTTCGGACAAGCCTGGCCTCGGCACGGGTGGAAACTTTCAAAGGCTGTCCAGGCCGTGGAAGGCTAACAGTAGTTCCATAAGTCTTCCACTTCCGGATGATGCTCCCAACAGTGGAGACAGGTAGGCCCAACTCCTTGGAAAGGGTTTTGTACCCCTTGCCAGCCTTGTGACCCTCCACGATCTTGTCTCTGATGGCCTTGGAATGCTCCTTTGTCTTTCCCATGTTGACCAAGTATGAGTGCTGTTCACAAGTTTGGGGAGGGTCTTAATTAGTCAGAAAAGGCTGGAAAAAGAGATAATTAATCCAAACATGTGAAGCTCATTGTTCTTTGTGCCTGAAATACTTCTTAATACTTTAGGGGAACCAAACAGAATTCTTGTGGTTTGAGGGGTTGAATAATAAATGACCCTCTGAATAAACTTTTCACAATTTAAAAAAAAAAATAAAAAAAGAAATAACATTCTTTTTTGCTGCAGTGCATTTCACACTTCCAGGCTGATCTACAGTCCAAATGTCACAATGCCAAGTTAATTCCGAATGTGTAAACCTGCTAAATCTGCAGGGGGTTGAATACTACTTGTAGGCACTGTATGTCCATGTGCAATCACAGAGTACGGATCACGTATCATGGATTGAACATGGACAACCACTGTGTGCCGTGAATCACGGAGTATGAAGGGACATATGCGTGTTTAACACATCAGTGAAGAACGTCTGTGTTTTTCACTGAGGGGCATACATGTTACTAAGGGGTACACACATTACTGGGGGAAATACACTTTACTATGGGGCATATAAATAACTGGTAGCATAGATATTACTAAGGGGCATATAGCTCTGGTGTTGGGGCTTATACAGCTCTGGGCGCACATACAGCTCTGGTGGGGGGGCTGGGGTCACACAGATCTGGTGAGGGGGGGGTGTGGCTGGAGGCATATAGCTCTGGTGAGGAGAGGGCTGGGGCATACAGATCTGGTGAGGGGGGGCTGGGATACATCTGGTGGGAGGGGGCTGGAGGCATACAGAGCTGGGGGGTGCTGGGGGGCATATAGATCTGGTGGGGGGGCATACAAATCTGGTGTGGGGGCTAAGGGGCATACAAATCTGGTGTGGGGGCTGGGGGTATACAAATCTGGTGTGGGGGTTGGGGGGCATACAGATCTGGTGAGGGGGGGGGTGGCTGGAGGCATATAGCTCTGGTGAGGAGAGGGCTGGAGCATACAGATCTGGTGAGAGGGGGCTGGGGGATACAGATCTGGTGGGAGGGGGCTGGAGGCATACAGAGCTGGGGGGCATATAGATCTGGTGGGGTGGCTGGGGGGTATACAAATCTGGTGTGGGGGCTGGGGGGCATACAAATCTGGTGAGGGGGTGGCTGGAGGCATATAGCTCTGGTGAGGAAAGGGCTGCTGGGTCATACAGATCTGGTGAGGGGGGACTGGGGGATACATATCTGGTGGGAGGGGGCTGGAGGCATACAGAGCTGGGGGGTGCTGGGGGGTATATAGATCTGGTGAGGGGGCATACAAATTTGGTGAGGGGGCCATACAGATGTGGTGAGGGGGGTGACTGGAGGCATATAGCTCTGGTGAGGGGGTTGGGGCATACAGCTTTGGGTAGGTGGGGGTCACATACAGCGTTCCTTGGTGTTCCGCTCCTCTTCCTGCAATCTCTTTATCTGTGGACAGAGCTCAGCATGTTGCTCGGTAGCTCCGCCCACAGATGCATTTCCGTACACAAACAGCCCAGCAGTGAGCAGTGAGTGCACGCTGAGCTGCAGGTGCCGATTTAAAGTGCTGGCAGCCAGAGTGCTGCTGCCGCCCACCCATAACAGCGGCAGCACAGAGCCAGAGCAGTGAAGCAGCGCTCGGTTCTGCTCTGCTCATGTGCATAAGCAGGGGGAGAAAGTCAGACGGGGAGAGAGCGGGTGGGCGGAGCCACGGGACAAAAGCCTCACGATCGTGACACCGGGACACCCGCTGAAATCCGGTACAGTCCCGCTGTATCCGGGACGGTTGGGAGGTATGATAATGTTGTGCCTTGTCTGGACATTGCCCACTGAGAATTGGGTAAAGACGCTACACTTGCCCCCCGGTCTAAGTATGTTAAGCTGGAGACAGGATGATACCACCTATCAGAGGAGGTACTTGCATCCGGCAGAGACGGTGTGATGGGAGTGCTTTCTGCAGTGGAGTATTCTGGGAACCCCTGGATCTTGGCATACTGCCTCGGTGCAAATTCTGGGAGAAATCTTTGACTCTCACTATACTATTAATGGGGCTCTGGGTGTCACTACTGTCATAAAGGTGAGACCCCCTCTCAGAGCTGAATGTGACTGTCAAGGTCAGAAAGTTTGGGGATCTCTATGCTAGTGTAACATAAGGAACATCAAGTCCACATTATGTATAACATGAAATTGAAGGCATTGTCCACTACAGGAGACAACTGCTGTTAATACCTCCAGAGCCCCATAGAAAATAAAAAATCTATACTTGCCTCCTAGTAATGGCCATAATTCCCAAACCAGACATTTTATTTGTCATATCATCACTGCAGATAACAAGCTGCCACTGTTGGGCTGCAGTCTTTATAATTTCATCAAAGCGCACTGCTGACAGAATTATAGGAAATTTGTCAGCAGGTTTTTGCCACCTAATCTGAGAGCAGCATAACTTAGTGGCAGAAATCCTAAATCCAGTGATGTGTCACTTACTGGGCTGCTTAGTGTAGTTGTGATAAAATCACTGTTTAATGAGCAGTAGATTATCATTAGAGGACTACTTGTCCTGCTGCCAGGTAGTCCAGCATATTCATAAGCTCTGTATAATTGCTTGATCTGCAGTAGAGAAAACACTGATTTTATCAAAATGACAACAAACAGCAAATCGGTAAGTGACACATCACTGGAATCAGGGTCTCTGTCTCTACATTATATTGCTCTCAGATGAGGGAGCAAAAACCTGGTGACAGATTCCCTTTAACAGGTTGAAGCTCCTATTAAACTTTATGGGGAGGGGAAGAAGAGAGAGGATAACACATGTAGATTGAGCTGTAGCTTCTAGAAAATGTATTTCACCAGTCAGTGCTGCTGCATAATGTCTACCATTCTGCTGCTTCTGTGTCTGCTAAATATAAAAAAAGAGCAAAAATCCATATCTCTCTGTGTGTGCTGTTTATGGAAGACATAAAAGCAGCTATTCTCCAGCCACTGCTCAGAGACTAATGAAGATCAAACAGGGTATGCTGAGCGGAAAACTGGTAAGAAGCAAGATAGAGAGGCTAGGGTTATTCCTAATGTACACACGACAGCTGATTCTGAATATTTAGCTGAAATGATATGAATGCTTTAAAGACCACATAGTTTGAAATTATTTTTTCTAAATCCTGCTGTGTATAATATGGCCAAAGCAGAAATCTATCATTGTGGAAAAATATTAATTCCTTCACCCCCGGGCGATTTTCTGTTTATCATTTTCCTTTTTTGCTCCCCTTCTTCCAAGAGCCATAACCTTTTTATTTTTCGAATGACACCATCCAATTTACCATACGAGTATAGTGTAGTGGAATATGGGAAAAAATTCCAAATCTGGAGAAATAATAAAAAACATTGTGAAATGTCACTTTTTTCATTTTTTTCTATTCACCATGTTCACTATAAGGTAAAATCGACATGTCAGTATCATGCCTTACGTTGGTACGAGTTTGTTGATACCAAAGATGTATACTTTCACTGGTGAAAAAAATGTTGAAGTTTGTCCAAAAAATATTAGAGCTTTTGTCGCCATTTTCCAAGACCCGTAGTGTAGGTCAGACATCATCTGACCCTGCGCTGTCATGTTAGCACACTGGCGCACGTTTCCCCGGCCGCCAATGGTGGCGGGGAACAGCGTTATCCCTGGGGCGGCACTTTAAATCTAAGGAGTTAACAGGAGCTGGTGGATCTCAGATCAACCTGCGCCTGTTAGCTGTACATGTCTGCTGATCAGATCAGCAGACATGTGTGGGGATTACTGCGGGCTTGCAGTAATGGGGGGGCACGACCAATGACGTAATAGTATTTCATTGGTCATGAAGGGTTTAAAACCTCAACAGAAATTTGTACAGACTGTGATTAGACCCATCAAAGAGTCAGAATCAAAAGAATCTTTTTTTTTTGTATTTATCAACTGAGTAAGTTAGACATTATTATAAGGCTGGAGTCACACGAGTGTATGAAAAGTCGGTCCCATTCCCCTCCTGAAAAGTTGGACCAGTGGGATCCATGTGGTAGTCCGTGTTTCATGCAAGTGGGTGATTTTTTTTCTTACTTGTCATCCATGTGCTGTCAGTGTGCAATATGTTTGAGACTTGCAGACATTTGCAGCAGGCTGTGATTTTTTTTCTCAGGCTGGACTCACACTTGCGATTAACTCGTACGAGTGCAATGCGAGAAAATCTCGCAATGCACTTGGACCAATGTTAGTCAATGAGGCAGCTCAGATCTGCTATTTTTTTCTCAGTCCAAATCGGACTGAGAAAAAAATCGCAGCATGCTGCGTTTTGGTGAGTTTCTCGCACCAGTCTCTTCAATGCAAGTCTATGGGTGCGTGAAAAAAAAAGGATGTCACACGGACGGCACACGGCCCATCCTAGTGACATGCGTTCTTCTCAATACATTTCACACATGAGAACACTGTAAATGCTCCTGTACATAACAGTACATGAATAGCAGCTGCTGAGGAAAAAAACTGACAGCACACTGATGAAATGTGAAAAGAAATCGTCCGACTTTCTAGCATGAGAATTGGACCGATTTTACACTCGCAAGTGTGATTCCAGCCTCAGTCTGATTTAGGCGGAGGAAAAACTTGCAGATCTGAGCTGCATTATTGTCCCACATGGGGCCGAGTGCAATGTGAGATTTTCGTGCGAGTCATACGCCAGTGTGACTCTAGTCTAATTCAGAGATCTGGAAAATATATAACTAACCTGAAGGCAAGTAGGAAACTTGTTCACAGATTTGGCTCCAGCACACTTGATTATCCTTGTCTATGAGACTTCTTATTTCAATACTACTTTGAACCTCAAATCCAAGCAAACACACCATGTTGTGCACGGCTGGTGACAGGCACGTGGTAAGAGGAAAGGATCCGGCCATCTGAAACACAAACCAGATGCACAAATTGAGAAGCAATCTTCTAATCAGATTTATTTCCTTTAGGATCAAACTGAGACAAATGTTTAAAATATACATGAAAACCACAAGAAATAGTTATTTTGTAATTATGTCAATGTAATTACTCCTATTCCCAGTGAAAATATATTAACCTTTTCACCCCCAGCCTGATCACCTTCTGACCAGTGAGGTTATAACTTTCGTGACATATTGTACTTCATGTTAGTGGTAAATTTAGAACAATATTTTTTGTGTTTATTTGTGGGGGAAAAAAAACCCAGAAAACAGACATTTGGTGAAAATTTTGGAATTTTTAAACTTTGAATTTTTATGCCCTGAAACCAGAGAGTTATATCACGCAAAATAGTTACTAAGTAACATTTCACACGTCTACTTTACATCAGCGCAATTTTTGAAACATAATTTTTTTTCGTTAGGAAGTTAGAAGGGGTCAAAGTTCATCATCAATTTCTCATTTTTCCAACAAAATTTACAAAACCTTTTTTTGAGACCACATCACATTTGAGGTGACAGAGGGAGAGGCCTGGTTGACAGAAAATACTCAAAAGTGACACCATTCTAAAAACTGAACCCCTCAAAGTACTCAAAACCACATTCAAGAAGTTCATTAACCCTTTAGGTGCTTCACAAGAACTAAAGAAATATGGAAGGAAAAAATGAAAATTTAACTTTTTCATTTTCACAAGAGTAAAAGGAAAAATGCACCATATAATATATTGTGCAAATTCTCCTGAGTACACAGATACCTCATATGTGGTGGAAATCAACTGTTTGGGTGCACGGCAGGGCTCGGAAGGGAAATAGCACCATTTGAATTTTTTTACAGCAAAATTAG
The DNA here is from genome assembly GCF_048569485.1 of Anomaloglossus baeobatrachus. Lineage (NCBI taxonomy): Eukaryota > Metazoa > Chordata > Amphibia > Anura > Aromobatidae > Anomaloglossus > Anomaloglossus baeobatrachus. Next base: position 186,756,661 of record NC_134355.1, on the reverse strand, counting down.
CTGGAATTATTGGTGGACGCCGTGTCGCGCTTAGAGCACGACAGGTGAGGTGCCTAAACAGCTGAGGTGCCTAAGCAGTGGAGTTCCCCCACAAGTGACCCCATTTGGGGAATTAGACGCCTTAAGGAATTTATCTAGATGGTTCGTGAGCCCCTTGAAGGTCCTGGTGTTTCACAGAATTTTAGTACGTTGAGTCATGAAAATAAACAAAATACATTTTTACCACAAAAATGTTGTTTTAACCCCAAAGCTTTAATTTTCACAAGGGTAAAACTCAGATGAACTTCACCCGACTTCACTGTCATCCCGCGCCTCTGTCTGTGTGTTGCAGCCTGATTTTCAGTCACTGGTGAAGGACTCACTGGTGACCGCAAATCCCCTGAGTGACTGAAGTGATCTGCGCGATCAGTGGTGCTGTCACAGGCGCCGGTGGGCAAGGAAAGCAGTGAATACGAGATGGAATAATGAGCGGCCGGCATTTTCAAAAGAGGAAAAGCCTCCAGAGCTTTGTGACAGCCGTGCAGCGCCGCGCCGGTGATCGGTGAGTATGAGGGAGGGGGTGAGAGTGAGAAACCGACCGACAGAGAGAGAGAGACCGAGAGAGACTGACCAACAGACCGACAGAGAGAGACCGACAGAGAGAGAGAGAGAGAGAGACCGACATCGACAGGCCTCATTCATTTACAGTGTTCTCTGCTTTCACATGCGATAAATCTCTGTTTCACATGCGATAAATGTATTTAGAAAAACTAGGATGGTCTGTGTGCCGTCCGTGTGACATCCATATTTTTTTTCTCACACCCATAGACTTGCATTGGAGTGACTCGCGCGAGAAACTCTAAAAATCGCAGCATGCTGCGATTTTTTTCTCAGTCCGATTTGAGCTGAGAAAAAAACAAGCAGATCGGAGCTGCCTCATTGCTTAACATTGGTTCGAGTGCAATGCGAGAGTTTCTCAGTCCAGTACACCACTGCGCAACCAGCTCTGTCCTCACCTATTGTACCCTTACTCATTCCCTGTAGACTGTGAGCCCTCACGGGCAGGGTCCTCTCTCCTCCTGTTAATGATTGTTGTACTAGTTTTTTTATGTATACCCTTTTTCACTTGTAAAGCGCCATGGAATTAATGGCGCTATAATAATAATAATAAATAATAGTAATAGTATATTTGAGTTCAGATTTAGTTGGAATGGTTTGCAGGTGCCATGTCACATTGGCAGAGCCCCTGAGGTGCCAGAACAGCAGAAACCCCCACAAGTGACCCCATTTTACAAACTACACCCCTCAGTGATTTCACCCCCCAGGGGTGTAATGAGCATATTGGCACTACAGGTGTGTCACAAAATGTTATACTATTGGGCGGCGAACAAAAAATAATTACATTTTTACCACTAAATTGTTTTAACCCCAGAATTCCAATTTTCCCAAGGAGAATAGGTAAAAAAAGCCCCATAATGTGTTACACAATTTCTTCTGAATGTGCTAATACTCCACATGTGACTTTACAGTACTGTTTGGCCATACCACAGGGCTCGGGAAGGAAGGAGGGTCATTTGATTTTTGGAGCACAGATTTTTCTACAATAGTTTGCGGACTCCATTTGCGGAGCCCCTAGGTGGAAGAACAGAAGAAACCCCCTCAGCACGAGTGGGGAAATGCTGCAGGCCCGGGGCTGGCAGAAGGGGGTGTCATGACGGTGCGATGTGGGTGCCACTGATCTCCAGGCAGTGGACGCAATTGACTTCAGGAAAATGGCTGCGGACGCCACACACAAGCAGATTGAGATCTCATGGATCCGAGATCTCAATCTGCTCGTGCGCTGCTTTCTACGCAATGGACTTCAGGAAAATGTCTGCTGAGGTGCATGTGCGCATATTAAGATCTCAATCTAAGCGTGCACTGACTCAGCAGCCATTTTCCCGAAACCTTTTATGTCCACTGCCCAGAGATCAATGGTGCCCGCATTTCACCGCCGCAACACCCCCTTCTCCCAGGTACGAGGTATTGCCCCACTCATGCCGCCACTGCCGTCCTTCAGCTGGGACCCTGCCTCCTGTGACCCCAGTCTGCTGCCGCCCCACACCCACCTGACTGGTAAGCTATATGTGGATTACAAGAAGAATCCCCATTTTTCTTCCAATTTTGGGGGAAAAAATGGGCTCCTTATAATCCGAAATATACGATACATTTCCAAAATATATGATTCAGGTGAAACACCCAACGGATCCATTCACTATAATGAAACAGCAGAGTTACTCCGGACTCAGTTTAGCTTCTGTTCAGCAGTGCCCATCTTTTCAAAGGTGCACAAAACTGCTGATAATTGCGCTTTTGTGCATGTCTGAAAAGAAGCAAAAAAAGCTGGACACTGTTGCACCACAGGCCAGATGGACGTTCAAAGGGACTCTCTGCCTCATTACAGTGAATATTCCATTGGAATTTTTGTCTGAATCAGGTTTTTCAGAGATTTACACATAATCCCCTTGTAAGCGCTCAGCCTAGTGCGCAGGATAAATGTGAGACGCGCCGTACTGTGATCTGTGGAAGGCAGAATAAACAGTGAAGAGCAGGTGAAGAACTGGCTTTATTTATTATTTATGCCATTCACCTTGCGGTATAAGTGATTAGGCGGTTTATTCCTCCGGTCAGTAAGATTACAGTGATACCAGTATAAGGCTATGTGCGCACACTGCAGATTTGTTTCTTTAGCAAAAAACACACCCTCTGGCAGAAAAACGCACCTCTGGCCGAAAAAACGCACCTAAAAAATGCATGCGTTTTTGTCCGCGTTTTTTTAAACATTATCAATGGCAAAACACAGGGAAAAATGCAGGGACCTGCACAAAAGAAGTCACATGCTGTTTTTTTTTGCTGCAGAAAAACTACAGCAAAACCTGTAAGGGAAAAAAAGCAATGTGCGCACAACATTTCGGATTTCTCATAGACTTTGCTGGGGAAGGACTGCATGAAGTTTATGAACACAAACTGCACCAATTCTGCACCAAAAATGCAGCAAAAAGCAGTGTGCGCACAGGGCCTTATATAGTTTTTTTTTAGGTCTGGTGACTATCACAATAAATAAGTTTTAACAAAATAAAGTTTTTTTGCATCACTGAATTTTGAAGGTTATAGTTTTTTTATTTTTCTGCTGATAGTCATGTGAGGGCTTGTTTTTTGCTGGATGAGTTGGAGTTTTTAATGGTACAATTTAGGGCCACATAATATTTTTGGATCGCTTTCTATTCCGCTTTTTCTGATGCAGAATCAAAAAGAAACAGCAATTCAGAATTTTTTTTATTATGCCGTAAAAGTGATGAGACCGTTTTATTCTTCAGGTCAGTATGATTACAGTGATACCAGGTTTGTGTTTTGTTGTTTTTTTTTTGGTATGCCACTTTTACAACATGAAAACTATTTTAGGGTCTGTGCGCACTGGGAAATTTGCTTTTCTTAAGAAAAATGCGCACCCTCTGGCAGAATTCCGCAGCTGCAGCAAAAACCGCAACAAAAATGCACCCAAAATCAGAATGCGGTTTTACCATGGTTTGTTGCGGTTTTGGTGCGGTTGGTCCCTGTGTTTTTTATACCATTATCTATGGCAAAAATGCAGATACCTGAAGTGACATGCTACTTCTTTTTTGCTGCAGAAATTCTGCAGCAAAACCTGTAGGAAAAAAAAAACCCAGTGTGCACACAGTGTTTTCGATTTCCCATAGATTTTGCTGGGGAAGGACTGCAGAAGGTTATGAACAAAAAACGCACCTTTTCTACAGCAAAAACCACGGCAAATCTGCAGCAAAAAACACAGTGTGCGCACAGAACCTTATAGGAAAAAAAAAGTTTTTGCATTGCTGTATTCTGAGGGCTATAACTTATTTTTTCACTGTTGCAGCTGTATGGAGGCTTGTTTTCAGCAGTACCATTTTCATTTATATATCACTTTTTGATCACGTTTTATTCCACTTTTTTTGTCAGCTGTATGATGAAAAGACTTAGGCTGCTTTCACACATCAGGTTTTTGCTGTGCGGCACAATCCGGCGCTTTGTAGAAAAAACGCATCCGGGTTTTTTTGCCGCCAGGTGCGGTTTTTCCTCATAGACTTTTATTAGCGCCGGATTGTGCCGCATGTACTTGCGTTTGATCCGGTTTTTGCCGGTTGCGGCAAAAATCGTCACTCCGGCGGCCGCACAGGACGCAGAGAGGAACGTTTTTTGCCAGCGGCAAAAAAACACATAGCGCCGGGTGCGGCACCGTGAGGCATGGTGCATAATGAAAGTCTATGCACGCCAAATCCGGTGGCATGCATCAAACGCCGGAAGCATGTACCGGATTTGGTTTTTACTTCTGAGCATGCCCAGAAGTGAGAAAAACATTGCTTGTCAGAAAATCTCACTCTCTCTCTCTGGCCTAAGAAAATCGGTGCGAGTGGTGTGCGATAAAACGTCACATTCCACTCGGACCAATTCTAGCCTGTGTGTCAGCGCACATGAGCGATTATTTTCTCAGCCCTAATCGGACGGAGAAAACAATCGCAGCATGCTGCAACTGTAAGCCGAGACTCTTTCTCTCGCACCCATTCAAGTGAATGGGGCGAGAGAAAAATCTGCACGCGCGGTACACTAGTGTAGAGCGAGAGTCGCAATAGCCGGCAACGGAGGAGAGAGGGGTATAAATCCCACCTTCCCCTTCTCCGTGCCGGCCCGCCCCTCCTGAGAGCCTGCCCGCCCCCCGCAGCTGTGGTCCGCTCGCACGGTCGGACCGCAGACGCAGGGACACTAGCATGACACTCGGCTCCTGCTGTGCTGCCAGCGCGAGCCGAGTGTCATGCGAGCATCGCAGTAGTGGCCCTTGTGGTCCCAGCCTCTCTCTCTCACCGATCACCGGCGCGGCGCTGCACGGTGTTCACACTGCTCCGGCGGCTTCGCCTGATTTGAAAATGCCGGCTGCCCATTATTCAATCTCGTATTCACTGCTTTCCCCGCCCACCGGCGCCTATGATTGGTTGCAGGCAGACACGCCCCCACGATGAGTGACAGCTGTCTCACTGCAACCAATCACAGCCGCCGGTGGGCGGGTCTATATCTTCCAGTAAAATAAATAATTTAAACAAAAAAAAAAAATATGATACCAGCCAAGATATAGCCACACGGCTGAAGGCTGGTATTCTCAAGATGGGGAGCCCCACGTTATGAGGAGCACCCCAGCCTAACATATCAGCCAGCAGCCGCCCGGAATTGCCGCATCCATTAGTTGTGACAGTCTCGGAACTCTACGCGGCTCATCCCGAATTGCCCTGGTGCGGTGGCAATCGGGGTAATAAGAGGTTAATCATGGCAGGCGTCTACCCCCAATGATTAACCTGTAAGTGAAAGTAAATAAACACATACACCCAAAAAATACTTTATTTGGAATAAAAGACAAAAAAACACCCTCTGTCACCATTTTATTAAAATCCCCAAATACCCCTCCAGGTCTGACGTAATCCACAGAGGTCCCGCGACGATTTCAGCTCTGCTACATGAAGCTGACAGGAGCGGCAGTAAAACACCGCCGCTCCTGGGAGCTCCACGCAGCAACTGAAGGGAGTCGCGCTGTCAGCTTTGACGCCACTGAGGTAATGCCGGGGTGTGCGGTGATGATGATGAGTGCGGGAGTGCCGCTGTGTGTGCGGTGATGATGATGCGTGCGGGAGTGCCGGGGTGTGTGTGGTGATGATGATGCGTGCGAGAGTGCCGGGGTGTGTGCGGTGATGATGATGCGTGCGAGAGTGCCGGGGTGTGTGCGGTGATGATGATGCGTGCGAGAGTGCCGGGGTGTGTGCGGTGATGATGATGCGTGCGAGAGTGCCGGGGTGTGTACGGTGGTGATGATGATGCGTGCGAGAGTGCCGGGGTGTGTACGGTGGTGGTGATGATGCGTGCGGGAGTGCCAGGGTGTGTGCGGTGATGATGAGTGCGGGAGTGCCAGCATGTGCGGTGATGATGTGTGCGGGAGTGTCGAGGTGTGTGCAGTGATGATGCGTGCGGGAGTGCTGAGGCGTGTGCAGTGATGATGTGTGCGGGAGTGTCGAGGCGTGTGCAGTGATGATGCGTGCGGGAGTGCCGAGGCGTGTGCAGTGATGATGCGTGCGGGAGTGCCGAGGCGTGTGCAGTGATGATGCGTGTGGGAGTGCCGAGGCGTGTGCAGTGATGATGCGTGTGGGAGTGCCGGGGTGTGTGCGGTGATGATGCGTGCAGGAGTGTTGGGGTGTGTGTGGTGATGATGCGTGCAGGAGTGCCTGCATGTGCGGAAATGATGGGGTCTCTCCCTCTCTCTCAGCTTTAAAAAGAAAAAAAACGGATCCATCTCATCAGTTTTTACACACTCTGAGACAGATCCGTTGCATCAGGCACAAACCGGATTGTGCCTGATTGCAAAAAACTGATGTGTGAAAGCAGCCTAAGTTTTTCCTACATTTTCTTTTTACAGTGTTCACTGAAGTGGTTAACTAGTGTGACAGCTTTATAGCTCGGGTAGTGACGGACACAGTGATACCAAATATGTGGACTTTTTTGTTTTTATACACAAATATAACTTTATTGGAATATTTATTTTTATGTTCTTTAGTTTCTAATTTTATTCTAATATTTTTACATTAAAGGGAACCTGTCACCAGAATTTTCGCTATTAAACTATAGGAATCCCCTTCTGCAGCTCCTGGGCTGCATTCTAGAAAGGTTCATCTTGCTACTGGCCCCCCTTTCAGACCTACATAACTTTATAAAATATTACCTTTTGCTATGGTAATGAGGCTTGTTGGCCCCGGGGGCAGGCTGTATTTCGTCAGTTATCCCCCTTCTGCCGCTGTTCGCCGTCCCCCAGTGTTCATTTACATAGATGAGGCTTCCGCCCTCATGTTTTGCAGTGCTCCGGAAACTCGCGCATGCCCAGTGGCACTATCGCGGGACTGAGCGCTATTTTCAAAACGCGAGCGGCGGTGATGTTATTGCACAGGCGCAAGATTATGGGTGGGGCTGTGAATGTCATCACCAGCGTCATCCAAGTACCCATCCATAATCTGGCGCCTGCGCAATAACATGACCGGCGCTCGCGATTTGAAAACAGCGCTCAGTCCCGCGATAGTGCCACTACGCATGCGCGAGTTTCCGGAGCAGCACGGAAGATGAGGGTGGTGGCCTCATCTATGTAAATGAACACTTGGGGACGGCGAACAGCGGCAGGAGGGGGGATAACGGACGAACTACAGCCCGCCCCCGGGGCCAACAAACCTCATTACCATAGCAAAAGGTAATATTTTATAAAGTTGTTATTTAGGTCTGAAAGGGGGGCCAGTAGCAAGATGAACCTCTCTAGAATGCAGCCCAGGAGCTGCAGAAGGGGATTCTTTTAGTTTAGCGAAAATTCTGGTGACAGGTTCCCTTTAAAAAAAAAAAAAAAGAAAAAATCACTCAGTCCCTTTACCGGACATCACCCTGCAGGGATGATCACACAGGCTTTCTCTAGTCAGTTGACCTCGGGTCACCATGACAACGATCAGGCCCTCGAGAGTACATCAGGAAGTCCCGATTGGAGGGGAGCGCGATCCCTCTTTCAAACTTAGGGGGGTTAAACAGCCATGGAGGGCGCAGGCAACATCCCTGGCTGTGAGGCTGGGGCTCAGCTGGCGGAGATCAGGGGAGCACAGAGCCCCCCACCATTGCAAGGACGTACTGGTAGGTCCTTGGTCATTAAGTGACGTTGAAATAGGGCGTACCAGTGCGTCCTTGGTCGAAAAGGGGTTAAAAGAAACCTACCACCAGGTTTTCCCCATATAAACGTGGCCACCACTAGTAATACGCCATACATACAAACTCATACAAGTACAATGTACAAAACACACATTACACTATATGTGAGAGACGAGTGGCCACTGAGGAGCATCCCACAGGCAGCTACAGCAGAGAGACCGCTGCGGCTCCAGACGCTGCGGCTCCAGCAGTCCCCAGCACAGTCACTCATTCAGCGCAGACACCCACCTCAGACACATCGCCTGCACTTCCGTGTTGCTGCCCGGCCGCCCCCTTGCTGCGCATGCGCGGCGCGCTAGCTTCTTAGGCTCTGGTTAGTCAAGTTTGTAGTTTATGTGACGCGAGAAAGTCGCTGAGAGCAAAACTCTTCTCTTCACCGTGAGGGATGGCTGCAGAATACATTGTCTTCACTTTGTTCTGTAGCAGCCGCGTTTGCCTCACTTCGCCCTTCACAGCATGTGGAGCTGCAGCCCAGAGCCATGTTTAGTGCTTATGTGTAGGCTCTGAGCTGGGAGAACTCGCCTCCATGTAATCACTATGTCATGTGCTGAGGGAAACGTTCACCCCGTTCCTCGGTTTCCTTTTTTTCAGCATTCCACGAAGTTACAGCCAGTTCTCGACTTTTGTGACAATTTTTGTTATTATTAGTGGCATAACGTTGGGGTTTTAGCTGTTATTTAGGCTATGTTCACATGTAGCGTTTTTGCTGCATTTTTTTTCTGCAGAATAAACCTGCTCTATTGGCACTAAAAAAATCTGTTTCCAAAGCAGGTATTGCTGCTGTTTTTGTTGCACTTTTGGTGTCATTTGTGTACAGTGTATGGTTAATAAAGTTAGCTGTAGGCTATGTGCACACATACTGAAACTAAGGCCACTTTCACATTGCATTTTTACCTCTGTCCACTGGTCCCGTCGGGGCATTCTGCCAAACCCCCCCTCCCCCCCCAAAAATGGTTTCGGACGCATACGCCGACGGGCCATTGACTATAATGGAGCAGACTGAGTCAGTGTGTGCTCTATCATGCACCATTTTCGGGCATATACGTTTTCTGCAGGCGGACACCCAGACATAGTCTACTACGTACGGGTGTCTGCCTGCAGAAAATGTCCGAAAATAGTGCACAATAGAGCACACGCTGACTCAGTCTGCTCCATTATAGTCAATGACCCCGTTGGCGTATACGTCCGAAACCCGCTTTGCAGAGGGGGGGTTCAGACTGATGCCCCAACGGGACCAGTGAACGGAGGTAAAAGCGCATTGTGAACAGCCTAAGGGCAGAGTCTCACTCGCTTCTGATGAGGCAGCATCAGATGCGATATGCTAATGACACTCTGCTCAGGCTCTGCTGCGAGTGTGAGCCAAGTGTCATTATACTGTGATGCCATCCTGCAATCAGATCACAGCTGCGGAGGAGAGGGAGGGATTACTCTCTCCATATCTTCCATTGTCAACCTGTGCATATACCGCACTGCACTTGGATGCCATCCAAGTGCAGTCCGGTGTTTCACTTGGACTCGTAGACTTGTATGGGTGTGAGTGACACGGCTCTCACAGTCAATCGCAGTATGATGCAATTTTTTCCTCAGTCCATTTAGGGCTGAAGAAAAACTTGTGGATCTGAGCTGCAGCATGTCTTACATGGGGCCGAGCACAATGCGAGATTTTCTTGTATTGCACTCATGCGAGTCATACACCAGTGTGACTCTACCCTTAATCTGCATCTCCCAACAAGAAAAACGCTGCTGCAAAAACAGGCGTTTTTGCCTTGTTTTTTTGTAATGCATTTTTTTTAATTGCTTTCAATGGTGAAAACGCATTAAAGTTGCAGAAAGAACTGACATGCTGCAAATTTCTTCTGCAAAATAAACAAACATGCACTACACTTCAGGATTCTCATAGACTTTGCTGAACAGGGATATTCTTGCAGATTTGTGAAACGCGGCAAAAACGCATCGCATGCACACTGCATTATTCACCGCAAAAACGCAGCTGATGGGTTTTCTGCTTGGTTTTGTATTTTTTCATTGCTTTAAATGGTGACAAAACTTTATTTTATTTTATACATTTCTTTCTTTTTAATGGGGGGAAAAGAGGAATGATTTGTACATTTATGCATTTTTAAAAACTTCTTTTATATCTTTTTCTTCGATTTTGTAGTCCCCTTATAGGAAACCTGTCACTAGTTTTGTCCCCTATAACCTGCGGCCACCACCAGTGAGCCCTTATATACAGCCTTCCAGAATACTGTGTATAAGAGCCCAGGCCTCTCCTTGTGGGATCACCGTCCTCCTGCCCAGCCCCATGTGTATGAAGCATCTTACGTCATCCGCACAGAGGCCTCCATTATGCCCCTGCACATGCACACTTTGATCTGCCCGGCTGAGGGCAGAGCAAGTATTGTAGTGCATATGCACGGGTGGTCTTTGACCTCAGTAGGGCAGATTAAAGTGCGCAGGAGCACAATGGAGTCCTCTGTGTGGATGATGTAGGACGTGTTATGCCGACGAGGCTGGGCAAGAGAATGGCGATCCCACAAGATGGAGGCGGCGCCGAGGCGAGAGCAGCAACACCCATCAGACCAGACAACCCTTTAGGTGAGTATTAGAAAGCACAGCAGCCTGGGCTCTTATATACAATACTAGAAGGTGGCCCGATTCTACGCATCGGGTATTCTAGAATTTACATATTGTGTAGTTCATGTATGATTTTTGTTATATATATATATATATATATATATATATATATATATATATATATATATATATATAGATGTTGTTGTGTGTAGTTACCAAGTGTTTGTGTAGGGCGCTGTACATGTTCTGGGTGTTGTCTGGGTGTGACGGGGGGTGAGAGCGGTGTTGTTTGTGTGTTGCGTGTGTTGCGTTGTTTGTGGAGCGCTGTGTGTCTGTAGCGTTGTGTGTGTGTTGCGCGGTTTGTGTGTGTGTGGTGTGTTTTGGGGGGAGGTATGTTTTGTGCAATGTGTGTGTTGTGCGGTATGTGCGTATATTTGTGTGTGCCGCGGTGTTTGTGTGTTGGGTGTTGTGTGTGTGCAGCGTTGTCTGTGTGTGTGGGTGTCTGTGTAGGGCAGTTGTTTGTGGTTCCCAGTGTGTGTATGTGGTGTGTTGTGCAGTGCGCGCGCGCGTGTGTGTGTGTGTGTGTGTGTTGGGGGGAGGTGTGCACTTCCCATCGTGCTCCATCCCCCATGGAGCGCACCCCCCATCGTGCTCCATCCCCCATGCAGCGCACTCCCCATCGTGCTCCATCCCCTATGCTGCGCACCCCCCATCGTGCTCCATCCCCCATGCAGCGCACTCCCCATCGTGCTCCATCCCCTATGCTGCGCACCCCCCATCGTGCTCCATCCCCTATGCTGCGCACCCCCCATCGTGCTCCATCTCCCATGCTGTGCACTCCCAAACGTGCTCCATCCGCCATGCTGCGCACTCCCAAACGTGCTCCATCCGCCATACTCCGCACTCCCGATCGTGCTCCATCCCCCATGCAGCGCACTCCCCATCGTGCTCCATCCCCTATGCTGCGCACCCCCCATCGTGCTCCATCTCCCATGCTGTGCACTCCCAAACGTGCTCCATCCGCCATGCTGCGCACTCCCAAACGTGCTCCATCCACCATGCTGCGCACTCCCAAACGTGCTCCATCCGCTATGCTGCACACTCCCAAACGTGCTCCATCCGCCATACTCCGCACTCCCCATCGTGCTCCATCCCCCTTGCAGCGCACTCCCCATCGTGCTCCATCCCCTATACTGCGCACCCCCCATCGTGCTCCATCTCCCATGCTGCGCACTCCCAAACGTGCTCCATCCGCCATGCTGCGCACTCCCAAACGTGCTCCATCCGCCATGCTGCGCACTCCCAAACGTGGTCCATCCGCCATGCTGCGCACTCCAAAACGTGGTCCATCCGCCATGCTGCGCACTCCCAAACGTGGTCCATCCGCCATGCTGCGCACTCCCAAACGTGCTCCATCCGCCATACTCCGCACTCCCCATCATGCTGCATCCCCCATGCTGCGCACTCCCCAACGTGCTCCATCCGCCATGCTGCGCACTCCCAAACGTGCTCCATCTGCCATGCTGCGCACTCCCAAACGTGCTCCATCCGCCATGCTGCGCACTCCCAAACGTGGTCCATCCGCCATGCTGCGCACTCCCAAACGTGCTCCATCTGCCATGCTGCGCACTCCCAAACGTGCTCCATCCGCCATGCTGCGCACTCCCAAACGTGCTCCATCCGCCATGCTGCGCACTCCCAAACGTGCTCCATCCGTCATGCTGCGCACTCCCAAACGTGCTCCATCCCCCATGCTGCGCACCCCCCATCGTGCTCCATCCCCCATGCTTCACCAGCATGAGCCTTTCTACCCGCAGCATCAGCCTCTCTGCCCGCAGCATCAGCCTCTCTCCTCCCAGCATCAGCCTCTCTACCCGCAGCATCAGCCTCTCTACGCGCAGCATCAGCCTCTCTGTCCCCAGCATCAGCCTCTCTGTCCCCAGCATCAGCCTCTCTGTCCCCAGCATCAGCCTCTCTCCTCCCAGCATCAGCCTCTCTCCTCCCAGCATCAGCCTCTCTCCTCCCAGCATCAGCCTCTCTCCTCCCAGCCTACCCCAGCCTCAGCCTCCCCCAGCATCAGCCTCTCTCCTCCCAGCATCAGCCTCTCTCCTCCCAGCATCAGCCTCTCTCCTCCCAGCATCAGCCTTTTCTGTCCCCAGCATCAGCCTCTCTCCTCCCAGCCTACCCCAGCCTCAGCCTGTCTCCTCCTAGCATCAGCCTTTTCGGTCCCCAGCATCAGCCTCTCTCCTCCCAGCCTACCCCAGCCTCAGCCTACCCCAGCATCAGCCTCCTCATCCCAGCCCTCCCCAGGATCAGCCTCTCTCCTCCCAGCCTCCTCCAGCACGCAGTGCTCCTCTGCCGACACTCACAGATCCGATCGCATACACTCACACACACCCACACACACTCGATCGCATACACTCACACACACCCGATCGCATACTCACACACACCCGATCGCATACACTCACACACACACACACATTGACGATATTGCACATACGCGCTCATACTCACAACTTCCGGAGATACCACATGCTTCTGGTCATGTGATCCTCCGGCAGGTCCTGGAAGCTCACAGCACAGTATCGCCGCCGAGAAGCAAGCGATATCCCAGGATGTTGTGAGTATGTGGATGCGATGTGATGTGGGTGTGATGTGTGTGTGAGAGTGAGTGTGATCTGATGTGTGTGTATGTGTGTGTGTGTGTGCGCTGTTATGTGTGTGCGTGTGTGTATTTTCCGCCGCTGCAGGACCTTGATGCGCTGGTAACTATGCTACCATGGTTACCAGCGTATCTCGTCCCCCGCTCGCACGGGAGCCCACACCAGCATACGCCGGCCAGCCCCAGCAATGCGAGGGTATGTGTCGGCTGGTTTGGCGGCGTACGCTGATGTGGGCTCCCAGGGGTACAGTACTCACCTGGTAGTCGTGGCTCCGTGACCGTGTCGGTTCGGGGAATGCGTGGGGGGGCGGGGCCAGAGCTAGCGTGCATTGCGTGAGGGGGCGGGGCGTGGCCGAGTTGCCAATGCCTGCAGGGTGCCGGGGCGAGAGGCCAATCTGTGGGGGGGGGGGGCGGAGCCTGGGCGAGCGGCCGGCCAATCCGTGTGGGGGCGCAGCCTGGGTGAGCGGCCAATCCGTGCGGGGGGGCGGGGCCATGGCGAGCCCAGCGGCCAATCAGCTTTGTGTCACCGTAAGGACACAATTTTGGAGCAAGACAGACAGACAGACAGAATAAGGCAATTATATATATAGATTCTGGTGGTGGCTGCAGCTACTTTCCCAGAATGAGCTTTCGGTGAGTTTTTGATAGATGACACCTCTCTGTAATGCCAGATATTAAAGCTACCTTTAATCATTGCACTTTAGCCTTTAGGCTGCGTATTTTTGCACATTGCGTATTATTATTTTGTACACGAGTAAACTGACCTGCAGTGCGTGCTTCAAATACACAATACATCAATTTCTCTTGTGGGTACGCTAAGTGTTCTGTGCAGATTTTCATCATAAAATTCCATCATTGTTGAAAATCCGCAGGTAAAAACACACAAGCGCTGTTAGTACATTACCGCGGTGGAAATGCATCAAAAATGCATGTGATATGCACCTAAGTATATCAATATATTTTTGTTAAAGCGCACCAATCATGTGGATATTCGTATATAACCTAAAGCCAGTGCTATACTGGCACTATCAGGCTGATTCTATACATACCTTTAGTGGTCAGCTCGGATGTTTAGGTTTTGAAATCCAAGAAAGTAAAGTTGTTAAAATCAGCAGCTTGTTCAATGACAGCAGATGAGGATCAGCTAATACCTGGGGGGGGGATTCATAGTGATTCCCATGCCCCTGCCTGTTATTCATTCCCCTCTCTGTTATTAATGTTAATTTTACTACTAAAGCCTTTTACTAATTTCTTCACAATGGACTCACCTAACCCCGTGACGTCAGTGCCGAGCGACCAGGTTGCAGGTAGCGATATCGCACAGCAGTGGCATTACAGGGTCAGGTGAATAAACTCACTTGCCCCTGTAACGTCATTGCCCCTTCAGACACACACACACACACTGCTGTGTGCACCTCTGCGGTGACATGGGCTGACCTTATGAGGTCCAGGTCAATGCAGGGAAGCACACACAGCAGTATGGGTGTGCCTGCAGAGGCTGCTCTCACAGTCAATGGGGGACGTTATGTTCTCCATTGAATGTGCCATCAAGTTTGGGATCGACATGGGCACCCCAGATTTGGATGACGGCGGACCTGGATTAGGGATTTGACAGGGAAGTAAATTGGAAAAGAAGGCTTCTTTTGTGTTTATCTAACTAATTTCTATTTTTATGTCTTTTCAGGTTCAACTTTTGAGAATAACATTGAAATGGATTACGGCAGACTTTTTGCATTTTAATAAATTGGTCAATGAGGGATGGAGTCGGGGTGGGGGGATGGGGTTTGTTCTAATCAATTATTTTTTTATTACTTTCAAATAATGGTATTCGTAATGGGGGTGTCTACTAGATGCCCATCCATTACTAATACCAGGGCTTGATGCCAGCTAGCAATTCACAGCTGACATTAACCCCATTTGCCACCGCACCAGGGCAATGGGAAGAGTCGGGTACAGTGCCAGAATTAGCGCATCTACAGGATGTGCCACTTCTGGTGTGGCTGCAGGCTGCTATTGTTAGGCTGGAAAGGGCCAAAAAACCATGACCCTTCCCACCCAAATAATATCAGCCCCCAGTTATCTGCTGTACTTTGGCAGGTTTTAGAAAGATGGGGGGACAATCTTTTTGGGGGAATTTTTTTTCAAATTTTTGGGGGAACAAATTTCTGATCTTTTTCACCAATTAAATAAAAAAAACACCAAACTATACATGTTTGTTGTCAACAAAGTTATACTGACCAGGGAAATCGTTCTGCTTTACCATATAGTGAACATGGTAAATAAACAATTCTGGAATTACAATATTTTTTTTTTCCACCCGTTTTTCTTTTTTTTGATATTTGGCTTTGACACACTTTATTGATATACTTGTGTGTGGATCACATGTGTTTTTCATGGATTTCCATAGTGGACACACATTAATAATGTATCTGCGTCTTGTAACAGTGTTTTTTTTGGCATTAATGCAAGTCTGCGGAGAAATCTGCACAAAATGCAGCGTACCTGCCAGAGAAAATTACATGTTGTGCATATTAAACACGCACCGCAAGTCAGTCTTTGCTTTTATTTTTATTTTTTTTTCCAACGGACACAGAATTCAAGTGAATGAAAAATGGTCTGGTATTTGTGTCTTGCATATGTGAATTAAGCCTTATATGAACTTCCTTCCCAGATCATCAGTACAAAAAAAATGTAAGGCAGAACTATTGGAACAAGGATGCAGCCCTGCAGTGGTAAACATGTTATAGGGCTGAGGGACCACTCTGACGTACTTTGCTCCATCCCCACCCTCCTATACTGAACCCTTAGCTACATCTTTGGCTATATGACAACTATGTCTTCATATTATTTACTGAATTCAAATTAAAGGCCTTGGCCCACCTCCGACTGATAAAAGTTGTGTGAAAACTATTGCTCTAACTTCTGTTGAATTGGAATATGGCATTTTTATATAGTTTGGTGAAAATCTAAGACAACGTACTTTCAGTTCATACTATACTGGTGCAATTGTTGAGGATAAAGAATTGAGTATCCAAAAATACTTAATTCAGCCATTTCATAGACTCAGGTATATAGTTTAGTAAGATGTAAACTAACACACATATCTATGCATGTCTTTGTTCTCTTTTATTCTTTTACTAATACGTTTATATATGTATATTGCATATTCAGTGTATTTTCCTTAGACACAGTATATACCAGCACATGTAATTGTAAAGATGGCTGCTATTTCCTGTTCTACACCCAAGACAGATGGACAAAGGAAATTCCTGAAGCCTGGACTGTCCAATCCAAGGAGGATGTGTAGATCTCTCTACGTCATGAAGCCCTGCCCTGCGATACTTGATTGGACTAAAACTTTTGTTTACACCCCCTTACTGCTCGGTCTAGAGTTTCTTTCAAACAATAAAAAACACACTTGGTTAAGAGCCAGTCATGGAGATAGATATAACTGACTTGCTGTGCAGTTATTTATTCTCGTGTGCACACATGACATTTTTAATTAGAAACAGCAGCCGGATATCGAGAGATCCTTTGAGTCTCATCATCATCGTCATTCTGACCTTGACAGTTGGCACCCCAGATGGGACCACCGAGAAGGGTGAGTCAGAGCTTCCACTTTCCGGACATCTGGGGCTACTCCACAAGTATCCAGGTGTTGCTCGATATCAAGGATTTGATCACCCTTTCGTTGCCGCGGTAAGCATCATATACATTGTGTGTGCTGTTTTATCTGTGGATCGAGAGACACCTGGCGAAAGGGGGTGGTCACTAGTCCGGAGAATGGTAGTGCACCGGAGACCTAACGGTGTGACTGTCACTCGCCGGTGGGCAAGAAACGGACCCAGTCCCCATAGGGGCTAGGGGTAGGTTTTAAAGTATCCGGCTGTCTGTAATTAGAAATGGGGTGCTTTTTTTTGAGTAGCTGTTGGGTTGTATAAAGTGTATACTTAATCAGGCTTGTGATTTCTCTGTTTGGTTCTCGGAGAGTTAATTGTCTGTTATTGTTCACGGAGGGAGAGAAAATGGAGGCTAGAGATGCAGCTGCTGTCTTTGTTCTGTGAAAAAGAAGGGGGGTCAGCCCCTCACTAGCTGCTTACACAGGACAGAGAGCGGGAGTTGTATTACGCGCTGTGCCTGCAGTTTTTTTTTTTTTTTAGACAAAGCAAGCAGGGCGGTTTTTTTCTTCTTCACTGAGAGCGAAGAGGCAGACTGCGGGGGTCTGGTAATGCCCAGGGATATCCATGACAGTCTTTCTATTAAGACAAAGAATGCGAGAGGGGGCAGCAGAAGCCCACAGAAGCAGCTACATCCTTACATTCTTACACTCAGAGGAAGAAAAAAGGTGGGGGCCATATGTCCACCAGCTGCTTGAGACAGAGCGGAGATCAAATTGCACAGCTACGTCTCTGCTGTCTTTTAGCTGAGAAACAAGGGGGGTGGAGGAGACACCGGGGGTTAAAACAGCGCAGCTCTTTGGAGCGAGGAGAGAGGAGGGGTCAGTGGGGTAACATACAGGAGATGGCTGCAGCCTTTGTATAGTACAGCAAACAGAGTTGTAATGATTTGAAAGAAAGACAAGTGTTATTTTGGTTTGGATTAGAGAGAAATTAATGCGTTTTTCAGTCTTTTTAAATTATTTGTTTTTGAACAGAAGTATGAGAACTAGCGATTCCCCTGTGTTGCGGATAACACAGCCACTGTTTGTTAGATATTAAATATTGAATATTAAATATTGAGTGTTGAATATTGAATGTTGGATAGATAATAAACGAGGCGGGAAGGGTTCTGTTAACTTAAAGTGGATTTAGCGTATTCCCCTGCGTTTTAAACGTGAGCCACTGTTATGAGGGAGTAGGTCTTCATAACGAGGCGGGAAAGGAACTTACTTTAGTTGAGGTAAGGGTGCTGGAGTTAGCGGATTCTCCTGCGTATTAGACGCGTGTCACTGTCAGCGTGTTACAAACGCGGACGAGGCGAGAAAGGACTCCGTTGGAACGGCCGATCCAATTAAGCACTGTATACTCTGTTCAAAAGATAAATATGTTGTTTTTAGTAGGAGCTGAGAACGCTGTCGCCCTAGTTACAAAAAACGGAAAAAATATAAAAGATTGCAAAAAGTTGTGTAAAATCGTTGGACTACCACTAGATGGCAGGCTGCAACCCATGTACTGAAGTTCAGATTAATCTCCAGTGAGAGTATCCTGGAGAACAAAGACCTCATTCACTGTCTGTTGCTGTTTGTAGAATCACTAAATGTTTTTCTCTAGCGGTGCCTCATTGTTCTTCTCTAGAAGTCATTATATCTGGTGCTAATCAAATCTCTCCTTTGTATGCTGGAATGCAAATTTACAGGCACTAAAAGTATCCCTGGTTTACTACGTAGTTCCAGCCACTCCCAGTACACCCAGGGAGTCACAACATGGATGCTGCACCCGGAAGTCAGGTGCCTGGAACTTCCTGTGGCAGCCGTCTTGCTACACCCACTGATGGCAGTATACCTCATAAGCCACACCCCTCGCAATGGCTCTTTGTTCAAAGCTCTCCACCCATCCCCGGTGGGAGGTGTTCTGTGGTATAAATGACTAACACATTTGAATAAGTATAAATTGTATATTTGTTTACTCAGCTATCCAATACATGTAAGTCAAAGATAAGTAAGTGAAATTTTTTACTGAATTGATAAAGTCAGAGATAAGAATGGAATGTGTCTTTCCCCAATAGTGACGTAAGTTTGGTTTAACCCTTAGTGTTCAGGATTTCCCATTTTTAGTTTACTGCTTATACCGGAATAGGGAATATTAGATTTCATGGGATGTGCGATATAATTTGTGTTGTTTTGTTTTTAATGGCGATTTATTTGAACAATATATTTTTATTTTGTGGCTATCACCTTTTCTGTTTTTATGATTATTTCTAAACAATTTATATATTTTTGCAAGTTAGTCGCCCAGTCACAGCTGTCATTTCATCATGTCTCAGTTGTTTCTACTATGAAAAGTTTTTCTTTTCTTTGTGGATACACTGTTGTTTATCGTTAGGTTTTAAAATTTCCCAGTAATGTATATTGTTGTGAGATATACGTTATTTTCAGTGTTTGTTCATTTTAGGTTTTAGTATGTGGCTAATTTATTACCTGCTGTTTTATTTTTTCTTTTAGGGAATACCAGTATAAAAACGCTGAATTTTGCCATATTGGTAAATAAACAATTAAACAAGGGGGGAATAAGGTATTAATTATATTCTCCAGTTTCTTCGAGGGTGCAGTAGGCATATTAGATAGGTTTTGAAGCTGACCTTTTTCCCACAGGCTATGTTTATTAGATTACTATGAGGTATATCTGTTAACTGAAAGAGGAAAGTCTTGTCTTATATGTTTATTTGTTTATTTGTTTGTTTATTTATTAAGTATTCTCAGTCATGTGAAGTATAGATGACCACTAACTGTATTATGATCAGAGATAAAGTTATAAGAATGATCTAATGTATATTTTTTTAGTTTTTGTTTTTATAGATGAACCCAGATGGTGCTCGATTCTGCACTGGATATGCTGCTGTTTACACCACATGAGGTAGTCTAAATTCGACCACTCCCTCCAATCCTATTGATACAGGAGACAGTGATGCATTAATGCCTCTCTTGATGGGTAGAACAGGAGTGGGTAAGAGTCTTTAGAGGTGTATATAGGTTGTAGATTTTTTCCTGTTGTCAAATGAATTAGGTATGCTGAAAAGAAAGTCTAGATCTGAGCTGATGGATTCGGATGGAGATCCTTGCACAGGTGCAGCTGACCAAGAAGCAGTGAACGGGCCTAGAGTTGAGAGTCTTTCACCAATACCGACCATGTCTTGGTGACACCGGTCACGTCAGTGACTTCTGTCACTCCTTGTGTTCTTAAATCCCTACAGGAACAAGCGATACAACAAGGAATGGAGTGTGACATGCAGGGAGCCAGCTGACTGAGGAAGGTCTGTGGACAAAGGGTGGTAAGCTTTCTCTGCCATGAGAGCTCTTCTTAATGATGGCCCAGGTAACATCTGTGAAAGACAATTGTCAGTATGTGCTTTGGTGACACCAGGGTTCAGTACCCAGGTGGGTAGATTCACCCAGTCTTGTAAGACAAGTGCCTAGAACGAAGTGAGAAAAAAAAAAACTGTAAAGAGTCCGTAGAAACACCCTGCACCTACTCTACCCATTCTTAGAGACTGCAAACTGATTATAGATGTATATCACGGGCACGTTGTATGCAAGTCTGTGCGTGTTGTGTAAATTTCTCTCCAGGTTTGGTCAGAGGCATTCCAGTGCAGAAAACGATATTATTGTTGAGCAGCACATGAAGGTGGTATGTAAAGAAAAATGTGTTTACAAAAAGTGTATATTTTATAGAAAAGTGGAAACTAGTAAATCGTGTATAAAATGTATATGGTTTTCTTTTTGCAATGAGCAGGTCTTTATGTAAGATGTTTTTGGTTTAGCACAGACATGTATATTTTTATATAATTGACTGAATAGTGTGGTAATCAGGTGTATTCTCCAATTCCAGATCTTAAATCAGAGCAATTAGCATATGGTCTCCAGTCAGATGACTGATTGATCCTAAAGGACAAGCGAGAAAGAGCTATGAGTCAACACTAGAGGAGCTGATCCAACCACAGAAACGTCTATGGATCCACACCTCGCATTGTAGAAGGGTTAATCAACCAGAGCTGCACTGAGCGTTCTGCTCATACTTATCCTTTTCAGAAAACCCTGTATAGTCTTAGACCAGCATTGTCAGAACAGTTAGAAGAGAGGACTTAGAGAACCTTGAGACATGGGAAAGTCCAACTACAAAGGGTGAGGACTCGCCTAGGAGTCCTTGGTCTCAAACCGGTGAAGAAAACCCCTTTCCGCCCATGTTTCAACGTTCAGTTAGGCAGGTTTTTCAACAGATCTTTCTACCTCTCTTTCTAAGGGAACACAGTACCCTTAGAATTTAGAAATGGCAGAAGTAAGTCTTTAGGGGGGACTGTTGAGGATAAAGAATTGAGTATCCAAAAATACTTAATTCAGCCATTTCATAGACTCAGGTATATAGTTTAGTAAGATGTAAACTAACACACATATCTATGCATGTCTTTGTTCTCTTTTATTCTTTTACTAATACGTTTATATATGTATATTGCATATTCAGTGTATTTTCCTTAGACACAGTATATACCAGCACATGTAATTGTAAAGATGGCTGCTATTTCCTGTTCTACACCCAAGACAGATGGACAAAGGAAATTCCTGAAGCCTGGACTGTCCAATCCAAGGAGGATGTGTAGATCTCTCTACGTCATGAAGCCCTGCCCTGCGATACTTGATTGGACTAAAACTTTTGTTTACACCCCCTTACTGCTCGGTCTAGAGTTTCTTTCAAACAATAAAAAACACACTTGGTTAAGAGCCAGTCATGGAGATAGATATAACTGACTTGCTGTGCAGTTATTTATTCTCGTGTGTACACATGACATTTTTAATTAGAAACAGCAGCCGGATATCGAGAGATCCTTTGAGTCTCATCATCATCGTCATTCTGACCTTGACACAATTATAACCGTATACTGTATTTTTTGTTTTACAAGACGCACCGGATTATAAAATGCACCCCAAATGTAGAGGTAAAAAAAATATATAAAAATGGGGTCCGTCTTACACTCCGGTGTTGTCTTACCGGAGGGGGGATGGCAGCGGTGTTGGAGCGGGGTCACAGGAGGCTGAGGCTGTGCTAGCAGCAGCGGGTCCGTGGTGACAGTGGCGGGTCAGTGACAGTGGTGGCGGGTCAGTGGTGGAGCAGGCTGGGGCGGTGAGTGTCCCAGTGTGTTCGCAGTCCCGGTTCAAATGATGGCACCCGGAGCGGCGCGTACACAGGAGCTCTCATCCAAGAGCTACATCTGCGCACGCGCTGACACGCAGCGCCATCATTTGAAACCGGGACCGTGGACAGACTGGGACCCTCGCCGCACAGCCACCGTAGTCCGCCCAGCCGCCCGCCCGCACAGAGTGGCAGCCAGCAGGCCGCCCACCCACACAGAGAGGCAGCCTGCACGACAAGCACCCGGCCGCCGACACGCACCTGGCCGCCCACACGCACCCCGCCGCCCGCACACAGAGCACCCCCTTCCCGGTAAGCTATATTCAGATTTTAAAACGCACCCCTCATTTTCTTCCCAAATTTTTGGGAGGAAAAGTGCGTCTTATAATCCAAAAAATACGGTGTTTAGTGGAATTTTTCCACGCACAAAGTTCATTTTAATAGATTTTGGAATAGGAATAACTTCTACAATTGGAGATGTTTAAAAAATAGTCCCTGTGCCGAGATAATATATTTGTGTCTCTGCTATGTGCTGTGTAATGGATGTGTCTGACCGTACAGGGACATGGTCTGATCATACCACATCTCCTGGGCAGGGGAGGACAAATATTACAGCACAGGATTGCAAATAATTTTTTGTGTTAAAACATTTTTTTTCTTTATAAATAGGTAGTGAAATGTTTTACCTCACAAAAAGAATCACCTATAATCTCTGCTGTACTGTCTGTATACTCTTTTTCTTCCTTCTGCCAGGAGATGTGGTATGATCGGACCATGTTCCTATACGGTCAGACACGGCCATTACATAGCAGGGACACATAGATAAGATCTCATTTTTTTTTATGTTTCAATATTTTTATTACATAACATAACATATCAGTCATAGAATTTCAAACACTCTTATGTAAGTATATCCAAAAGTAGATAAGTAATCATAAAGATGTTTAACCATTGAAATTTAAGGGGGAGGAGGATATTGGAAGGGAGGGAGGAAAAATAAGGAACAAGGCTTTTGTTGGGGGAATTTTGGAAATGAAAAGGGAAAACCACAAGGGGAGGGAAATGGGAAAACATACAGGATTAAACTATTTACAAAAATTGTATCAGACTAGTGAATATTGTAGACTTGCAGATGTTGACACCCATAACATTTGCTATTATTTACATTATTATTTGACTCTTTGAAGACATATTTAAATGCAATAAGAAGCTAAGAATGAAAAAGAGAAGAGAGAGAAAAATAAAGATAAAAAAAAAAAAAAAAAGAAGGGGGGGGAAGGGTTCATTCCATTTACATTGAGGCATTACTGATGTTTGCAGGCCATAGACTCCATCTTTTGTAGTATGAACTGAAAAGATTATTGTATATTGCATACTTTCTCTCATATTCTTGGTGTTTATTCATTAGCTTAATTATTTCCGAGGTGGTAGGAATAACATTACTTCTCCAGTTTACTGTTAACAGTTGCTTAATAATCAGAAATATATGTATAAATATGGGAACCAAGGCAGGGTCAGTGTCCTCCAACTCTAGGGACAGAAGGGCCATTTGTGGGGAGACTGTAACCTTTGAAGTAGATATTCGATTCAAGAGGTTGTTGATCTCTGACCACATGTGTCCAATCTTAGGACATTCCCATAGGATATGCAATAGGCTACCCTTATGTCCACATCCTCTCCAACAATCAGGAGAGTTTGATTTATCAAATTTGTTTAAACGGACCGGAGTAAGATACCATCTTGATAAAGTTTTATAAAAGGTTTCTTGTAAGATAGTGGAGATGGTGGAGGAATACGTAGCTTTTAGGCAGTTTTGCCATTTCTCATCAGAGAAACACATCTTTAAATCCTTCTCCCATCTTTCCATGTAGGTTTGCTTGCAAAATATATAGTCATCATTTAAGAATCTATATATGTTACTAGTACTACTTTATCTTCTGCCTTGCTCCTTTATCCATTTCAAAAAGATTTTTTGAAATCAGAGCTATCCCTTTAAATCCTAAATTTGACGTTTTTAATTAAATCAATTTTGCTGTTTCTTCTGCTATGCTGCTTTATTATGACAATGCAGCCTCCAGGGAAGAGTGCAGGGCAATTGGACTTTTCCAGTAAGGTTTATAACCACTATTTAGCATGATTATAGGTGGCTATTAGGGAATATTATAGCCAGGATTTATAAAATGGCTGCTCCTCACTGACTCCAACTGTCACTTTCACTTTGTGGTCAGAAGATGGCCGCTGGTCGGACCCCAACTCCGGATCTAGTTGGTTAATATATGTGGCACAGAAGGGAGATTTTAAGATTTCTGTGGGTTTTTCCACATCTCCCCAAGGTCTACAGTAATATTCAGGAGAGGGGGGCACATACAATTTTACAGGGTACAGGGTTCAGTGTGATCAGTGTAAATGGTATGGGGACAGCGCTGAGCGCTTGTACTCACTAAAACCTGCCGCAGTTTTTTCCTTATATCTTTGGTGTGCCACCTCCGATTTTCATGGGGGTGGTATCAAAATTTTCTGCACCTTCATCTGAGTCCGGAAATCCTGGATGTGGGATGTGAAAATGCTGTCGCAGTACAGGGTCCTCAGAAATTAATTCTTCATAGCCTTATTAATGGCTTTGCGCAGAGCCAACAGAACCGTCGAAGATTTTTGGCTATATCTTCTAATAGCCTTCACCGATTTTGATGGATATGGTCTTAAAATTCTCCAGATGACCTACTCTGCCTTCCTGGCTACTTTTTTTTCCATAAATCCACCAAGAAGTTTAATAAAAAAAAGTTGCTTTGGAGTAAGACATTGCTGGTGATTTTTCTACATGTCACCTCCTTGACGTCGCCCCGGCAACCCTCATTTTTTTTTAAACACATTCAATTGTGGAACTTTTTATTCCAAGATCTATTGATTAAAATGAACTTTAAAATTACTTGTGTTCATGGGAAAACCCCTTTAAGGATTAGGATCTAAATTAACCAACACTTGTAGATTAGTGTTCTGCATATAAAGTAAGTGCCCAATATACTTTTATTGCATAGTTGCCTATATGATGCTGCAGTATTTTTCGAGCATGTCATGACAGCGAACAGACCTTAATCTGCTTATAGACAGATATGGTTAATATGTTTTCACTGTTCCTTTTTCTTAATGGTCCTTCTCAATGAAAGGAGATTTCCTATATTCCCACACATTAAGAAGTGTTTTATCACTAAGGATCAACTGGGCAGCATGGTGGCTCATTGGTTAGAACTGTGGTTTTGTAACGCTGGGATCCTGTGTACAAATCCCACCAAGGACAACTTCGGCAAGGAGTTTGTATGTTCCCTCCATGTTTGTGTAGGTTGCCACCGGGTTCTCTGGTTTCCTCTCACATTCCAAAGATACTGATATGTAAAAAGCTGTGGAGAAGAAGCGCCATAGGGTTTTACCCCAATAACACACGGGGTAGAGACAGGGAGCAGTAATACTCACCAAGTGAAGTTGTGAAAGTCACAACTACTATGCAGGCATGGAAAGTTTTGATCAAGGCAGCAGCAACCCAGACTGCAGATAACAGAGAACAATAGAGGAAAATAGGGTTTTTTTAAAGCCGCGCCAATGATCACTTCTCAGGTATTCAGATTAATGGATCTTTATTTTGCACAGGTCTACGCGTTTCTGGAGTCTCAGCTCCCTTCCTCAGGACCATCAGGCATAAGAACACATCAAATCTCATCAGGCAAAAGAACACATCAAATCACTTTGATTTGATGTGTTTTTATGCCTGATGGTGCTGAGGAAGGGAGCTGAGACTCCAGAAACGCGTAGACCTGTGCAAAATAAAGATCCATTAATCTGAATACCTGAGAAGTGATCATTGGCGCGGCTCAAAGATACTGATATGGAATTTAGATTGTGAGCCTCAATGGGGACAGCGATGATCACGTATGTAAAGGACTGTGGAATTAAACTGCTGTGATCCCCAGCAAAAGGAGAAGCGTCCTTGAGTGAATGGAGCAGAAATGCTTGTGACCATTGTTCTGTTCATCGTCTGTGGGACTGACAGCCTACTACAATAATGTAAGCTAGGGAATAAAGGAAGTCATTCCAATAAGAAAATATACGCCTATGTAAACTCGCAAATCCATCTTACAGGGGTTGACCAGGATTACAATGGGGTTTACATAACCTAAGAATCAGTGGGGCGTCACAATCAGCTATTAGTGGGTCAGACATCCTCCAAAAGAATATACTGGTAGTTCTGCAGTGTAGTGACCGTTCTTGAGCACTCTAGCTCAGCTACCATTGAAGAAAACGGAACAAGAGCTGAAGTACTTGAGAACGGACACTGCATAGTCCGGCTCCATACAAGGTCTACTATCCTAATGATATGCCTTCAAAATCATAGGATTGGACAAAACAAAAATAATCTGTAAATCCCATTTTTACAATTTTATTTTTTTTAGAAGTTTATAATAAACAAAAACAACCAATGTAAAGGATATATCTATTCTGTGCTCTTGGTATGCATTTACATTTTTTGGGACTCCAAGTAATATACAGTACAGTAGCTTCTTCCCAGTTTTCCAAAATCAGACATGGCACAAAAACCATAACAGAAGTAAAAGTGACAAATATTTCACTTTAGATCTTTTGGGTAACTGTAAATGGCAATATTCCAAGATCTAGAAAGCAACACCAATACATTTCAGTAATAGATATCAGTGAACACCTGAGTTAAGGATTCTGGTGTGAGATCTGGATGTATACAAGGTAAATCCGGCAGTGTCAGAATTTGCTGTTTTAAAACCATCAGGTTGGAACTGTTGTTCCACTGGAACAGTCTGTTACATGTGCCACAATGTAGTAAACCATTCATCGACTGATACAATGTAAATAAAATCACTTATAATGGTGTCTCAATCCTTAGTGCAATTCGCTCCTTAGCACCTCATTTTGCTTGATGGGCTTGTAAAAGCTCATTAAGAAAGTCATCGTGCGTCAGCAACAGGTATCACAAACATTTGTTCTTGATGCTTGTTTCATTGGCATAGTGATTAGCCCGTAAAATTGACCTTTGATTGATAAGAATAAGTAGCTGCCTTTTGCTTCCATCTCCCATTAGGATCATTCAGCAATTGAGGTTCCACGTGACTGGAGTAAAATTTAAAACGGTTGTCCAAACCAAAACGGCTCAAGATACTTTCGCATATCTTAAAGTCGTGCCACTAGAATCTTCATTCCAGGTATCTGAAGTCCTAGTATGAAATGACAAGGAAATTACATATTAGATATTTCAGTTTTATCAGAATGGAACAACATTTTGCCCTAGATTAATAATTTGCGTTTTGTTTTTTTAAAGTCACTTTTTGTTTTTATCTTTTAATTTTTGAGCCATATTTTTCAAAATGGGGCATTTGGTTCAAGAATTAAAAAAAAAATGCTTTATTTGTGTCATGTTTTTTTTGTTTTTTTTTTTAATTGAAATCACAACTTAAGGCTATAATACAATGAAGAGGAACGCAGAGAAAACATACATTATACCATACATGTGGTTTGTAATGCAAATAAAACATTATACTAACACATGGATCAGACAATTACACACGTGGTCAAAATTGTTGGTACCCTTCGTTTAATGAAAGATAAACCACAATGGTCACAGAAATAACTTGAATATGACAAAAGTAGTAATAAATAAAAAAAAAATCTATGAAAATTAACAAATGAAAGTCAGGCATTTCTTTTCTACCATGCTTCCACAGAATTTTTAAAACAATAAAGTTCATGAAATAGGCCTGGAAAAAAATGATGGTACCCTTAACTGAATATTTTGTTGCACAACCTTTTGAGGCAATCACTGTAATCAAACGATTCCTGTAACTATTCTGCACCTCTCGACAGGTATTTTGGTGACTCCTCAAAAGCAAACTGCTCCAGTTGCCTCGTGTTTGAAGGATGCCTTTTCCAGCTCTTTCCAAAGATGCTCAATAGGATTTAGGTCACGGCTCATAGAAGACCACTTCAGAATAGTCCAATGTTTTCCTCTTAGCCATTCTTGGGTGTTTTTAGCTGTGTGTTTTGGGTTATTATCCTGTTGCAAGACTCATGACATGCAACTGAGACCACGCTTTCTGACACTAGGCAGCACATTTCTCTCTACAATCCCTTGATAGTCTTGAGATTTCATTGTAACCTGCACAAATTCAAGACACCATGTGCCAGATGCAGCAAAGCATCGCCAGAACATAACAGAGCCTCCTCCATGTTTCACAGTAGGGACAGTGTTCTTTTCTTGATATGCTTTATTTTTCCAGTTGTGAAGATAGGGCGGATGTGCCTTGCCAAAAAGTTTCCACTTTTGTCTCATCTGTCCATAGGACATTCTCCCAGAAGCTTTGTGGCTTGTCAACATGTAGATGGGCTAATTCCAGTCTGGCTTTTTTATGTTTTTTTTTTTTAACAACTGTGTCCTCCTTGGTCGTCTCCCATGAAATCCACTTTGGCTCAACCAACAACGGATGGTGATATCTGGCAATGATGTTACTTGAGCTTGAAGTTCACCTTTAATTTCTTTTGAAGTTTTTCTGGGCCCTTTTGTTACCATTCGTATTATCCGGCTCTTTGATTTTTCATCAATTTTCCTCTTGCAGCCACATCAAGGAATTTTGGCTACAGTCCCATGGATCTTAAATTGCTGAATAATATGTGCAACTATAGTCACAGGAACATCAAGCTGCTTGGAGATGGTTTTATAACCTTTAGATTAACATGCTTGTCTATAATTTTCTTTCTTATCTCCTGAGGCAACTCTTTCCTTTGCTTCCTCTGGTCTATGTTGAATGTGGTACACACCATGTCACCAAACAGCACAGTGAGTATCTGTAACCCTATAAACAGGCCCACTGACTGATTACAAGATTGTAGACACCTGTGATGCTAATTAATGGACCCACCTTGATTTAACGTCCCTTTTGGCAAATTATTTTCAGGGGTACCATTATTTCTGTCCAGGCTTGTTTCATGAGTTTTATTTTTAAAACATTTCT
Source organism: Anomaloglossus baeobatrachus (assembly GCF_048569485.1). NCBI lineage: Eukaryota > Metazoa > Chordata > Amphibia > Anura > Aromobatidae > Anomaloglossus > Anomaloglossus baeobatrachus. Next base: position 186,727,769 of record NC_134355.1, on the reverse strand, counting down.
GTGGAAGCATTATTGAAAAGCAATGTCTGACTTTCATTTGTTCATTTTCATAGATTTTTTTATTTATTATTACTTTTGTCAGATTCAAGTTATTTATGTGACCATTGTGGGTTTTTCTTTCAATAAACGAGGAATAGCAACAATTTATCCCGTGTGTACACACCCCCTACATGAAATCAGCTGAGAGAGAAAATGTTAGAGACATTTAGCTGTGACATAAACCCTCGTGACCCACCAAATCTGGAGCTCAGACAGGATCTAAGGGCGCCTAGTGAATAGGCAGTTTTTGGAGGGAAGCACAGCGAGCAACTCAGACTTGAAAACTTGGAGTGTCTTTGACTTTCTTAGAGCAAAATTTTGCATGTTTTGCAAAATGTCAGAAAAAAATGGTGCATGTCAGAAAAAATGGCATACATAAAATCATTACACGGAGACTAGATTACAAGTGTAAAAAAACTGACTTTTCAAAAACAGTCAATGGATTAATTAGCCTAAATTCACCCCACAATGGTGAACTAAAAAGCAAACAAACAAAAAAGAAAAAGACAAACATAAATAAAAAGTATTAAAATAAATCAGAAAATAGGCAGTAAGGGGGAACATAGTCCCATAAATTGGGGAAATGCAATAATATTAATACGAAAAATAGTAGACAAGTAGCGAAAAAATGAACAAAAGTAATAAATTAATCCTACAATGCTGGCCAAAAGTATTGGCACCCCTGCAATTCTGTCAGATAATACTCAGTTTCTTCTTGAAAATGATTTGCAATCACAAATTCTTTGGTATTATTATCTTCATTTAATTTGTCTTCAATGAAAAAAAAAAAAAAAAATTGTCATAAAGCCAAATTGGATTTAATTCCACACCAAACATACAAAAGTAAAAAAAAGGGGGTGGACAAAAGTATGGGCACTCTTTGAAAAATCATGTGATGCTTCTCTATTTTGTGTAATTAACAGCACCTGTAACTTACCTGTGGCACCTAACAGGTGTTGGCAATAACTAAATCACATTTGCAGCCAGTTGACATGGATTAAAGTTGACTCAACCTCTGTCCTGTGTCTTTGTGTGTACCACATTGAGCATGGAGAAAAGAAAGAAGACCAAAGAACTGTCTGAGGACTTGAGAATCCAAATTGTGAGGAAGCATGAGCAATCTCAAGGCTACAAGTCCATCTCCAAAAACCTGAAAGTTCCTGTGACTACAGTGCGCAGTGTCATCAAGAAGTTTAAAGCCCATGGCACTGTGGCTAACCTCCCTAGATGTGGAAGGAAAAGAAAAATTGACGAGAGATTTCAACGTAAGATTGTGCGGATGGTGGATGAAGAACCTCAACTAACATCCAAACAAGTTGAAGCTGCCCTGCAGTCCGAGGGTATAACAGTGTCAACCCGTACTATCCGTCGGCGTCTGAATGAAAAGAGACTGTATGGTAGACTACCCAGGAAGACCCCACTTCTTACCCCGAGACATAAAAAAGCCAGGCTGGAGTTTGCCAAAACTTACCTGAGAAAGCCTAAAACGTTTTGGAAGAATGTTCTCTGGTCAGATGACACAGAAGTAGAGTTTTTTGGGGAAAGCCATCAACATAGAGTTTACAGGAAAAAAAAAAAAAGAGGCATTCAAAGAAAAGAACACGGTCCCTACAGTCAAACATGGCGGAGGTTCCCTGATGTTTTGGGGTTGCTTTGCTGCCTCTGGCACTGGATTGCTTGACCGTGTGCATGGAATTATGAAGTCTGAAGACTACCAACAAATTTTGCAGCATAATGTAGGGCCCAGTGTGAGAAAGCTGGGTCTTCCTCAGAGGTCATGGGTCTTTCAGCAGGACAATGACCCAAAACACCTCAAAAAGCACTAGAAAATGGTTTGATAGAAAGCACTGGAGACTACTAAAGTGGCCAGCAATGAGTCCAGACCTGAATCCCATAGAACACCTGTGGAGAGAACTCAAAATGGCAGTTTGGAGAAGGCACCCTTCAAATCTCAGGGACCTGGAGCAGTTTGCCAAAGAAGAATGGTCTAAAATTCCAGGAGAGCATTGTAAGAAACTCATTGATGGTTACCGGAAGCAGTTGTTCGCAGTTATTTTGGCTAAAGGTTGTGCAACCAAGTATTAGGCTAAGGGTGCCAATACTTTTGTCTGGCCCATTTTTGGAGTTTTGTGTGAAATGATCAATGATTTGATTGGTTTCATTCTCTTTTGTGTTTTTTCATTGCAAGCAAAATAAATGAAGATAATACCAGAGAATTTGTGATTGCAATCATTTTCAAGAAGAAACTGAATATTAACTGACAGAATTGCAGGGGTGCCAATACTTTTGGCCAGCACTGAATGTAGAAATTCTTTATTAGCATAACAAAAAGATTTGTACATAAATCAAATCATGGTAAGTAAATGGTAAGAAGTAGAGATGAGCGGACCCGTGGAACTTCGGTTCTGTGTGTTCAACCGGACTTAGATTAAGTTTGGTTTGGGACCCGGACTTGATCTGAACCCAATGGAAGTCACTAATTGGGCAGTTCACGTCTTTGCCCACATGCAGCCAGACATACACAGAACAGTTCTGGGGCCAGATGGGCAGGGGTTGTTTTGTATACTCTACATCCATTCATGCTGTTATCAACAGTAGGAGCCGTTTAAACACTGAAAGTAGCTCGCATTGGGCTGAGCACTGAGCGTACCCGAGCACAGCGATGCTCGTACGAGTGGTCAGCATAAGTAAAACACCCAAACTCTGTTTTTTGGCTGTTTTTTGTGTAAAGCCTGTGTTTGGCCCAAACACTAAACCTCAGGTTCACTTATCTCCTTCAGAACCCTGCCAAATTATAAAATATATCCCCTCATTTCTGGTATTCCTACAGGCCAGTTCCTGAGGACTCGACGAATTTGTTCATCTGATGAGATTTTTTCCAAGCAAGCAGAGGATTTGAGTAATCGTTTTAGGAATCGTGGCTATTCAAATAGGAGCATCAAGAAAGGCTTTTTGAGAGCCAAGAGCACTAAGAGAGAAGCTTTGTTACATTCACGCAGGCAAAAGCAAAACGATCAGCAGGTAAGATTCATCTCTACTTACAGTAATAGATGGCAAGAAGTTAAAGCAGTCTTGGAGAAATTTTGGCCCATTCTCCGGTCTGATTCTACTTTGTCCAAATATCTTTCACCAACTGCTGCCATTACCTATAGGAGATCTCCTAACTTGAAACATCTCCTTACACACAGTTGCTATGAAGGTCCTCAGACTAATTTTTTTGGAACAACTGGACCCAAATGGGGTTTTTACCCATGTCGCAGCTGTATTGCATGCCCCAACATGGCTAGAGCTTTGAATTTTAAATCTAGTGATGGCAATCGTGAATTTCGGATCACCCAGCATATAACTTGTAACACGACGCATGTAGTATACTATGCGGTATGCCCATGCAACTTGATATATGTTGGTCTTACATCCAGACCATTAAAAACGCGTATTAGAGAACATGTACGCGATATTGAAAAGGCAGCCACGATCCAGGACATCTCCACGTTGAAACCTATTCCACGACATTTTAAGCCTAAACATGGCTGTGATAGTAGCAGCCTGCGGGCTTTTGGCATTGACAGGGTGATTCTGGATAATAGAGGAGGTGATTTTAAAAAGCGGCTTGCTCAACTGGAAACCCGCTGGATCTCCAAGATTGGTTGTGTTCGGCCATTGGGTCTTAATGATGTCATGAGCTTTGTCCCGTTCCTATAATTTTATTTCGCGTTTTTTAGTATATGCTCGTTGGTGTATTTTAATTTTTTATGTATGTTTTTGTAATAAATATGTTTTTAACTTTTCCTCTATCTCTGTTTGTTTTTTAGTTGTTATCTCCGCTGGCATCTTTTGAGTGGATCTACAAAACAACACCTATGCACATTGCACTTTTGCATCTGCATTGTATTTTAATAAAATTATTGGCACACTTTGTTACCTTCTGCATTTTATAAGTAATTTTATGCACATTTTCCCTATTCATATCTGTTTTACCATCCTTTATATTTATATATTTTTCTATAAGATATTTATACATATACACATCCTTACATTCACATGTCTTTTATACCCTTATTTTCCTCTGTAGGCATTTCATACACATTGTATGCTTCCACTCTTATTATAAATATTATAACCATTATGTTTTTATCATATTTATACTCATTGTAGGTATTTCTCTTCACTTTTCCCCCTTTTTGTCCACTATTTAATGTATTATTATCCCCTCCTTTTCATTTTTTATGTCTTATTAATTTTTGCTCCTACACTTTTCCCGAACACCCTGCACCTTATGCACCTTTTTTGCACTCTGTCAGTATGGATGGTGCTTATATGTGTGCCACTGACACGTTGTTGTTTTTGATTACCATAGCTACGCTAAGCTATCTCCCAGCGTTGTGTGGAGCGCTCCTTATCTCCGCCCACCTCCTGCGCATCGGGGCGACATGTCTTTGCATCTCGCTGCGCTCCTCCCATGTCATGACGCGTCTGACGTGGGCGGACCGCAGTGACGTCAGACGTCAAGCCCCATGTGCGCGATGGTGGAGCTGAGATGGAGCGCCGCTGTTACACATCACTTTGGTGAGTAGGGGTATATATACCTGGGCATTTACTGCCATTAACACCCCCTTGGAAGAAGCTTTTGCGAAACACGTGTTGGGGTATCCTGTTACCCTCAGGTTGCTATTTGCCTTCATTTTGTGTCTTCATCCAGCGTCTTTACTATCTCCATGGCTGGTTTCTATGGCCTTTGGCTATATCTTATAGGATTACCATCCTGTGGATATTATAGGCATTTATTCTTGCCTGCCGTCTGAATACTCTTTGCTATTTGTCTTGGCATCCCTGATGCATTTGGTATTGGGAATTAGGCTCTTGTAATACTAGCCCTGTTTTGCTAATATTGATTTAATTCATCTCTTTTGCCTCAATTACAACCCTTCTCTTGGGGTTTATTCCAACTTTACTTATGTCTAGAATCTTACTTCCTATATCATGAGTATCTACTACTTCATCTCAGGCCTTACTATTATGCTATGAGCACTTGTTGCCATTCAGTGTGAAAAAAACGGGCTCCTTGTTGTCCTTGTTCCACAGTATCATATGGTATCTATATGGTTTGTATTCACCCAATTTTTGTGGATATCTTTCTCCTATTTCAGGCTTTACTAGTATGCTATGAGCACTTGTTGCCATCTAGTGATTACAATGGGTTTCTGCTTTTGAAATCTCTTTCTCATTGGGATAGTATTATATGGCATTCATGCGTGTTGCATCTTATTACATTTTTTTTTACACATTTTTATTGTCCATCTTTGCCACTTATAGTATAAAAAATATCATTGATTACCTGAGGTTATTTGATTGTGACCTCACTTTTGTCCTTTTATATGTTTGTATTTTTAATCATTATCCAATAAAAAAGAGAATTTTGTTACTTACCGTAAATTCTTTTTCTTATAGTTCCGTATTGGGAGACCCAGACCATGGGTGTTTAGCTTCTGCCTCCGGAGGACACACAAAGTACTACACTTAAAAGTGTAGCTCCTCCCTCTGAGCTTATACACCCCCTGGTAGACAGTCCTAGCCAGTTTAGTGCAAAAGCTGAAGGAGAATAGCCACCTACAAGTAGAACCGAGTAAGAACCGGAACAACTGGAGACTCTGTCCACGACAACAGCCGGTGATAACACACGGAACAAGAAAATTGCCAACAGGCAACAGGGAGGGAGCTGGGTCTCCCAATACGGAACTATAAGAAAAAGAATTTACGGTAAGTTACAAAATTCTCTTTTTCTTTATCGTTCCTTTGGGAGACCCAGACCATGGGACGTTCCAAAGCTGTCCCTGGGTGGGAATAAACAGAAAAAACTAAGAAGTAGGCGGAGCCTAACTTCACAAGTGGGCGACAGCCGCCTGAAGGATGCGTCTGCCCAAGCTCGCATCTGCCGAAGCATGAGCATGCACTTGGTAGTGCTTCGAAAAGGTATGCAGGCTAGTCCAAGTGGCAGCCTGACAGACTTGTTGAGCCGTAGCCTGGTGCCTAAAAGCCCAAGAGGCACCGACAGCTGTGGTCGAGTGTGCTTTGATCCCCGGCGGGGGAGGCACCTGAGTACTCTGGTAGGCGTCCGAAATGGTCGATCTAATCCAACGGGCCAAGGTCGGCTTAGAAGCAGAGAGACCCTTGCGCCGCCCTGTGGTTAGCACAAAAAGAGAGGTGCACCGCCTAAGCGCAGCGGTGCGAGCCACATAAATCCGGAGAGCACGCACCAGATCTAGAGTATGCAGCGCTTTCTCAAAGCGATGAACAGGGGCCGGACAGAAGGAGGCAAGGAAATATCCTGGTTAAGGTGGAAGGGAGAGACCACCTTAGGAAGAAAGTCCGGGGTCGGACGGAGAACTACCTTGTCTTGGTGAAAAACCAAAAAAGGTGACTCCGAGGAGAGCGCAGCCAAATCAGAGACTCTCCTGAGAGAAGTTATGGCAACTAGAAAGGCCACCTTTGGAGAAAGACGATACAAAGAAATCTCCCTAAGAGGCTCAAAGGGGGGGTTTCTGCAATACCGTGAGGACCAAGTTAAGGTCCCAGGGATCCAAGGGCCGCCGATAAGGCGGAATGATGTGAGACGCACCTTGCATGAAGGTGCGGATCTGAGCCAGCCGGGCGAGACGCCGCTGGAACAGCACTGAAAGAGCTGAGACTTGTCCCTTGAGAGAGTTGAGAGACAGTCCTAGCTGCAGACCGGACTGTAAAAAAAAAAAAAAAAGACAGAAGGGTCGGCAACGAGAATGGCCAAGGAGAATGGCCGGAAGAGCGACACCAGGACAGGAAAATTTTCCAAGTCCTGTGATAGATCTTGACGGAGGAAGACTTACGGGCCCGAGTCATAGTGGAGATGACTTCAGGAGGAATACCAGAAGCCATCAAAATCCAGGACTCAAGAGCCACGCCGTCAATTTGAGTGCCGCAGAATTCGAAACTGGGACCAGTCTTGAACCAGAGCGTCCGCGGCGAAGGCCTGAGGATCGTGGGAGCGAGCCACGTAAACCGGAACCTTGTTGTTGTGACGGGATGCCATTAGGTCCACGTCCGGAGTGCCCCACTTGCGGCAGATTGACTGAAACACTGCCGGGTGCAGGGACCACTCGCCACCGTCCACGGATTGACGGCTGAGATAATCTGCCTCCCAGTTTTCTACGCCAGGGATGTGGACTGCGGATATGGTGGACTTGGAGTCCTCCACCCATTGAAGAATGAGTTGGACCTCCAACATTGCCAGGTGGCTGCGTGTCCCGCCTTGGTGATTGATGTAGGCAACCGCTGCCGCGTTGTCTGACTGGACTCGAATGTGCCTGCCCGCCAACAGGTGGTGAAAGGCTAGGAGAGCTAGAAGCGCAGCTCTGGTTTCCAGCACATTGATTGAAAGGGCTGACTCGGACGGAGTCCAAGTGCCCTGAGCTCTGTGGTGGAGATGTACCGCTCCCCAGCCGGATAGGCTGGCATCCGTGATGAGAATCACCCAGGACGGAGCCAGGAAGGAGCGCCCTTGGGACAGGGAGAGGGGTCGAAGCCACCACTGAAGAGAGCTCCTGGTTCGTGGCGACAGAGCCACTAACCTCTGTAAGGAGGAAGGCTGCTTGTCCCAACAGCGGAGAATGTCCAGCTGCAGAGGACGCAGATGGAACTGGGCAAAGGGAACCGCCTCCATGGAAGCCACCATTTGACCCAGCACCTGCATCAGGCGCCTGAGGGAATAACGGCGGGGCCTCAGGAGAGAGCGCACCGCTAGCCGGAGAGACTGCTGTTTGATTAAGGGCAACTTCACAAGTGCCGGCAAAGTCTCGAACTGCATCCCTAGGTACGTGAGACTCTGAGACTGAGTCAGAGTGGATTTGGGAAGATTGACAATCCACCCGAATTGGGCTAGGGTGGTGAGAGTGAGCGAAACACTCCGCTGACAGTCTGCGCTGGATGGACCCTTGACCAGAAGGTCGTCCAGATAAGGAAGCACTGCTAACCCCTGGAGGTGCAGGACCGCAATCACTGCCGCCATGACCTTGGTGAATACCGGAGGGGCCGTGGCTAACCCGAAGGGGAGAGCCACGAATTGGAAATGATCCTCCCCTATCGCAAAATGTAACCAACGCTGATGTGACACTGCGATTGGCACATGTAGATAGGCATCTCTGATGTCGATGGACGCCAGGAACTCCCCTTGGGTCATAGAGGCAATGACTGATCGCAGAGACTCCATGCGAAAATGCCGCACCCGGACATGCTTGTTGAGAAGCTTGAGATCCAGGATGGGCCGGAAGGTACCGTCCTTTTTTGGAACTAGGAAGAGATTTGAGTAAAAACCTCTGAACCGTTCCTGAGCGGGAACTGGGACAATCACTCCGTTTGCCTGCAAGGACGCCACGGCCTGCGAGAAGGCGGCGGCCTTGGAGCAGGGGGGAGTTGAGAGAAAAAAATCTGTTTGGAGGGCTGGAAGAGAATTCTATCCTGTAGCCGTGAGATATGATGTCTCTCACCCACTGATCGGAGACTTGCTTTAACCAAGCGTCGCCAAAGTGGGAGAGCCTGCCACCGACTAAGGACGTGGCTGGAGCGGGCCGAGAGTCATGAGGAAGCTGCCTTAGTGGCAGAACCTCCTGCGGTCTTCTGCGGATGCGCTTTTGGGCGCCAGTTGGATTTCTGATCCTTGGCTGAGTTAGCGGACGAGGCGGAAGGCTTAGAGGATGACCAGTTGGAGGAACGAAAGCTCGATTGATTCCTACCCTGGGCGGGTTTCCTGGTCTTGGTTTGTGGCATGGAAGTACTCTTCCCGCCAGTAGCTTCTTTTATGATTTCATCCAGCTGTTCACCAAACAGCCGTGAACCAGCAAAAGGGAGCCCAGCAAGAAACTTCTTGGAAGAAGCATCTGCCTTCCACTCTCGAAGCCACAAAATCCTGCGGATAAACAAGAGAATTAGCTGAAGCCACCGCAGTGCGGTGAGCAGCCTCTAGCATGGCAGACATGGCATAAGATGAAAAGGCTGAAGCCTGAGCAGTTAAGGTAACCATCTCAGGCATAGATTCCTTGGTGAGGGAATGCATCTCCTCTAGAGAAGCGGAGATGGCTTTGAGAGCCCACACTGCTGCAAAAGTCAGGGAAAACGCGGCCCCCGCAGCTTCATACACAGATTTGGCCAAAAGGTCAATCTGACGGTCAGTGGAATCCTTAAGTGAGGTGCCGTCAGCCACCGACACAACGGTCCGGGCTGAGAGCCTAGACACCGGAGGGTCTACCTTTGGGGAGTGAGACCACTCCTTGACCACCTCAGGTGGAAATGGAAACCGGTCATCAGAACCACGCTTTGGAAAGCGTTTGTCAGGGCAGGCCCTGGGTTTGGTCACAGCGGTCTGAAAACTGGAGTGGTTAAAGAACACACTCTTCACTCTCTTAGGCGAGGTAAACTGATGTTTTTCTGCCAAAGAGAGTTGCTCCTCTGACACTGGCGGATTGAGATCCAGCACAGAATTAATAGAAGCAATCAAATCACTAAGATCTGAGTCACCCTCAGAGAAATCGATGGGATACATAGCCTCCGAGCCCCCAGTGAGGGTATCCTCCTCATCTTGAGAGTCAGCTCTTGAGACAGAGCCGTGGGATGGGGAGGGGGAGGAAACCCTGTGCCTTCTCTTAGAAGGAAGGGGTCTGGGATCAGATGATGAATCCTCCGTGAGCTCTGATGGACGGAGGTCAGAGGATAGGAGTCCTCTGTCAAGAGTATTAGAGGCACCCTGTGAGGGGGGCTGATGCATATTCATCAAAGTCCTGGACAAAAGTCCCATGGACTCAGCAAATGACTGGGATATGGACCTAGAAAAAGACTCTACCCAGGCCGGGGGTTCAATCACAGGTGCAGCAGCAGCCTGAGAGACCACTGGGGGTGAGACTCCAGGCTGTGGCACCGCCAAGTTAGAGCAACCATCAGCTTTGGAGCCTTGCTCCTTGTGTGAGACATGCTGCTGGAGTGGGGGCTTTGCAGAGAATGAACCCCAGGGAGAATATACAGAGGTCCACAACTAGAGACCGGCTGTGGCTTACCAGACCGCTGAGCGCGGTGTTGTGTGCCCTCCAGATCCCGAAGCCCGGTCCCCCAGAGCGCAGCACCTCAGCAGCGATGCAGAATGCAGGATGTCCCAGAGCAGAGTGAACTCTGCCTGAGAAATGGCCGCCGGAGCGAAGAGAGGGGGCGGGACTAGAGGCGTTCCTATAAAAGAGCGGGAACTGGAGGGCTATAGAGACCTGCCGGGAAGGAGGGACGCCCCAGCAGTGGGGAGTGTCCCTCCCCTGTGTAGAACGGCCGCCGGGAGGAGCCGAACCTGTCCCTCTGCATGAGTGACATGCGAGGGCAGGAGAACGAAACTAGGCCTCCGGCAAAGCCGGGGTCTAAATTTAAGCGGCGAGGCCGACAAGCAGGCACCATCGGCGCGGTTCTCGGGCAAAAGCTGGAGAATCCGCCGGAAAAGTTAAAAACAATCACATACAGCATACTCTCCCCTTACAATAAAGAACCGGGACCCCCAACATAAACGTCTCAGATACTTAGCTGCTGAGACGCAGGGCCATGTCCCTGGGGATGAGTGCTCCGGTCCAACAGAATCCTCAAGGGGCTGTGGATGGAGACCGGACTCCTGCCAGGCATGGAGACCGTGTTGGCTCCCACTTCAAGCCAGAGCCCAGAAGGGATGGTGAAGGAGCGCGGCATGTAAGGCTTCAGCCTTGTAAATCAACCTTAACAACACCGCCGACACAGTGGGGTGAGAAGGGACATGCCGGGAGTCCAGACATGGACCCGCTTATCTTCAAACTCTTTCCAAAAGTCAAACAATCAGATGAGAATGCATGTGTGGATGTATGACCTCCTTAACACAAAGCGATAAACTGGCTAGGACTGGCTACCAGGGGGTGTATAAGCTCAGAGGGAGGAGCTACACTTTTAAGTGTAGTACTTTGTGTGTCCTCCGGAGGCAGAAGCTAAACACCCATGGTCTGGGTCTCCCAAAGGAACGATAAAGAAAATATGTTTTTATTATTCGGCTTATTCACTCATTGTTTATTATAGGTTTTGTTGCTGAGCGAGTGGAGCCATTGTTTATATGTAAACCTTGGTCATAAATTTGGTTTTCTGATATTTTTTTTTAGTAGAATGCAGTCTTTCAATGCTGAAAATAACAGCAGAAACCGCATTAAAAAAAACCCCCCAAAAACGCAATTTTACCCCCTTAAGAGCCATGCACATAACTGCTTTAATGTGCAGCCTGATATAGTGCAGTAGTAGGGCTGCCATAGAGTTGCATGAGGTCACTACTATACCTCTATAGGCCTCCAAATTCATATGTAGTTTTTTTTCTGTATTCTGTACATAGAGACTGACAGTATTACTAGAAATTATTACAGGAAAATAAAAATAAATCACGTTTCTCACCAAGTTTTCCTTTCATGTCAGCCATAGCTTGCCCATCTATAGTGAAGATTCTTGCAGGACCCCTGAAAAGAAACATAAAATCTAGTTAAAGGGAACCTGTCACCTGTAAAAAAAAACCGCTATTAACCTGCAGAAATGGGGTTAATCTGCAAGTTAACACCATTCTGAACCTGTCCGGCGCCTGCACATTAAACCCCGCTGCCAGGAGGAACAGAGGTTTATTCCTCCCGGCAGCGATTGGGGCTCTAGTTATGGGAGCGGAGACACCGCAGGTTCAGTCACTCCTCTAAGTATGGAGAGCAGCAGCTGTATCCGTGCCCCCTGCACTAACTGACAGCTTCCTCTAATGCAAAGCGGGGGTCATGGGTACATCCAACACTCTTCAAACATAGAACGGTGACTGAACCCACGCCTGCGCCTTCTCTATGATTGAAACCTGAACACTGCTGGGAGGATTGGGGTTCAATGTGCAGGAGACAGGCAGGTTCAGAATGCTATTAATTTGCAGATTAACCCCACTTCTGCAGGTTAATAGTGTTATTATAGATGATAGATTTCCTTTAAAGAAACCCTGTCACCATGAAAATACAGTGCAATCTGCAAGCAACATAATATAGAGGTTGATATATAGTTTTGTGAGAAAAGACTCATTATAACCTTTGTATTATTCACATAAACCTCTGCTCTTTCTGGAAATAGTCTAGTGGATAATCCTATGAGTGACTGACAGTCTCTGTATGTACACTTAGGGTCATTCACAGGTCAGTGTTTCTGATACGAGTCACATCCGTACGTGTAAGGCTATGTGCGCACTAGGCGTTTTTTTCACGCTGCGTTTTTATGTGCGTTTTTGTCTAAAAAACGCACCCGCGGCTAAAAAAACGCGGCAAAAACGCATGCGTTTTTGCCGCGATTTGGTGCGTTTTTTGCTGCGTTTTTGCTCACTGCGTTTTTAATCAGTGCACAATGCCATTAAAGATTGTTGATGGAAAAAAAAAAAAAAAAAAGGTCTGATGTCATTTCCTTCTTCAAAATGTTCATTGTATGCAGGAGAGCAGACAGCTGCAGAACTAGTGTATGCAGGAGAGCAGACAGCAGCTGCAGAACTACAAGTCTCAGCATCCTCCATCCAGGACTGTATGCAGTTTTTTGCCCAAAAAGAAAAAAAAAATGACATGGGCTTCGCCATATTTTTGTATGCTAGCCGGGTACAGCAGGCAGGTACAGGCTGCCCCCAACCCCCAGCTGCCTATTTGTACCCGGCTGGGAACCAAAAATATAGAGAAGCCCTTTTTTTTTAATTATTTCATGAAATAATTAAAAAAAAAAAATGACGTGGGCTTCGCCTAATTTTTGAGTCCAGCCGGGTACAACTAGGCAGCTGGGGATTGGAATCCACAGTGCAGGGTGCCCATGCTTTCTGGGCACCCCCACTGCGAATTGCAGTCCGCAGCCACCCCAGAAAATGGCGCTTTCATAGAAGCGCCATCTTCTGGCGCTGTATCCAACTCTTCTAGCTGCCCTGGTGACGGGTGGCGAGCTAGGTAATAATGGAGTTAGGGCTAGCTGTATATTATCAGCTGGCCCTAAGCCCGAAATTCATGGTGTCATGCCAATATTAGACATGGCCACCATGAATTTCTAGTAATGATAAAAAAAAACACAACACAGAGAAAAATATTTTTATTAGAAATAAAACACAACACAATTAGTGACTCCATCTTTATTGAAATAAACCCCCCTCCGCAGTAATCCTGGGTCAGGGTCCCGCGCCGTCCAATCAGGATCCAATATCATCTGATCGGTTTGCTGGAAGGCAGAGCGATCAGATGATGTGTCAGGATCAAGTGCCTGAATCCCATCATACATCAGCTGATTGTATAAAAGCCGATTATACAATCAGCTGATGCATCAGTAGAAAAAAAAAAAAAAAAAAATACATACTCATGTGCTGATTACCGGCAGCTCCTGGAGCGATCGATTGGACAGGAGTCTGATCCTATACGATCGCTGCAAGAGCTGCCGGTGATCAGCTGATGAAGTCCCCTGACGGCAGGATCAGCTGATAGCCGGCCGGGCGCGAAAAAGCCGGCGAGACTACGATCAGCTGATGCGTCAGGTGACTGCATCAGGTGATCCACAGCCAGGTCCTGCAAGCAAGGTCCTGCCCCGGGGAGACTGTACACAGCCAGAGCGGCGGGACCGGGAGGAGATGGGAGCGGGCATGGCACCGGGACCCTGCGGACAGGTGAGTATATGACATTTTTTTTTTTCTACTGTTCACTTTGTTTTTCGCCGCTGCCTCCACCTCCCGCCCAGACATGGCGCAGCACGGAGCTGACATGCACAGGACGGGAGGTGGAGGCAGCGGTGACGGTACCGGGAGGATTCCTGCTTCTGTGTTTACCAACAGAAGGAATCCTCTTCCTGTACACGTCACTGTAGTGCCCACCCCTTGCGTGTATAGCTGCGTTTTTAGTCATAGAAACGCGGCTATATGCGTTATTCATTGCGTTTTTAACATCTCATTGAATTCAATGAGTGAAAAACGCAGTGGAAAACGCAGAAATAATTGACATGCTGCGTTTTTGTGGTCACCACAAAAACGCAGCTAAAAAAAAACGCTGTGTGAGGACAGCACTTCTGAAAACCCATTGACATTGCTGGGGAAGCAATGTCACTGCGTTTTCAGCACAAAAACGCGGTAAAAAACGCCGCTAAAAACGCGGCAAAAACGCCTAGTGCGCACATAGCCTAACAACTGGACCGACCACACAGAGAAGTCTGTTTTTTTCCAGCAGCATGGATGACAAGGGCCAATACAAGTCTATGGGTCCATGTAAATATGTATCCTTGTGCAGTAGGTGTTTCACATTGAAAGTATATGAGAATCTTTGTAATTTATACAGTGCCTACAAGTAGTATTCAACCCCCTGCAGATTTAGCAGGTTTGATAAGATGCAAATAAGTTAGAGCCTGCAAACTTCAAACAAGAGCAGGATTTATTAACAGATGCATAAATCTTACAAACCAACAAGTTACGTTGCTCAGTTAAATTTTAATAAATTTTCAACATAAAAGTGTGGGTCAATTATTATTCAACCCCTAGGTTTAATATTTTGTGGAATAACCCTTGTTTGCAATTACAGCTAATAATCGTCTTTTATAAGACCTGATCAGGCCGGCACAGGTCTCTGGAGTTATCTTGGCCCACTCCTCCATGCAGATCTTCTCCAAGTTATCTAGGTTCTTTGGGTGTCTCATGTGGACATTAATCTTGAGCTCCTTCCACAAGTTTTCAATTGGGTTAAGGTCAGGAGACTGACTAGGCCACTGCAACACCTTGATTTTTTCCCTCTTGAACTAGGCCTTGGTTTTCTTGGCTGTGTACTTTGGGTCGTTATCTTGTTGGAAGATGAAATGACGACCCATCTTAAGATCCTTGATGGAGGAGCGGAGGTTCTTGGCCAAAATCTCCAGGTAAGCCGTGCTATCCATCTTCCCATGGATGCGGACCAGATGGCCAGGCCCCTTGGCTGAGAAACAGCCCCACAGCATGATCCTGCCACCACCATGCTTGACTGTAGGGATGGTATTCTTGGGGTCGTATGCAGTGCCATCCAGTCTCCAAACGTCACGTGTGTGGTTGGCACCAAAGATCTCGATCTTGGTCTTATCAGACCAGAGAACCTTGAACCAGTCTGTCTCAGAGTCCTCCAAGTGATCATGAGCAAACTGTAGACGAGCCTTGACATGACGCTTTGAAAGTAAAGGTACCTTACGGGCTCGTCTGGAACGGAGACCATTGCGGTGGAGTACGTTACTTATGGTATTGACTGAAACCAATGTCCCCACTGCCATGAGATCTTCCCGGAGCTCCTTCCTTGTTGTCCTTGGGTTAGCCTTGACTCTTCGGACAAGCCTGGCCTCGGCACGGGTGGAAACTTTCAAAGGCTGTCCAGGCCGTGGAAGGCTAACAGTAGTTCCATAAGCCTTCCACTTCTGGATGATGCTCCCAACAGTGGAGACAGGTAGGGCCAACTCCTTGGAAAGGGTTTTGTACCCCTTGCCAGCCTTGTGACCCTCCACGATCTTGTCTCTTATGGCCTTGGAATGCTCCTTTGTCTTTCCCATGTTGACCAAGTATGAGTGCTGTTCACAAGTTTGGGGAGGGTCTTAAGCCTGCTTTACATGGTACGACCGATTGTGCGATTTCACAATCGATCGTACCCGCCCCCGTCCTTTTTGCGTCACGGGCAAATCGCTGCCCGTGTCGCACAAAGTTAGTAACCCCCGTCACACATACTTACCTCTCGTGCGACCTCGCTGTGGGCGGCGAACGTCCACTTCCTGGAGTGGGAGGGACGTTCGGCGTCACAGCGACGTCACACGGCCGCCGGCCAATGGAAGCGGAGGGGCGGAGATGAGCGGGACGTAAACATCCCGCCCACCTCCTTCCTTCCACATAAAGCCGGCGGCGGCCGCGGGAGGCAGGTGAGCTGCTCATCGTTCCCGTGGTGTCACACGGAGCGGCGTGTGCTACCACGGAAACGATGGTCAACTAAATCAAACGATATTATGGAACCTAGCGAGCAGTACCCGACTCACGATTTGTGAGCGATACTGCGTCGCTAGGAGGTGTCACACAGGCCGGCATCGCCAGCGATGCCGGATGTGCGTCACAAAAACCGTGACCCCGACGATCTATCGCACGATAGATTGACTGGTGTAAAGCAGCCTTTAGTCATAGTCAGAAAAGGCTGGAAAAAGAGATAATTAATCCAAACATGTGAAGCTCATTGTTCTTTGTGCCTGAAATACTTCTTAATACTTTAGGGGAACCAAACAGAATTCTGGTGGTTTGAGGGGTTGAATAATAAATGACCCTCTGAATAAAGTTTTCACCATTTAAAAAAAAAAAAAACAAATACAGAAATAACATTCTTTTTTGCTGCAGTGCATTTCACACTTCCAGGCTGATCTACAGTCCAAATGTCACAATGCCAAGTTAATTCCGAATGTGTAAACCTGCTAAATCTGCAGGGGGTTGAATACTACTTGTAGGCACTGTATATCGATACCGGAAAAATACGGATGACACACGTTTTTCACAATGTACACACAGATGGGTGATTAAAAATAAACGCTATGGTCAAAACAGACTGTGCCACACCTACATGGTTTTTAATGGATGTATGAAGGGGGCCTAAAACAAAGAAAGCGGTCACACACTGATAGGACCACCCACTGGACTTAAAATATTCAGAAAAAGCAGATGTTGACATTATTAAAACACAGGCTATACTGAATCTTTCTAAAAAAAAACAAAAACAAAACAAAAACATATTAACCTATTTAGCTTCTCTGGTCTATAAAAAAGACGCTCTCAGGCTGGACTGCATCTTCATGGCGACAGGATCCCTTGAAACAACCGGGGAGCAATTGTATAATCTACGTTAACTTTCGAAATGAGAAATGGCAAAATGTTGAACATGTCAAATGTAGTTAAGCTGAAATGCAACTCTTTCTATCAAAGGGTCTGTCTGAGTCTAGACCACCACAGACACATTACATTAGACACATTACCTTAGGGCTGATTCCGCGAGTGAACCGATTTTGCTAATTTGAGGTTTCAGCCACAAAAAAAAACATTTCTAAATGAGAGACTGCAATATCCTAGCAAAACATTGAAATAGGGCAGTGGGCAAGATGTCTCCTCTATGTTCTCATGCAGTGATATGGGCAGTGTTTGTGTGTTTGTCAATCACATTGTACAAGTAAATGAAATGGAACCTGAAATCTGTATCGCTTGGGAAAAATGGAAATCATAAGTAAGACTAATAATGACCCCCAGAAACAACAGGCCAGAGGGGACACGTTCACTGCAGTACCCAAGGCTTGTGTGGCTGAAAATGGGAACTTGGACATATACTTACGATTTACCGACCGTCATAATTCCCAACTCCAAATAAGCTGCTAGTGTATTTTTTTGGATATCAGATGATAAGGCCTCATAACATTGGCTGGCTCCTGTAAAAGTAAAGGGAATTGTTATGTTTGTTATGTGGAGTTATTGGCCTCTAATTAATTTATAAGATTTTTGGAGATGCTTAATTACACAACAGCACAGTATTTATGATGGAGCGTGTATTGTAAGAACATTTCTGAAAGTGGCCAAGAAGAATAGTGTGTGTGTGTGTGTGTGTGTGTGTGTGTGTGTGTGTGTGTGTGTGTATTTTTATAATATATAATAAAAACAGTGGCTGTAGGAAACCACTATAAACAGAGCTACCCATTAATGCTTTAATACTTTAATATGGTTCACACTGCAAGGTTATTAAA
Source organism: Anomaloglossus baeobatrachus (assembly GCF_048569485.1). NCBI lineage: Eukaryota > Metazoa > Chordata > Amphibia > Anura > Aromobatidae > Anomaloglossus > Anomaloglossus baeobatrachus. The sequence goes on along the minus strand of NC_134355.1, from coordinate 186,709,928 downwards.
TGTAATGACGTCATCTATAGTTACATGGGGACCAAATAATCTTGTCAGGTGTCGCACAGCCATAGTGCAACACCTGACAACATCAATAAAGGAGAGGGTTGTAAAGAAGAGTGTAATGTCTCTTGTAAATAAATGTAGATGATTACACTGAATATATTTTCTTATTCATTCGGGTTATCAGATGTTATTGCAGTAAACGTAAAAAATCTATAGCAGTCAACAGGATTTCACATGACAACCCAGACATGTGTGATGGTTGAAGGTCGTCTCACCACATCTTCCTATTTTATGGATGTTGTACTTTAGGTGCAATAGGCCGAAAACTTAAAAAGAACTCCCTCTCCTCACTTTACTTCCAGGTGTATTAGAGTAGTGAGCGGAAAAAGCAGAAGGAAGACATGGAGGAGAACACGCCCAGCCACTGTGGTTATGTGGCAAAGACAGAATGTCAGAACATATGTACACACTCAAGTGATCACTATCAATCAGAAGTAGGGGAAGGCCTCAATATGCAAATGAAAGACATAACAGTACACCAAACTTTTGGCCATGCCGAGAGTGGACCGTAGCCCCATAATTTGCATGTGAATTACAAGTTATTTTCTCAGTCACTGTACCAGTAGCGGGTACAGTGCTAGTATGGCTGATACAGGGGCCAGGTCCCCTACAACACTGTATAGGACATTTAAAATGCATTTGGGGGAATGACTGACTCCCTTTAATGTTGAACACAATTTTCAGAAACAAAAGAATTATGTTCGATCAATGCTCTGAAATATTCTTTATGATATTGATATTATGAGATTTATGCGCTCACCTGCCAAAATCCTTTGTGTTAGAAAACTTCTCATACCAGATATGTACTGCTTTTCTGTGAACTCTCCTCTTACCTCCTTGGCCAAGTACATAAAGGCTAACTGTAAAATGTGAACATACTTACTATGATGTAAACATTTTTTTTATTTTTTACAAAATTGCAAAATAATTTTCTCCATTATAGAATATCTATTGGTGGGAGTCGGCCACCCCTAAAATTCCCGTCAAACTAATCAATCGGCCATAGTAGAAAGGAGATGTGTGTGCACCTGCTAGTCCCCTGAAGTGACACGGCGTACGCTCCACTTCTGGAGGCTCAGTGAGTGTGTGCACACCGCACTGTCAATCAGCACAGGGCGAGGAGCAGAACAGGGCACAGAGCTTGGGGCATCACTGGTTGCTTTAAGCAGCCACAATTGCAAAAGGAATAAAGCTCCTTTTCTGGATTATCAAAGCTAAGAAAACCAAACAGGTGTGATTTTTATAGTGGCCAAATCCCATATGAACTGATTAGTTTAAACTTAGTTTTGGCGTGGACAGACTTCCTTTACATCTAGTGTTATTTTTGTAAAACTGGACATAGAAATAACTTAAGGTATGTAGTCAATATAAAAAGTCTACACACTCCTGCTAAAATTCAAGATTTTTATCATGTAAAAAATAATGATACCAAGAATCATTTCAGCATTTCCCCCATCGTGTGCTGTCTGTGTGCAATACATTTTTTTACTCAGCAAGTATCATTTACAGGACCATTTATAGTTTTGTATGCTACAGAATTGTAATGTATCTGTAGAAATCGGATACCATTATGTGGCATCCATTTTTTTGTTGCACCCATAGACTTGGATAAGTGAGTCTCCTCCGATTCCAGAGTAAAATCGCAGCATGCAACAATTTTTTCCATACACCAATTAGATGTGAAGTAGTACACTATTCTGCACTGCATGACTGAATAACATTGGTCAGAGCGGTACGTTTTTTTTTTATCAGTTTGTAACTTGTCAGATTTCCAAGGTGGTGTGAGAGTAAGCCCTTAAATTCATGTTAAATACACAGCTGCCATCATTTACAGTGATTCTGAATAACCCCATATAAACTTTACTTGTTCTAATATGATTTTCAAGATATTTTCTTAGATGCATTTTACAACAAAAGCCATAATCTGGGAGGCTGCAAAGAGGCTTACAGCAACAGTGAAGGAGCTGCAGTAAATTCTGGAAAGTACTGCTTGTGTATTGTAACAACAGTCTCCTGTATTTTGCATACGTCTGGCCTGTGGAGTAGTTTGGCAAGATGCAATGCTTTTTCTTAATAAGAAAAACATTGAACTCTAAATATGTTTTGTCCAAACCTACATCAAGCCTGCCAAAACATGTGGAAAACAATTATAATCTGATGCAGCTTAAATTGAACTTTTTGGGACTTCCGGTTCCGGCGCTGTGATGTGGGGACGCGGGAGACAGAGCTCCGCACGTTCCTCAGCCCCACACACCGACTACAGGAGCCCCACGGCTGGGGGAGGAGGCGGAGAGGGGGAGGCGAGGAGCGGGAGGTGACCGTGCATGGAGCGGTACCTCCTCCGGAGCAGTGGCAGACAGCTGGAGCAGGGTGCTGCAGAGAAAGCAGTGCACATGGAGCGCAAAATGGCGGCCGCGGGCCGCGGCGGTGTGCAGGGAGGTGAGCGGGGACGGATGGAGGAGGAGGAGGGGGAGCAGCTGAGAGAGCAGCAAAGAGCTCGGCAACACGTGCAACAGGCAGCCGAGCAGCACGAACAGCAGGCAGCCAAGCAGCACGAGCAGCAGACAGCCCAGCAACTCCAGCAGCAGACAGCCCAGCAGCACCAGCAGCAGACAGCCCAGCAGCAGACAGCCCAGCAGCACCAGCAGCGGGCAGCCCAGCAGCAGACAGCCCAGCAGCAGACAGCCCAGCAGCAGACAGCCCAGCAGCAGACAGCCCAGCAGCAGACAGCCCAGCAGCACGAGCAGTTCCCAGGCCTGCAAATTGATTATGACCGTCTGGCTGGAGCAGTGGCAATGCACCTGGCAGACAAGATCAAAGACTCTAGAGGCTATGGTGGGGGCAGTGCTAGCACCCTTAAAGGAACAGATCGCACAGCAGGGAGCCAGGATGTCAGAGATGGAGCAAAGAATCTCTGACACAGAGGACGAGGTGGCAGCATTAAAGGGGCAGCTGCAGGAGATGGTGGAGGGATCCCAGGCCATGAGAGACAAACTAGAGGATCTGGAAAACCGCTCCAGAAGAAGCAATTTAAGGCTGGTGGGTTTGCCGGAATCTATAAGCATGCGGCAATTGGACAACATATGTGAAGCAGAGCTCCACAAGGCGCTAGGTCTAACGCACAAATGCAGGGTGGAAAGAGCGCACAGAGTGGGCCCTGTAAGAGAGCGTCCAGGCACAGGAGGAACAAATGGGAAGGAAGACAGCACGGGAGTGACGGGACCAGCCAGGCCACGCCAAGTGATAATAAAATACTTGGAATACAAAGACAAAGAAGAGATACTGCGAGCGTTTAGAGGAAGGAGGACCCCACTGTCTCTACAAGGGCATAAGGTGCTGATCTTCGGTGACTACTCGGCGGAGGTTACACGCAAAAGGAAAACCTTTAGTAAGATTTGTACCGCGCTGTATCGTAAAGGCATAAAATTCCAACTGCTGTATCCTGCAATACTGAGAGTAACAAGACGTGATGGATCCCTTTTTGCGACGAAAGACTTGAGTGAGGCGGAGAGATGGATGGAGAAGATGGAGAACAGAAACCAGACGGAGGACTTCCTGGAGAGGCAACATACTCGGCAAGGAAGAGAGGAGGAGAGCCGGGCATCGGGCCGGAACGACTGGATGGAGGGGACGGAGATACATGCAGGAAGTCCAAAAGCAAGGAGGTCGCCGTCGCGTTGGCCTGGAGGCCAGAAGAGGGGAGCGCCATGAGAGAGGCTGCAGGGAGAAGAATCGATATTTTTGAACTGAACTGAGGGGCCCAAGAGAGAGGGGACTGACGGAATGCAGGGGATGAGTAACATCTACTGTTTATTATTGCATCTTTACTTTCTGCTTCCGCTTCCTACTTCCTCTTCCGCCTCCCCTTCTGCTTCCTGCTTTCCCTTTCACTACCTCTTTCGCTTCCTACTTCCTCTTCCACCTCATACTGCCTCTTCCACTTCTCTTGCACTTCCTTTACCATCCCATCTACCTCTTCCTACTTCTTTTTCCACTTCCTCTTCTAATTCCTACTTCCACTTCCTACTTACTTCCACTTCCTCCTTTCACCTCCTGTCCCACTTCCTTTCACTTCTTACTTCCTTTTCCACTTCTACTTCCTCTTTTACTTCCTTTTCCACTTCCTACTTCCTCTTTCATTTCCTCTTCCACTTCCTATTTTCTCTTCCACTTCCTACTTCCACTTCCTCTTCCTTTTCCTATTTCCTTTTCCACTTCCTACTTCCTCTTCCTCTTCCACTTCCAACTTCCTCTTCCTACTTCCTACTTCCACTTCCTCTTCCATTTCCTTTTCCACTTCCTACTTCCTTTCCCCCCCCCCTCTTGTAAGCTTTTCCTTTCTTTTCTCTTCAGTTCCCCTCGCCTCTTCAATCTATATGGACCAAGGTGCCTTGTCCCATCGGGGCTGTAGGGGACCCTAACATCTATGGGGGACCGGGTTTCTCTCTTTTTAGTATCTACTGATAAATCGCTCTTCTGGTAGCCAGGTCACTTATGCTGATGGGAGGTGAAGTGAAATTGAGACCAGAGGTAACAAATAATAGGTATGGGCAATGAGGGAGGGGGTATTGTATGTTGGCACGGCTATTGACCAGGAAGGCCTTGCTCTGGTGTGTTAGATAACAGAACAATGGGGGACAGGCCATATGTAAATGTTAATTAGGGGGCTGAGAGGGGATTGCGGAGCCAGGAGAATCACAGAAAAAATGGAAATGACGAGACGATTGATTGTAAAGGGGGGGACAGTTGAGGGGCTGTTAGTTGACCATAGATTTAGGTTGAATAGTTGGGTTCAGGGAAAGCAACGCTATAGGAACACAGAAAGAAAACTGAGGGCAGTTGGGGGGGTAGCCAACAGGTTTATAGTTAATGCCAAGAAGAGGACACAAGGTTGCGCCCAGGCAATACATAGTTGTCAGTACGCAGCGGAGTTAAGGCAGGGAAAAGACCAGGGAAAGGCGCCAACACACACACAAGTTAGAACATATAGCGACATAAATGTCCCGAGATGTTGGGATAATGGTTAAATTAGTCACTTGGAAGGTAAAAGGTTTGAAGTCTCCACATAAGCGCATGATGATATTACGACACCTTAAAAGACTGAAGGTAGATATCGCACTACTGCAGGAGACCCACCTGCAAAAAGGGGATTTTTTTCGTATGCAAAAATTATTGGTGGGTGCGGTAGTCGGGTCAGGATCCCAGGGAAGGAAGGCAGGGGTAATGATCTTAATAAACAAACACTTTACTCACGAAATAGTGTCCCAAGACAGTGATGATGGTGGGAGGTACATACATATCAAATTAACTAGCCCGCAGGGAGAGTTTAGCATACACAATATATATGCCCCTAATACTGAACAAAAAGCCTTCTTTGACTTTATCACCAACAAATTGGGAGTGGATGTAGACCCAAATAAGATAGTGGGGGGAGATTTTAATGCAGTAGTTTCGAAAGAGGAGGATAGGAGGTATGGCAAGGAACAAGGTAGGCAGAGTAGGAATACAAAGGGTTTGATGGCCAAATTACTGGAAGACACAAATCTGCAGGACAGTTGGAGAACGCAACACCCATATGAACGTGAATTTACACACTACTCACACCCACACGAAGCATGGTCAAGGATTGACTTTATGTTAGTAGACCAAAGACTCTGGCACAGGGTCAAGGATGTAGACATAGAGAACATGGTTATATCCGACCACAGCCCGGTGACCTTAGACTTAAATGACAGAATACAGAGGGGCTCGGATTATATATGGAGATTTCCATCATTCTTACTCAAAGATAAAGATTTTATTAAAACATTAAAGGAGTGGTGGGAGGAATATTGCGGCACTAACAGCGGGCACGAGGAAGAGGCAATGCTATTCTGGGAAACAGCGAAAGTAGTATTAAGGGGGGAGACTGATGGGGCATGTAGCCAAAATCAGGAAACAGACGCAAAAACATAACCAGGAGGCAAGCACTAGTTTGAGAGAGAAATACACAAGGTACCTAGAAAACAAATCCCAAAAAGCAAAAGAAGAGTGGAAGGAAGCAAAACAAGAGTTTGACATGTGGGTAGGAAAACGAGAAGAACTAGTAAGGTCTCAGCAGGAGGTTGACTTGCACCGATTTGGCAATAAGGCGGGTAAACTGCTGGCTAACCTGGCAAAGGGAAGACGACCATTGACGTTAATAGCTAGTATGACAAGACAGGATGGGACCAAATCGACGAATCCGCAGGAGATCAACCAGATCTTGGGGGAATGCTATGCCAAACTATATAGTAAAGGGGATGAAAATAGAGAAGGAGGGAGGGAGTGGCTAAAGACATTAGGACTTACACAAATAACCGAGGACGAACTGACTAGACTGAACGCGGACATCACAATAGAGGAAGTGCAAACAACAATAGGAGAACTGAGTATACATAAAGCACCGGGGCCTGACTGGTTCAATGGGGAATTCTATAAAGTACTAAAGGAGGAAATATCACCAACGCTGACACGTATGTTTAATAAAATGTTAGGGGGTACGGGAATGTCTAGCCACCTTAACACTGCATATATAAAACTTTTACCCAAAGGAGACAAAAATTTGGACAACCCAACGAATTATAGACCAATCTCACTAATCAACCAAGACCTTAAACTAGTGGCCAAATTTATGGCCAATCGATTAGCAGAGGTATTACCAAGGCTAATTTCTCCCACCCAATCGGGGTTTGTAAAGGGGAGAGCAGCCGTGACAAACGTAAGAAAGGCCATGATAGTAATGGACGCCATCAGACACAGGGATCTACAAGGAGGGGAATTTCCAGCCATGATCACGTTGGATGCTGAAAAAGCGTTTGATAATGTGCAGTGGCCATGGCTGGAAACAGTCCTAGATAATATGGGCTTCAGGGGAGCATTCAGAACATTTATAGGTATACTATATGCAAACCCTCAGGCAACAGTGGCGACACCCGGATTGTTGTCACGACCCTTCTCTTTGACCAAAGGGACGAGACAGGGGTGCCCGCTGTCTCCTCTCTTGTTCAATCTAGCCATTGAGCCATTATCAAAACTGATCAATGGAGGAGACTGCTTTGAGGGCATTAACATTGGAATGGAAAAAGTACATTCAGCTCTATTTGCGGACGATATCATATTATTCATGAATAGACCACAGAATGACCTTTTAAAAACAATACAACAGATAGAGAGATTTGGGTCTATGGCAGGTTTTAAATTGAACAAGACAAAATGTGAAATACTGTTTCTGAATGAGCGAACCATGTCATCCCTGAAAACCTATGGAATAGGGGATAACATATGTGGGATACCGATAGCAAAAACCCACCTTAAATACCTGGGGATCCAGATGGGACGGCAGCCTGCCTCCATTTATGAATTAAACTTCAAACCGTTGATACAGAAAATAGAACGAGAGCTAAAGATGTGGGAGGGGCTGCCGCTATCCCTGCTAGGTAGAAACCACCTCTTAAAAATGATGAGTTTCTCGAAGCTGCTATACCCAATGCAGACTATCCCTATATTATTAAAGCATGCGGATGTAAATAGACTGAATAAAGCATTTACAAGCTTCCTATGGAAGAGAAAAAGACCAAGAATTAGGGCGGAAAAACTAATGCTACCACTGGAAAAGGGAGGAATCAAGATGCCAAATGTGAGAGGCTACAACCTTGCATGCTTGATGAGGCACGTAATAGACTGGCTGAGGAAGACAAATAGCTATTCTAACATAAAATTGAAATGTGAGTACTGTAGACCATGGGACTTGGGGGCAATATTACACACGTCATTGGCCAATATTCCGAGGAAAATTAAGCACTCCCTGGTACGTAGGGATACGATAATGGCGTGGAAAGCAGTGAGGAAAAAGTTTAACCTGTCCTGGCGAATCTCCAAATACCTAAATATCTGGAATTTTCCGGAATTCCCAGCAGGGAGGGAAAACAAACTATTTCTAGAATGGAGAAATAAGGGGATCAGTGGGGTGAAGGATCTGCTCCATGAAACGGAACATAGGTGGTTGACCCTTGAGGAGATGGTGAACAGGTACGGGCTTTCCCCATTCCAAATCATACAATACAAACAGGTGGAAAAGGGAATAATGGGACTATTGAGGGATGTTAGAAAAGAACAGGTAATGAATGAAATGGACCAATTTATAATGAAGGATAAACAGGAGATTACTATCTTCTCCCTGTACAAAGATCTGAGAACAGCACTGGTACCACTGCACTCGGACCAGGTCTGGGGAGCATGGGCACGACAACTAAAAGATACAGAGGCAGGGGAAAAGATACAGCAGGGATGGATGAGGATGAGGAAGGAGGTGATTAATGAGGGCTGGAGGGACACACAGTTTAGATTAATGCATAGAGCAATTTATGGTTTTAACATCCCCACCAAGCAGACTATGAATAAAATAGAACATTGCCCCAAATTTAAACAGCTGAAAACGGACTTATACCATGGGATTTGGCAGTGCCCACAAAGTCAGAAATTTTGGGGAAAAATGAAGACACTTATAGAAAAAGTATGGGAAGTGGAAATGGAACTAGACCCATTGTTATGGATTTTCCACCACAGGACTAAAGAAAAGGAAGGAGGAGGAGATACACGGGGGACCACGATTCCAAGACTCTTTCATAATATTGCTATGATAGGGAAAAAGGCCCTACTACGCAGATGGCTCGAGGAATCTGTTCCGTCAGAGGAGGAGGTGGTCAATCAGATTAAAAAGCTGCTCAATATTGAACAGTTGGAAGCCGAAAGAAATAAGGACGAGCTAACGGGAAACTTTTAAAAAAATGGAAGAGATTTATAGTACAACAGTATGGAGTTGCAGAAATACGGAAAGTGGTATCTCCTTTCACTAATACGGAATGGTATCTACTGGGAGACTTGCAAGGCACATTGGGAAAGCTGAAAATACACACGCAGTAGAGACACAACAGTAGGGCGAGACGAGGGTTTCAGAGAAGTAGGGCTTCAAACGGGAATCAGAATATAGAGGAGCTGTGTGTTCTTTTGTGACTTATACCTGGTGTTCAGCGTATTAAAAATGTTGGGGGGGATAAAGTGGGACTAAAAGAGGGTGGGTTAAGACAAGGGTGGGTAAATTGGTAAGGTGAATTTATTCTTGTTCAAATGTTAGACATATTGTAATAATTCTGAAAAATGCAATAAAAATTTATGTTTAAAAAAAAATTGAACTTTTTGGCCAAAATTCCCCAAAATATTATGTTTGGTGCAAACCCAAAACACTGTACATCACCAAATGATGGTAGAGCCAGCATTATGCATTGGTGCTGTTAGTCTGCAGCTGGAATGAGGCTGTAGTTAAGGCGGAGGAAATTATGACAGGTCAAAACAGTACCTTGAAAAAGTATTACCATATTTTTCCGATTATAAGATACACTTTTCCTCCCAAAAATTTGCATCTTTCCTCCCAAAAAAAATGCATCTTAAAATCCGAATGTAGCTTACCAGGGGGTGGTGAAGAGGGGTCAAAAATGGCAGGGGCAATGCTATGGGGTGTGCTGCCGGCGCTGCTCTGTGCGGCGGGTGGTGAGGCACCGACCATTCTGAAGATGTCGGCAGTGAGGTTTTCAAATAATGGCGCCTAGAGTTGGCGCGTGCACAGATGGAGCTCTCAGCTCAAGCTCTAATCTGCGTAAGCACCGACTCCAGACGCTATTATTTGAAGTCCTCACCACTGAAATCTTCAGAATGGCTGGGAACTCGCAGCCCTGCACAGAGGAAAGCTGCACCGCGCAAAGCTGCACCACACAGAGCTGCACCACACAGAGCTGCACCACACAAAGCAGTCCCGCACAGAGCAGTCCCGCACAGAGCAGTCCCGCACAGAGCAGTCCCGCACAGAGCAGTCCCGCACAGAGCAGTCCCGCACAGAGCAGTCCCGCACAGAGCAGAACCACGTGAACAGCCCCGCACAGAGCAGAGCCATGTGAACAGCCCCGCACAGAGCAGAGCAGCCCCACACAGAGCAGAGCCGCATCCACAGCCCCCGCAGTGAGTATCTGGGCTCCCCTCTGTACTACTCGCAGCATCGCTGTATGGCAGTACTGTTGAGGAGGACCTTTCCATCAAATACTTAATTAACCTCTTGACAAGAGATTGTGGGAAATATGTCGATTTGCCTTACATAATTCAGCTCTCAGATCATACACATGACACAGATATAAAGATGGCTGCCATTTCCTGTTCTCCACACCTTGCTTGGAATGCAAGGAATGAAAGAAGATACCATATAAGGGAAGACCCCTGGTCAAGCTAGAAGACCAACCCAAAGATCAGATGACATCACAGACCAAACCATCAGCATGGATGCACCAGATGACGTCCCTCCCATCACCATGGTTTCATCCACTGAAGTTAGACGCACCCATCAACAGCAACACGGATCTACCCATTGGCTAGCTCATAAACTGTCCCACTAAATGGGCATATCTGAACTTGTGTACGCCCCTAGCCTATATCAAGAGGATGCATGCTTCTCCTCAGTCTGTTCGGTGCCATCTTTACTGTGACCAAGAAGAGATTTCATATCCGACTGTCTGGTGTGAATTCTTTTATGCATGCACTTGGTATATAACAATTCGGCCAGGCAGTAGGCAACTAGTGATCTCTGGTTAAGAGTTCACCCTAACAGTACCACCCCTGCTTCCTGTGACCCGCTCTCCACTGCTGCCCCCATAAAATGGACTCCATATTTTTTTACTTTTTTTTTTCTCCAAATCAAATTTGGGGTGTATCTTATAATCCGCTACGTCTTATAAAACGAAAAAATACGGTAATACCCAATGACGTTTTTTTACATTTTTTCACATTACACCCACAAACAAATATATTTATTGGGTTTTAATTTGATAAACCAACACTGTTTAGCAAGTACTTGTGAGGTCTAATGGAAATTATAGGTTTTTCTTAATATTTAACAATTATAAATAGGAAAATTATTAAGTGCATTGTATTCAGCCCCCCCCCAAAGTCAGTTCTTTGTAGGACCACCTTTCACTGCAATTACTCCTGAATGTCTTTTGAGGTCTGTCTCTACCTGCTTTGAACATCTGGATAATGAAAAAATTCCCTATTCTTTACAAAATAGCTCTAGCACTGGGAGATTGGATAAAGAGCATCCGTGGACGGCAATTTTAAAGTCTTGTCACAGATTCTCAATGGCGTTTAGGTCAGGACTTTGACTGGGCCATTCACATACATGAATATGTTTTGAAATAAACCTTTCCATGGTAGCTCTTCTTATGGCGTTGTTTCAGATTGGCTTTTTTCTTGACACTTCTATAAAGACCAAATTTATGGAGTATACGGCTAAAGGGTGCTTTACACGTTGCAACATCGCTAGCGATTGCTAGCGATGTCGCGTGCGATAGCACCCGCCCCCCGTCGGTGGCAGGATATGTAGTGATCGCTGCCGTAGCGAACATTATTGCTACGACAGCGTCACACGCACATACCTGCTCTGCGACGTCGCTGTGACCGCCGAACAATCCCTCCCTCAAGGGGGAGGTGCGTTCGGCGTCACAGCGACGTCACTAAGCGGCCGGCCAATAGAAGCGGAGGGGCGGAGATGAGCGGCCGGAACATGCCGCCCACCTCCTTCCTTCCTCATTGCCGGTGGACACAGGTAAGGAGATGTTCGTCGTTCCTGCGGTGTCACACATAGGGATGTGTGGTGCCGCAGGAGCGATGAACAACATCGTACCTGCTGCAGCAATGATATTAAGTAAATGAGCGACGTGTCAACAAGCAACGATTTTTCACGTTTTTGTGCTTGTTGATCGTCGCTCATTTGTGTTACACGCTGCGATGTCGCTAACGGCGCCGGATGTGCGTCACTAACGACGTGACCCCGACGATATATCGTTACCGATATCGCGGCGTGTAAAGCACCCTTAATAATTATCCTGTGATCAGATTCTCCCACCTGAGCTGTGGATCTCTGGCAGCTCCTGCAGAGTGACCATGGACTTTTTGACTGATTTACTAATTAGTGTTCTTCCTTGTGATATCAGTTTAGATGGACGGCCATCTCTTGGAAGATTTGAAGTTACTTTTTCAATTTTTGTATGATGCATTGAACAGTGCCCAGTAAAGCCCGCTTTACACGCTACAATATATCTTACGATGTGTCGGCGGGGGTCACATCGTAAGTGACGCACATCCGGCATCGTAAGGTACATTGTAGCGTGTGACAGGTACGTGCGATTGCGATTGAACGGTAAATGTTCATTGCATACACGTCGTTGAATCCTGGCGAATTGCACGTCGGGTTGTTCAATGTTCCCGAGGCAGCATACATCGCAGTGTGTGACACCCCGGGAACATTGAACAGATCTTACCTGACTCCCGTGGCTCCAGCCAATGTGGAAGGAAAGAGGTGGGCGGGATGTTTACGTCCCGCTCATCTCCGCCCCTCCGCTTCTATTGGCCGGCTGCCGCGTGACGCCGAACGTCCCTCCCACTCCAGGAAGTGAACGTTCGCCGCCCACATCGAGGTCGTATGGACGGGTAAGTACGTGTGACGGGGGGTTAATCGTTTGTGCGGCACGTTCAACAAATTGAACGTGCCACACATACGATGGGGGCGTTGCAAATCGCATACGATATCGTATGCGAAATTGCACCATGTAAAGCAAGCTTTAGATCTTCAGAGTGTTGTTGTTTTTTTTAAATAACCTAAAACTGCTTTACTCTTCTCCACAGCTTTATCACTGACCTGTCTGGTGTGTTCCTTGCTTTTCACGACACTGCTTGAGCCCTAATGTTCTGACATCCGAGGCCTTCACAGAACAGCTATAAGTTATACTAAGAATAATTTATACACGAGTGGCCTCAATTTACTAATTAAGTGACTTTTGAAGGCAATTGGTCACTCAGGATTTTATTTAGAGGACTACAGGGGACTAAATACAAAAGCACATCACAATTTACAGATTTATATATTGAAAACATTTAGAAAGCCATGTATTCCTTTACCCTTCACAAATACTTGTTGCTTAGTGTTGGCATATGACATAAAATCTCAATAAAATACATTTAAGTTTGTTGGAGTAGTGTAAAAAAAATGGCGGAAAGGTTCACAGGGTAAGAGTTCTTTTTCAGCGTTCTGTATCTGTCAATTCTGCAACAAAACCTTCAGGCCTCGGCTAAAAAGTTAAAGATGAATCGATAAAATCTGTTGGTGACCTGAAGAGGGCTGAACACAGGAGATGTTCTTACAATGTGAGATATTTGGAGCAATATTGCAGAGTGGGCCAGATTGAAAGTTCTTGATATGCTAAGCTGATAGACTCCTACCCCAAAACACTGAATGCTGTGCTAAATTCAAAGGGTAATTCAACAAAGCTTTATTTTAAGGGTGTGCATATTTATGAAACCACATTATTTTAGTTGTCTTTTTCCACCCGAAAAGATTTGTTAATTTTTCAATGGATTAGTACAGATTTGGGCAACATTAGATTTGGAAAACGTTCTGAAATGTTTCTTAACATTATTTTTTTACATGATGAAAACCTGGCATTTTATCAGGTGTGTAGACTTTTTATATCCACTGCACTTCCTATATTGGAAAACAATCTGGACGCATAAAGTGTTCGAATATTGAAGTATTAACCCCTTACTGCCCCAGCCCATTTTGGTACAGTAATTTTTTTCAATTTTCTTTATTCCTGCTTTGTAAGAGCCATAACTTATTTAATATTTTTCCATCCGTTTAGCTAGTTTATTTAAAAGATTGCATTTTGGGGGCCAAATTGTATTTTTAATAATTCCAACAGTTTGGGGTATTCAATATGTTAACGTTATTGAACTGTTTTAGCAAAAGAAAATACTGTATTTTCCAGCGAATAAGACGACTTTTGAACACCTGAAAATCTTCTCAAAAGTCGGGGGTCGTCTTATACGCTGGGTGTCATCACTTTACACACATCAAAAGATATTTTCACCTTTCCTCCGTGCCCGAGATGCCTCCAGCTGCTTCTTGCAGTCTGCACACAGACCCCTCCGTAATAGCGTCTGGTGTACGGAGTGGCTGCTGCAAGATGTTGTCATGGCTTTACTACATTTGAATGCTTAACGACGCCACAAACCATTCAACTGCAGTAAAGCGCTGACAGTAGCGGCGGCCCTGTATATTGGCCGCACTTTACTGCAGTTGAATGCTTCGTGGCGCCGTAAAGTATTCAACTGCAGTAAAGCCATGACGACATCTTGCAGCGGCCGCTCCGTGCACCGGACGCTGGAGGGGTCTGTGTGCAGACTGCAAGAAGCAGCTGTAGGCAGCTCAGGAATGGAAGAGAGGTGAGAATATCTTTTATTGTATGTAAACAACTGCAAGATAGGGGACAGATGGGAACCAGCAGGAGGACATTACTAAACAATGGGCTCATTACTGCACGGGACATTAAGGCCCCGTCACACTAAGCAACATCGCTAGCAACATCGCTGGTAACGAACAACTTTTGTGACGTTGCTAGCGATGTTGCTGTGTGTGACATCCAGCAACAACCTGGCCCCTGCTGTGAGGTCGTTGGTTGTTGCTGAATGTCCTGGGCCATTTTTTAGTTGTTGCTGTCCTGCTGTGAAGCACAGATCGCTGTGTGTGACAGCGAGACAGCAACAACTAAATGTGCAGGCAGCAGGAGCCGGCTTCTGCGGAGGCTGGTAACCAATGTAAACATCGGGTAACCAAGAAGCCCTGTCCTTGGTTACCCGATATTTACCTTTGATACCAGCCTCCGCCGCTCTCACTGCCAGTGCCGGCTCCTGCTCTGTGCACATGTAGCTGCAGCACACATCAGGTAATTAACCCGATGTGTGCTGTAACTAGGAGAGCAAGGAGCCAGCGCTAAGCAGTGTGCGCTGCTCCCTGCTCTGTGCACATGTAGCTGCAGCACACATCAGGCAATTAACCCGATGTGTGCTGTAACTAGGAGAGCAAGGAGCCAGCGCTCAGTGTGCGCTGCTCCCTGCTCTGTGCACATTTAGCTGCAGCACACATCGGGTTAATTAACCTGATGTGTGCTGTAACTAGGAGACTGGGGGCTGGTCACTGGTTGCTGGTGAGCTCACCAGCAACTCGTGTAGCCACGCTCCAGCGATCCCTGCCAGGTCAGGTTGCTGGTGGGATCGCTGGAGCGTCGCAGTGTGACAGCTCACCAGCAACCTCCTAGCAACTTACCAGCGATCCCTATCGTTGTTGGGATCGCTGGTAAGTTGCTTAGTGTGACTGGACCTTTAGGGACAGAGCAAATTACTAAACAATGGGGACATTACAGCAGGAGGACATTATTACACAATGGGTCACTTACTGCATGGGACATTACAGCAGGGGATTTCACTAAACAATGGGGACATTACTTGGGTTGGCTTACATTCGAGTATGTACTATATATCCCAAACTCTATATTTTAACTGGAAAAGATGAGAGTCGTCTTATACGGCCAGTATAAATATTTATTGCGATGCTAAATAAAACAACTAAAGTAGATATATACCAAATAATTAGTAGGGTCAAAAACTACACCATGTAAATATTGGTCTTCTATTTATGCTAAGTTCTGATACATCGAAAAAAAAAATAATTGTATAACGGAGTAAACATACCTGGTAACCTTCTAAGAAAGGCTGGAACATTTTAAATAAGAACATAGCTGTATTCTCTCCATTCTTAGTAATTACTATTTCATGTGGTGTCAGATGAACTATATCACACTTTGATAGCAGGAAACTGCCTTCTTCAAAATCCTGTAAAGGAAAATGGCCTTTAAGTTTAAATTGTGCGACTTAACTGGTACTAAAAGTCACAAAAATTCTGTCATATGAATCTGGGGTGGGATGTACTTAGCAGAGCAACTATATGACCGTAGCTTACATAGACTTGTGATTATAAAAAACCCAAAACTCTCCAGGCAAAACATATACATTGGTTTTGATCCTGAGGGGGTTGCATAAGGGGGGCTTTGCACACTACGACATCGCAAGTGCGATGTCGGTGGGGCCAAATCGAAAGTGACGCACATCCGGTGTCGCAGGCGATATAGTGTGCAAATCCTTTTTGATATGATTAACGAGCGCAAAAGCGTCGTTATCGTGTCATCGGTGTAGGGTCCGACATTTCCATAATGCCGATGCAGCAACAGGTACGATGTTGTTTCTCGTTCCTGCGGCCGCACACATCGCTGTGTATGAAGCCGCAGGAGCGAGGAACATCTACCTGCGTCCCGGCTGCAATGCGGAAGGACGAAGGTGGGCGGGATGTTTACGTCCCGCTCATCTCCGCCCCTCCGCTGCTATTGGCCGCCTGCTGTGTGACGTCGCTATGACGCCGCACGACCGGCCCCCTTAGGAAGGAGGCAGGTCGCCGGCCAGAGCGACGTCGCAGGACAGGTGAGTGCATGTGAAGCTGGCGTAGCGATAATGTTCGCTACGCCAGCAATCACAAGATATTGCTGCTGCGACGGGGGCAGGGACTATTGCGCTCGACATCGCAGCATCGGCTTGCGATGTCGCAGCGTGCAAAGTACCCCTAAGGCATAAAGAATGAAGGTCTAAGGAGGGGATGTTTGTAGAAATTGCCAAGCCGGGGTAAGGAAACTTATAGGCCATGCAGTGCTCCTCTGAGAAATTAAATATGCAAATAAAATAGTCAGAGAGGAAGACGACTTGAACGCTAGTGAATATTGACCCTTTAACTAGCCTTGCCACATGACTAAGGATAAAAAGCCAAACCAGACACTACATTTGTAAACAGGTATTTTGAGGTGTCTGGTTTGGCTTTTTATCCTAAGTCATTAGGCAAGGATCGTTAAAGAGTCAATATTACTTTTAGGATTGCTACCCCAATAAGTGAAACTAGCATTCTTATCTGCATATTTACAGAGAATGAAAGAACACCCAAGAGTTAATCTCTATACCTTGTACTGACTCCTAAGTAATGACTATAGTTTTCCTTTAACTGTTAAAACTACAGTCTTTTTGAAAGGGATTTCCCACCCACCATCTTACAAAGAACAAGAATAACCAATTTGAAAGTTCTCCTTAATGGTTGCATTTATGTTTATCAATCCCACAATATAAAGCAGACAAATAATATAAGCTTATAACTGGCTGGATGTGATAAAATACATAAAATACTAAAATACTTTAAATATTAAACATTTTTCTAAATACAGTCAGTTAGCAAAAAGGTATGCTTTATCTACTGCACTCTATCAGAATTTTCAAGATGGCAACTGCCATCTAGCAGTATGAAGCCATCCTAGGATGAACAGCATGAAGAGCATCTGCCAGACAGACGTACTCCCCCTACACTGCACTAAAGGGGTTTATCTTCTCCTGAAGTCCACTCCACTCAATGCCCTGTCAGGCTGACTGAACAGAGGAATGCAAGTTCAAAATTCCTGACAAGACACTGCTCTGACCTAGCGTATATGTCTTGAGCACATGTTAATCCTATAGCCCGTATTACTGCGTGTCCTCTGAAATATAGGACAGGTGAACACTGATTTATGGCAATTGTGATCTGTAAAATCCTGACTGAGTGCACTACATCAAGCATGCCTTTTTGCTAAATAAAGGTGTTTAGAAAAATGTTTAATATTTAAATGTGTATTTTATAACAATTCTCCCAAAACCTCTTTAATTAAGCTTTGCAGTGGAAGAAAATCACTTATCTACATTGCTTGAGTATGTGTTGTTTTTTTTTTTTTCAAATGTAAACTTTTTATTGGATTTTTCACTATTAAAGAGGATGATCACTACTTGGACAACCGCTACTCATTGCCCTTGTTCACCCCAGTAAAAATAAATAAACCTATACTCACCTCCGGTGCTTCCGCAGTTCCAGTGATGTCTGAAGTTGTGTTGCCATGACCCACATAACATTGTTATGACATGCGAGCCCCAAGACTAATCAGTGCCCGGCATCGGTTTCCCCGCTTTCGAACATTTGAGCAGGATGTGCACTGACTTCTTGCTCAATCTCCGAAGGCGGGGTGAAGGAAACTGATGCTGATTGGTCGTGGGGCCTGAATGTCATAATATCACACTGGCCCTGGGAACGCGACTTCAGACATCACTGGAACTGCGGAAGCACCGGAGGAGAGTGTAGGCTTATTTATTTTTACGGGGGGCGAACAATGAGAATCAGTAGGGGTTGTCCACTACTTGGACAACCCCTTTTATAGGTAAAACTGTACAGTTTTAATAAAATGAGTTAACAGAGTTGCATAACCTTAAATAAGAGAAATAAGACAGTGGGGTAGGAGTCTGAGAGGAAGATGGAAGGGCTGGATTCAGAAAAATTCAAGCACACTTGTGCACACAGGGTACATACTAACAACACAATTGACTCACTTTGTTGCATAATTATTAGGCAAATGAGTATTTTAACTATATAATTTTTATGCAGGTTTTCTAACTCCAAGCTGTATAAACTTTAATATTTATTGGATGAAGAATATCTGGTTATGTGTATTTGTGTAATGACGAAGGATGTGTCCAAAGGACATTAACACCCTTCACTAAGGTGTGCAGAATTATTAGGCAACCTGTTTTCCGCAGGCAAAATGGACCAAAAGTAGATTTATCTGACTTTGAAAAGTAAAAAAATTGTTATAAATCTTATATAGTGATGCAGCACTCTTGATATTGCTAAGATATTGGGGCGTGATCACAGTACCATCAAATGTAGATATTTGGTACCATAAGAAGGGAATTTTGTTTACTTACCGTAAATTCCTTTTCTTCTAGCTCCAATTGGGAGACCCAGACAATTGGGTGTATAGCTATTGCCTCTGGAGGCCACACAAAGTATTACACTTAAAAGTGTAAGGCCCCTCCCCTTCTGGCTATACACCCCCAGTGGGATCACTGGCTCACCAGTTTTAGTGCCAAAGCAAGAAGGAGGAAAGCCAATAACTGGTTTAAAGACCAATTCAATCCGAGGAAACATCGGAGAACTGAACCATACCACATGAACAACATGTGTACCCGAAAAAACAGAAAAACCCCGAGAAAACAGGGCGGGTGCTGGGTCTCCCAATTGGAGCTAGAAGAAAAGGAATTTACGGTAAGTAAACAAAATTCCCTTCTTCTTTGTCGCTCCATTGGGAGACCCAGACAATTGGGATGTCCAAAAGCAATCCCTGGGTGGGTAAAAGAATACCTCATGATAGGGCCGTCAAACGGCCCTCTCCTACAGGTGGCCAACCGCCGCCTGAATGACTTATCTACCTAGGCTGGCGTCTGCCGAAGCGTAGGTATGCATCTGATAATGCTTGGTAAAAGTAAGTAGACTCGACCAGGTGGGTGCCTGACACACCTGCTGAGCCGTAGCCTGGTGCCGTAATGCCCAGGATGCACCCACGGCTCTGGTAGAATGGGCCTTCGGCCTTGAGAGAACCAGAAGCCCAGTAGAACTGTAGGTTTCAAGAATTGGTTCCTCGAGCCCCCGAGCAAGGGTGGATCTGGAAGCTTGCGACTGTTTACGCCGACCAGCGACAAGGACAAAGAGTGCATCCGGGTGGCGCAGGAGCGCCATGCGGGAAGTAGAACCTGAGTGCTCTCACCAGAACCAACAGATGCAAATCTTTCTGAAATTGATGGACTGGACGAGGACACAAAGAAGGTGAGGTGATATCCTGATTGATATGAAAATGGGATACCACCTTAGGGAGAAATTCCGGAACCGGACGCAGAACTACCCTGTCCTGGTGAAGGACCAGGAAGGGAGTTTGTATGAGAGCGTTGCTAGCTCGGAAACTCTCCTAAGAGACGAGACCGTTACTAGAAGGCCACTTCCCGTGAAAAACGGGAAGGGAGACATCCTTCAAAGGCTCGAAAGGCGGCATCTGGAGAGCAATTAGAACCTTGTTCAGATCTCAGGGCTCTAACGGCCGCTTGTACGGAGTGCTGAGAAGACAAACTCCCCGTAGGAACGTGCGTACCTGAGGAAGTCGTCGTTTCTGAAAAAATACAGATAGCGCTGAGACTTGTCCCTAAAGGGAACTGAGCGACAACCCATTTTCCTACCTAGATTGCAGGAAGGAAGGAAACATAGACGATGCAACCGGCCAGGGAGAAACACCCTGCGCCGAGCACCGAGATAAGAACATCTTCCACGTCCTGTGGTCAATCTTGGCGGACGTTGGTATGCTAGCCTGTCTCATGGTGGCAACCACGTCCTGAGGTAATCCTGACGACACTAGGTTCCAGGACTCAATGCCACACCATCCGGTTGAGGGCCGTAGAATTCAAATGGAAGAATGGCCCTTGAGACAGCCAGTCTGATTGGTCTGGTAGTGCCCCCGGTTAGCCTACCGTGAGGCACCACAGAACCGAGTACCACAACATCCTCGGCCAATTTGTAGCGACGAGGATGGCGCGGCCGCAGTCGGTCTTGATCTAGCGCAGTACTCTGGGCAACAATGCCAGAGGTGGCACCTAAGGTAGCTGGAACTGCGACCAATGCTGAACTAAGGCGTTTGCCGCCAGAGCTCGATGATTGTGAAACCGTGCCATGAAGCTGGCACATTGTTGTTGTGCCGTGACGCCATTAGATCGACGTCCGGCCTCTGTCAGCGGCGCCAGATCTCCTGAAACCCGTCCGGGTGAGGAGACCATACTCTTTCGGCCACACCTCAGCGACTTAGGAAGTCAGCTTCCTAGTTTTCACACTTGGGATGTGAATTGTGGATATGGTGGATGCCGTGTCTTCCACCCACATCAGAACCTGCCGGACTTCCTGGAAGGCTTGCCGGTTGCGCGTTCTTCCTTGGTGGTTGATGTATGCCACCGCTGTGGAGCTGTCCGACTGAAGTCGGATATGCTTGCTTTCCAGCCGCTGTTGGAAGGATTGTAGGGCAAGATACACTGCTCTGTGTTCAAGAACATTGATCTGAAGAGTGGACTCTTGCTGAGTCCACGTACCCTGAGCGCTGTAGTGGAGAAAAACTGCTCCCCACCCTGATAGACTCGCGTCTGTCGTAACTATCGCCCAGGACGGGGATAGGAAGGACCTTCTTTTTGACCAAGAGGTGAGAAGAAGCCACCACCGTAGAGATTCCTTGGCCGCCTGAGAAAGAACGACGACTTTGTTGAGGGACGTCGACTCCTCGTCCCATTGGCGGAGAATGTCCCATTGTAGTGGACGCAGTAAAACTGCGCGAAAGGAACTGCCTCCATTGCTACCATCTTACGTAGGAAGTGCATGAGGCGTCTCAATGTGTGCGACTGGTTCTTAAAGAAGAGCTTGCAGCCCGTAGTGAATGCTGTTTGTCTAGCGGCAGCTTCACTATCGCTGAGAGAGTAAGAAACTCTATGCCTAGATATGTTATCGATAGGGTCGGGGTCGGATCTGACTTTAAAAAGTTGATGATCCACCCAAAACTCTAGAGAGTCTCCAGCGCAACGTTCGGGCAGTGTTGGCATGTTTCCTAAGAGAGTGCCTTGACAAGTAGATCGTCTAAATACGGGACCACAGAGTGACCCTGAGAGTGCAGGACTGTGACTACTGCTGCCCTGACCTTGGCGAAGACCAGTTGGACTGTCGCTAGCCGGAAGGTAGAGCTACGAACAGAGGGTGTTCGTCTCCTATAACGAAGCGTAGAAACGCTAGTGCTCTGGATCAATCGGCACGTGTGGATAAGCATCCTTGATGCCTAATGATGCTAGGAAATATCCTTGGGACCTTGAGGCGATGACATGGCGGAGGGATTCCATCCGGAACCGCCTGGTGTCCACGAGCTTGCTGAGCATTTTTAGATCCAGAACGGGACGGAACGGCCCGTTGTTATAGGTACCGCAAAGAATTTGGGGTAAAAACCGTGACCTTGTTCCTGAAGAGGAACGGGGGTCATCACTCTTTCTGCCTATAGAGTGCCCCCTGTTTGCAGAAGAGCAGCGGCCCGGCCGGGAGGTGGAGAAATTCTGAAGAATCGAGTTGGAGGACGAGAAGTGAGCTCTATCCTGTACCCGTGAGACAGAATGTCTCACACTCAATGGTCATTGACCTATGGCAGCTAAATATCGCCAAGGCGGGAGAGCCTGCTACCGACCGAGGCCGCAAGTCATGAGGAAGCCGCCTTGGAAGCGGGTTTTCAGACTGTCGCTTTTTTGGGCGAGACTGAGCCCGCTAAGAATCTTAGCTCCTCTGATCCTTTTGAGTCCACATTGGACGAGGAAAAATGGGACCTGCCCGAGCCTCGAAAAGGCCGAAAACCCCGACTGCCTCTTGCTCTGTTGGGGTTTGTTGTGTCCGGGCTGAGGAAAGGATGAATCCTTACCCCTGGACTGTTTGATGGTTACACCCAACGCTCACCAAACAGTCGGTCAGCAGAAAAAGGCAACTGGTTAGGCAACCTTTTTTTTTTTTTTGGAAGCAGAATCTGCCTTCCATTCACTTAACGAGCAGACCAGGCTCTGCTTAAAAACACGGAGTAGCGGGGGCTACCGCCGCACGGTTCGCAGAGTCCAGGACAACCTGAATCGCGTAAGAAACAAATGCAGACATTTGAGAGGTTAAGGATGCCACCTGCGGCACAGATGTACGTGTAACCGTGTCAATCTGTGTAAGACAAGCTGAAATAGCTTGGAGTGCCCCAAGGGAGAGAATGCCGGAGCCAACGGTGCGCCGACAGCCTCATAGATGGATTTCGACCAGAGATCCATCTGTCTGTCAGTGGCATCTTTGAGTTTGCAGTTCCATCTCCCACTGCAACTATGGATCTAGCTACAAGCCTGGAGATTGGAGGATGCCGCTCGGGACATTGGGTCCAGTCCTTGACCAAGTCAGGGGACAGGGATAACGTGTATCCTAAGCCGTTTGGAGAAGCGCATATCTAGATAAGCGTGGTGTTCCTGGACTGCCTCTCTGAAGGCAGAGTGGTCCAGAAAAATACGTGAAGCTGACTCCTCCACTGGAGGAGCTGTGAGAAATAACCCACATTCTATAGATGGACGCTATAAGATTATTTACTATGGCGTCACAATCAGGTGTATCCAGATTGAGAGCGGTCTCAGGATCAGAATCCTGAGCCGCTACTTCCGCCTCATTACACAGAGAGTCCTCTGGTAGGACCCTGATGAAACCGAGGCCGCTCATAGCGAGCCCACTTAGGCTGTCTGGGACTGACGTCCGTGCAGAGCCGTGACTCTGGGATGCGTGTGACATTCCCGGAGCTGTTAGTTATTCACACTGAGGGGGGCCATGGATCAATGATTCAACAGTGCCCATATTGTGAGAGACATGTCCGGACTGCTAGGCTTCTAGTATCATAGCCATAGTCTCAGAAAAACTGTCAGTAAATACTGCAGACACCGTCCTCATCCCCTGGCCATTAGTGCATACAATGGGAGTCTATGTACCTGCCGGCCGTATAGCCGTACATGCTGTACCAGCTGTATAGAAAAACATGTGGTTCTGCACCTTTGTTTTACACAGAGAATATGCTGATAACTCCTCCGCATAATCCAGGAGGGTATATACAACGTGCGACCAAACAGTGCAATGTATATAGTACAAGCATATCTATAAGTGCACTTCTGCACTAGTGGGGTTAGCACCACAGGTGCTGCTTAACGCCTGTTACAGCGATTGTGTGACTATCAGAATGCCAGGGTCTTCCACACTTGTCTCTGTATCGTACAGAAACTGACACTAATGGCTGCCGGTGTCCTTGTAGAGAAGGAAGCCGTGGGCGTGCCTGAGAAAGTGCGGGAATCCGGATTCACAGTGCACACAGTGAGAGGGGTGGAGTATGCAAAACATACTCCAGCTCTCAGCTCTGCTCTATGCAGCGTCACGCCCCTACCCTGACTGTCAGGGCTGTGGGCGGTAACGAAGGGAGACTAGGCCCAGAAGCCGGGGACTCGAGTTAACAGCGCGGCCGCCGTAAAAGCGCGGGCCGCGCTGAAGTCCCCGGCGCACCACAAGTGCCAGCCGCGCCGCAGTTCCAGCGGCCGGCGCGACCGATTCATAGAAGTGGCCAGCGTCCCGCCCCTCTCCTGACTGGCAGGTCTGGGGGCGGGAACGAACGGAAGCAGGCCGCAAAAGCCGGGGACTCTAGTTATCAGCGCGGCCGCCGTAAAAGCGCGGGCCGCGCTGAAGTCCCCGGCGCACCACAAGTGCCAGCCGCGCCGCTGCCAGCGGCCGGCGTGACCGATTCCTGGAAGTGGCCAGCGTCCCGCCCCTCTCCTGACTGGCAGGTCTGGGGGCGGGAACGAACGGAAGCAGGCCGCAAAAGCCGGGGACTCTAGTTATCAGCGCGGCCGCCGTAAAAGCGCAGGCCGCGCTGAAGTCCCCGGCGCACTACAAGTGCCAGCCGCGCCGCAGTCCCAGCGGCCGGCGCGACCAATTCCCATAAGTGAGCCTGCTTCAGCAAAGCTGAATGAGGCCATGGCACAGGCGCCGCAGCGCTGATGTCCCCCGGCGCACTACAACACCCAGCATGCTGCGGTGTGAGCGCCAAATGCACGGGGACACAGAGTACCTTGAGGAAGCAGGGCCATGTCCCTGATGTACTCCGCTCCATCCAGCATCTTCTCCAGGGGCTGTAGATGGAGCACGGTCTCAGTGCCTGGAGACCGGTAAATCCCACTTCACCCAGAGCCCTGTAAAAAGGGATGGGGAAGGAATCAGCATGTGGGCTCCTGCCGCCGTACCCGCAATGGGTACCTCAACCTTACAAACACCTCCGACATACAGTGGAGTGAGAAGGGAGCATGCTGGGGACACTATATATGTCCTCTTTTCTTCCATCCGACATAGTCAGCAGCTGCTGCTGACTAAAAAGTGGAGCTATGCGTGGATGTGTTGCCTCCTTCGCACAAAGCACAAAACTGGTGAGCCAGTGATCCCACTGGGGGTGTATAGCCAGAAGGGGAGGGGCCTTACACTTTTAAGTGTAATACTTTGTGTGGCCTCCAGAGGCAATAGCTATACACCCAATTGTCTGGGTCTCCCAATGGAGCGACAAAGAAAATCTGTTTCTCGGTAGTCTTCGTTGGGAGACACAAAACTATGGATAGTCTGCTGCCACCTGGAGGCCTGACATTAGTATTACATGAACTTAAAAACTGGCTCCTCCACAGGAGACAGCCTCCTCAATTTTGTAAGAAAGCAGTAAGAGGAGAAAAAGAAATAACAAGAGAAGGACAACGTAAAAATCATGCCAAACTGGCAACAAAGGCAATTATTGTGTTCCCCAATAAAGACTAATGAGAAACAGATTTTACGTTGAGTACCAAAAATCTAAATTTCTCGATTGCTTCACTGGAAGAGAAAGAACCATGAGACATCCTAAAGCTGTCCCCAGAGTGGGAAAAAATATGAACTTACTAGAGCGATTTAAGTGGAGGCCTGAACCACAGCTGCCTGCAAATTCTTCCTGTCTAAATTTGCATTTGCTAAACCAAATTTTGAAGATGTATGAACTGATGCCCAGGTAGTCACTTTACAGAGCTGCAGGACCAAACCCCAGTGATGGACCACCCAGGAAGCCCCTACCATGGAGAACAGGGGCGCTCTTTGACTTATAAGCTTGAACAATTGCCGTCCTGATCCAGCAAGAAATACTTGCTTTCAAAGCGGCTTGACCGAATCAGATTGCCTAAACGGGAGGAGGGGGTTGACTTATAAGTAGTACCGTACAGCCCTGACCACATCCAGACAGTGCAGTCTTTTATCCATTGGGTGAGACGCAGTAGGGAAAAAGGAAAGCAATACAATGTACTCGTTAACAAGAAAGACGGAAACAACCTTCGGAAGGAAAGTTGAAACCGGCCTCAGCACTCCGTTATCCTGATGAAGCACAAGGTAG
Source organism: Anomaloglossus baeobatrachus (assembly GCF_048569485.1). Lineage (NCBI taxonomy): Eukaryota > Metazoa > Chordata > Amphibia > Anura > Aromobatidae > Anomaloglossus > Anomaloglossus baeobatrachus. The sequence goes on along the minus strand of NC_134355.1, from coordinate 186,684,012 downwards.
AGAGGATGACAAGAAAGGGCAGCCAGTTCTGAAACCCTTCTAATTGAAGTAAAGGCTATAAAGAAAGCTACCTTATAGGACAGTAGCAGTGTTGAAATCTCCTTGATGAGCTCAAAAAAAGGGAAGCTGAAAAGCCTCCAAAACCAGGTTAAGGTCCCAGGACTCAAGAGGTGGCCGATAAGGAGGTTTAATGTGGTATTCCCAGGAGAAAAGTTTTTATCTGTGGATCCACTGCTAAATTCTATGGAAACAAAAAAAACAGGGCAGAAACCCTACCATTTAACAGAGCTAAGTACTAAAAAAGTGCAAAAGACAGCAGTAACGGCAAAGAAATTATCACTGGGAAGGTATCGGAAGACTAAAGGCCCAGTTACAAGCAACGACATATCTAACGATATATTGCCGGGGTCACGGATTCCGTGACACACATCCGGCATCATTAGCGACATCGTTGCGTGTGACACCAATGGACGGCCGTTAACAATCAAAAATACTCACCTTATCGTTGATACGTCCATTATTTTCAAAACATTGTAGCTTGTTGAGGACGCAGGTTGTTCGTCGTTCCCGAGGCAGCACACATCGCTACGTGTGACACCTCGGGATCGACGAACTGCAGCTTACCTGCGGCCGCCGGCAATGAGAAAGGAAGGAGGTGGGCGGGATGTTACGGCCGCTCATCTCCGCTTCTATTGGGCGGCCGTTTAGTGACGCCGCACGAACTGCCACCTTACAAAGGAGGCGGTTCGGCAGGTAAGTCCGTGTGACGACCGCTAACCATGTTGTGCGCCACGGGCAGCGATTTGCCCGTGACGCACAACCGACGGGGGCGGGTGCTTTCACCAGCGATATCGCTGCGTGTAAAGCCCCCTTTACACCAGCGAAAATATGCTCTCCAAGTGCGATATTAAATACAACGTGAAGAAGGTTTACACGCTCTGATCATTGTCAGAATGACTGAATCCAACAGACCTGATCTCTTTAAAACCTTGGCTTCAACAGCGATAACAAGTTTGGGCGATGAAGAAGAGGCTAAGAAATGTTGCCTAGAATATTGAGGACATCCGAACACCAAGCTCTTCGGGGCCAATCTAGAGCCACTAAAATAACAAGAATCCCCTCTGCTCTGACCTTCTGGAGGAGTCTGGGAAGAAGAGATAGAGGTGGAAAAAGGTATGACAGCAAGAACTGGGACTAGGGGATCGCTAAGGCGTCGGCCCCAACCATCACAGGGTCCCAAGCTCTTGCAACGAATTTCAGCACCTTGAGGTTTAGCCTGGAAGCCATTATATCGATATCTGGCATGCTCCAATGTTGACAGATTTGACCGAACACCTCCAGATAAAGAGCCAATTCTCCCAGTTCTATTCGCTGGTGACTTAAAAAGTCTGCCGCCCAATTATCCATTCCCGGACTGTAAACTGCAGAGATAAAGGCACCTATTTTCAGCCCAAGCCAGAATCCTTGCTACCTCCAACATGGCAGACTGACTCATTGTCGCCACCCCCCCCCCCCCACCAGCACCAACACCACCAAGGGATATAAGCTCCCATTGTGATGTTGTTTGACTGAACCCTGATTGGCAATTCTGGAAGTAGGTACTGCCAATTTGGAAGAGCCAGATAAATATCCTGCAGCTCCAGAATATTGCTTGGGAGAAATTTCTCCTAATAGTTCCATGTCCCCTGGGCTGAAAAATGATGAAAAAGACTCTCCTCCTCCTCCCCCCCCCCCCTTACGTGCAGGTAAGCATCCTGGATGGTTATCACTGATAAAAATTTGCCTGTTTCCACAGATCAGAGCAACTCCATCATGAAATGACGTAGCCGCATTTACTTGTTGAGACACTTGAGATCTAAAATTAGCTGCATGGAGCCGTCCTTTTGGGGATAATGAAAAGATCTGAATAGAAACCCCTGAAAAAGTCTTAAGGGGGGGCCTTTGCAATCACCCCTGCCCACAGGAAACAAGATATGGCTTGATCAGAACCAGATCTTAGGCTAAGAGAAGCAGGGAAGTGAGACCTGAAAAAACAATCTTGTAAAATAGAGGAGAACTCTATTCTATAGCCTGAGGAGATCACATCTCTGGACAAAAGATCACTGACTGTTCCCAACCACACGTCCTGAAAAAGGAGGGGAATGACCGTTTGGGGTCTGCCCGTCAAGCATTGACCATTTTGTTTTTCCTCTGGAGACAGAGGCCCTACCACCAGGCCCAGCAGGGTGCCAGATAGGCAATAACCTATAAGAGGTTGTTTTAGAACCCTGGGACGTGGGGAAAGGGGGGGGGGGTGGTCTCTGATGGACCAAAACACCTAGAGCAGGGATACTGCTGAGAGGGCAAAAGCTGCAAAGCTCCACAACTCAAACAGCCAGGTGACTCTAGTCTGAGGCAAAAGAGTACTTTTATCACCTGTTGCAACATAAATAATTTTTTCCAGCATGGCTTCGAAAAACTGAAAAGTTAACCCTGTAAAGGATTTCTTTGAGGCTAAATATGCTCTCCAAACCTTAAGCTGTAACATGCAGGGGATTGCCACACAATTACTTACAGCCTGAGCGGAACACTCTGCTTCATCAAGAGTTGCAGAACAGAGATATTTAGCTGCTTGCGCAATCTGATCTGCCACCTCAGCTAATTTCATTGGACCTAGCTAAAAAACTGTGTTGCAGGTGCTTAGCCCAAGCTAACAACCTTAGCAACCCAGGTAGTGGTGAAGAGCAGACAAAAGGGCATACATTGCCACCTCAAATGCTGACTTAGCAACAGACTCAGTGAGTCTATCTTGGGGATTCTTCAATGGCGGCACTTAACTAAGAGGTAGGGTAGGTGTTCTAGACAGGAGGGATAAGGGCATATCAACCACCGGCAGAGTGGACCAAGATGCCCTAGCTCCCCTGGGAGAGGGTACAATACTTCATACAACTTCCTTGGCTCTCTGTAGTACCTCTGTAAACTCCTCATGATTAGCTAAAGATTTAGCCACCAGTTTACCTCTTCTGAAGAACCCTGCTTCACTGGGAGGAAGGGGGTCTACTGGTCTAACTCCAAGTTGAGAATCAACCGCTGTTTAAAAAACTCTACCATATTTTTGAACCTTCTAGTCTGATAAGGAACTAACACAGATTCCGCCCTGGAGCTTGAGTCTGATCGCTCAGCCGAATGCACTCCCGGTGGAGAAGGAAAACCACTGGGCGCCTGAGAAGAAGACCTGGAAGTGGAAGAAATCTGCAGGCGTTAGATCGCAGCTTGAGCCTTCCATACCAGTGAGAATTCACTGAAGGGTCTAACTTGCAAGCCAAAGTGGCCAGAGCACTTGGGGTGTTTGATGTGACCGGAAACCGCTTCACACCAGTAAAGTGTCCTGGACACACTTGTTGACTTAGCAACCACCTGAAATAGATCACAAGCCCAGATAGGAGGGCACATATTCACTTCAGCAATCATAGAGGACCCCTGAGCTGACACCTGCAAGAAGGGGGAGAAATACAGGCAGCATAATGAGGTATAGATTGGCCGGTAACAAACTTGTTACTAGTGATGAGCGAGCATGCTTGTAACTACTCGGTACTCGCACGAGTATCACTGTACTCGGGCTGCTCGGCGGGTACCGAGTAATTTTGCAATACTCGTGCTTTACTCGTGGTCTTCATCCCTGCATGTTGGCGCTCTTTTGAGAGCCAGCCCTCATGCAGGGATTGGCTGGCAGACCACTGCAATGCCACAGCCCTGTTAGTTGTGGAATTGCAGTGATTGGCCGGCCTGCACAGCGTGACCGAGCCTTTATACCGGCCGGCGCGCTGTGCTCTGTACACAGCCATCTCATATTCCCTGCTTTCCACGCCCACAGGCGCCTATGATTGGTTGCAGTGAGACACGCCCCCACGCTGAGTGACAGGTGTCACACTGCACCCAATCACAGCAGCCGGTGGGCGTGTCTATACTGTGCAGTAAAATAAATAAATAAATAATTAAAAAACCGGCGTGCGGTTCCCCCCAATTTTAATACCAGCCAGATAAAGCCATACAGCTGAAGGCTGGTATTCTCAGGATGGGGAGCCCCACGTTATGGGGAGCCCCCCACCCTAACAATATCAGTCAGCAGCTGGCCAGAATTGCCGCATACATTATATGCGACAATTCTGGGGCTGTACCCGGCTCTTCCCGATTTACCCTGGTGCGTTGGCAAATCGGGGTAATAAGGAGTTATTGGAAGCCCATAGCTGCCAATAAGTCCTAGATTAATCATGTCATGCGTCTATGAGACACCCTCCATGATTAATCTGTAAGTTACAGTAAATAAACACACACACCAGAAAAAATCCTTTATTAGAAATAAAAAACACACACATATACCCTGGTTCACCACTTTAATCAGCCCGAAAAAGCCCTCCTTGTCCGGCGTACTCCAGGATGCTCCAGCGTCGCATCCAGCGCTGCTGCATGGAGGTGACCGGAGCTGCAGCAGACACCGCCGCTCCGGTCACCTCCACACAGCAAATGAACACAGCCGCGCGATCAGCTGCTGTCACTGAGGTTACCCGCTGTCACCGCTGCATCCACCGGTGGCCGCGGGTAACCTCAGTGACAGCAGCTGATCGCGCGGCTGTGTTCATTTGCTGTGTGGAGGTGACCGGAGCGGCTGTGTGTGCTGCGGCTCCGGTCACCTCCATGCAGCAGCGCTGGATGCGACGCTGGATCATCCTGGATTACGCCGGACATGGAGGGCTTTTTCGGGCTGATTAAAGTGGTGAACCAGGGTATATGTGTGTGTTTTTATTTCTAATAAAGGATTTTTTCTGGTGTGTGTGTGTTTATTTACTGTAACTTACAGATTAATCATGGAGGGTGTCTCATAGACGCCTGACATGATTAATCTAGGACTTATTGGCAGCTATGGGCTGCCAATAACTCCTTATTACCCCGATTTGCCAACGCACCAGGGCAAATCGGGAAGAGCCGGGTACAGTCCCAGAACTGTCGCATATAATGTATGCGGCAATTCTGGGCGGCTGTTGGCTGATATTGTTAGGGTGGGGGGCTCCCCATAACGTGGAGCTCCCCATCCTGAGAATACCAGCCTTCAGCCGTATGGCTTTATCTGGCTGGTTTTAAAAATGGGGGGAACCGCACGCCGTTTTTTTTAATTATTTATTAATTTTAATTATTAATTTTAATTATTTATTAAATAATTAAAAAAAACGGCGTGCGGTTCCCCCCATTTTTAAAACCAGCCAGATAAAGCCATACGGCTGAAGGCTGGTATTCTCAGGATGGGGAGCTCCACGTTATGGGGAGCCCCCCACCCTAACAATATCAGCCAACAGCTGCCCAGAATTGCCGCATACATTATATGCGACAGTTCTGGGACTGTACCCGGCTCTTCCCGATTTACCCTGGTGCGTTGGCAAATCGGGGTAATAAGGAGTTAATGGCAGCCCATAGCTGCCACTAAATCCTAGATTAATCATGTCAGGCGTCTCCCCGAGATTCCTTCCATGATTAATCTGTAAATTACAGTTAAAAAACACACACATCCGAAAAATCCTTTATTAGAAATAAAAAACACTAACAAAGTCCCTCATTACCAATTTATTAACCCCGACAAACCCTCCATGTCCGGCGTACTCCACGGACTCCGGCGTCGCGTCCAGCTCTGCTGCATGGAAGTGACAGGAGCTGCAGAAGACACCGCCGCTCCGGTCACCTCCACGCAGCTAATGAAGACAGCCGTGCGATCAGCTGAGCTGTCACTGAGGTTACCCGCGGCCACCGCTGCATCCACCGCTGGATCCAGGTAACCTCAGTGACAGCTCAGCTGATCGCTATACTCATCTCATTAGCTGCGTGGAGGTGACCGGAGCGGCGGTGTCTTCTGCAGCTCCTGTCACTTCCATGCAGCAGAGCTGGACGCGACGCTGGAGGACTGTGGAGTACGTGGAGTACGCCGGACATGGAGGGTTTGTCGGGGTTAATAAATTGGTAATGAGGGACTTTGTTAGTGTTTTTTATTTCTAATAAAGGATTTTTCGGGTGTGTGTGTTTTTTAACTGTAATTTACAGATTAATCATGGAAGGAATCTCGGGGAGACGCCTGACATGATTAATCTAGGATTTAGTGGCAGCTATGGGCTGCCATTAACTCCTTATTACCCCGATTTGCCAACGCACCAGGGTAAATCGGGAAGAGCCGGGTACAGCCCCAGAACTGTCGCATCTAATGTATGCGGCAATTCTGGGCGGCTGCTGACTGATATTGTTAGGGTGGGGGGCTCCCCATAACGTGGAGCTCCCCATCCTGAGAATACCAGCCTTCAGCCGTATGGCTTTATCTGGCTGGTATTAAAATTGGGGGGACCGCATGCCGTTTTTTTTAATTATTTAATTATTTATTTCACTGCACAGTATACACACACCGGCTGCTGTGATTGGTTGCAGTGAGACAGCTGTCACTCAGTGTGGGAGCGTGTCTCACTGCAACCAATCATAGGCGCCGAAAAGCAGGACAGCAGGGAATAGGAGATTGATTAATGAGCGGCCGGCTTTTTCAAAAGAGGAAAAGCCACCGGAGTTTGAACAGCTGTGCAGCGCCGCGGCAGTGATCGGGGAACGGTAAGTAAGAGAGAGGGGGGGGAACTGACCGACAGACTGTGAGAGGGGGACAGACAAGACAGAGAGAGACAGACCGACGGACTGAGGGAGATAGAATAAAAAAAAAAAAATGACCGACATCGCTAGTAAAAAGCACAAAACGTGCGTTTTGGACATCGGAGTGCCACACAAGGTTTTCATGTAAAATCTTTCATGTATTAATCTCAAAAAGTAACATACACCAGCTCTATCTCACTATTGGGTATGTGCCCTTAACATTTCCGCCATGAAAATTCATTTTGGTGTCATTTTGGAAGGTTTTCTGGTGAGTCCGTAAAAATGGCGTAAAACTCGGACAAAATTGTTCACATCTGTGACTTTTGAGTGATAAATGCTTCAAGGGGTCTTCCCCATGCTGATGCCATGTCATTTGAGCACTCTTCTGAGACTTTTGTGACATTTTTAGGGTTTCTCCATGCTGCCGGGGGGTCATTTCACAAAAATACTCGGGTCTCCCATAGGATAACATTGGGCTCGGTGCTCGGGCCGAGTACACGAGTATCTTGGGAGGCTCGGCCCGAGCTTCGAGCACCCGAGCTTTTTAGTACTCGCTCATCACTACTTGTTACTAAACACAGCACATACATAATAGGTAACCAGTGTGGGTTGGGCTGGAGGGTGTGCATGGTCTTCTCTTACCTACAATATGTGAAAGATAAAAGGAGCCAGATGGGGGAAAACACAGAAGACCGATTAGCAGAGAGAAATGCCGCAGGGGGCCCAAAAATGTCAGCTCCCAGATGGGAACAGCCTACCTGATTCAAGGACCAATGAGGGAGCACCCTTGTGAACTGAAAGGGACAGCTGCTGAATCCACCGGGAGGACTGATTCAGAGGAGAGGAACGTCTCAACGTGTAACCGGCGTCTGTGCAAATAAAAAAAAAAAAAAAAAAACACAAAACAAAAAAATGGCGCTGCCGCCAGAAGAGGAAGGGGCAGACTGGAACAAAATGCACCGCTCAGATAGGAGCCCAGGGACGCCGCTCCGATTAGACAGAGGTGCTGACATGACAGATGACCGAAAATCACGCCCCCAGCCAGGAACGCGATCGTCACTATTAACCCGGTGAGAGAAAAAGCGAAAAACATACACCGTGGTAGCGCTGATTGGCGCAGGACCCTTTCTCTCACCCCAGCTGCTCTTCACCAAAACCCTATCTTACGGACAGCGCCGGTGGTCTGGAACAATAAAGGGTACCCCAAATACAAAAGGTAAAAAGGGAGAAAGAAGGGGAGACATGACAGGGTAATACATTGCTGGAACAGCGCCGAGGCGGAGGTGAGTATAGGCCTATATATTTTTACGGGGGGGTGAAAGAGGGGAATGAGAAGGGGTTGTCTAAGTAGTAGACAACCCCTTTAAATATGAAAGACTAATGACATGGCCCTTTGCTAACCTGACCTAAACCCTATTGGGAACTTGTGCACCCTTCTTAAATGGGAAATTTACACTGAAGGAAAAAACTGTTGGTGGGAACATTTACTTGCATAATAATTCTGCACATTAATAGTTGCCCAATATATCAGCAAACATATATATATTCTTCTAATAAAGGCAAAAACCTCACTTTTACTTTCTTAAATATTCAGGCTCATTAACCTTTTCGACTGACCAACAGAACTGTAGTTGTGCAATAATAAAATTACACAAACCATAGAAAAAATCCCTCTACAAAACTAATATTTTTTTTTATCAAACTCTAAAATCCCAAGCAAACAAATACAAACAACAAGTGATGTGTAAAATCTACACAAGGGCAACTCAGTGTGTCAACTATGTTAGGGGTGGGACTCAGTGATACCCATGAGGGGTAGGGTTTAGTTAATCAATAATAATATTAAGGTCATGGGCCTAGCCCTACACTTACCGCTGCCTAACAACGGAGGTTGAATCACCCTAATTTTTTCGGCGCCCCCGTTCCTCGGCCACTGTCCTCATTAACCCCTAGCCTACCAATACATGTTGTGCCCTCCACCAAAAACCTCAAAAGGTGCAAGTGCATATACGAACATGTAACACATTCATTAGGTCTAAGCCTCAATAGGTCTAATTCACAGCTATAGGATATATGTTACATGAAAAGAAGGGAATTTTGTTTACTTACCGTCAATTCCTTTTCTTCTAGCTCCAATTGGGAGACCCAGACAATTGGGTGTATAGGCTATGCCTCCGGAGGCCGCACAAAGTATTACACTAAAAGTGTAAAGCCCCTCCCCTTCTGCGTATACACCCCCCGTGCTCCCACGGGCTCCTCAGTTTTGGTGCAAAAGCAAGAAGGAGGAAAAAAATTATAAACTGGTTTAAAGTAAATTCAATCCGAAGGAATATCGGAGAACTGAAACCATTCAACATGAACAACATGTGTCACCAAAAAAACAGGGGCGGGTGCTGGGTCTCCCAATTGGAGCTAGAAGAAAAGGAATTTACGGTAAGTAAACAAAATTCCCTTCTTCTTTGGCGCTCCATTGGGAGACCCAGACAATTGGGACGTCCAAAAGCAGTCCCTGGGTGGGTAAATAATACCTCATGATAGAGCCGTAACGGCTCCGTCCTACAGGTGGGCAACCGCCGCCTGAAGGACTCGCCTATCTAGGCTGGCATCCGCCGAAGCATAGGTATGCACCTGATAGTGTTTCGTGAAAGTGTGCAGGCTCGACCAGGTAGCCGCCTGACACACCTGTTGAGCCGTAGCCTGGTGCCTCAAAGCCCAGGACGCACCCACGGCTCTGGTAGAATGGGCCTTCAGCCCTGAGGGAACCGGAAGCCCAGCAGAACGGTAAGCTTCGAGAATTGGTTCCTTGATCCACCGAGCCAGGGTTGATTTGGAAGCCTGTGACCCTTTACGCTGGCTAGCGACAAGGACAAAGAGTGCATCCGAGCGGCGCAGGGGCGCCGTACGAGAAATGTAGAGTCTGAGTGCTCTCACCAGATCTAACAAGTGCAAATCCTTTTCACATTGGTGAATTGGATGAGAGCAAAAAGAGGGTAAGGAGATATCCTGATTGAGATGAAAAGGGAATACCACCTTAGGTAAAAATTCCGGAACCGGACGCAGAACCACCTTGTCCTGGTGAAACACCAGGAAAGGGGCTTTGCATGACAATGCTGCTAGCTCAGACACTCTCCGAAGTGAAGTGACTGCTACTAGGAAAACCACTTTCTGCGAAAGGCGTGTGAGAGAAATATCCCTTATTGGCTCGAACGGTGGTTTCTGAAGAACCATCAGCACCCTGTTCAGATCCCAGGGTTCCAACGGACGTTTGTAAGGAGGGACGATGTGACAAACCCCCTGCAGGAACGTGCGTACCTGTGGAATTCTGGCCAAGCGCTTCTGAAAAAAAAACACAGAGAGCGCAGAGACTTGTCCCTTAAGGGAGCCAAGCAACAAACCCTTTTCCAATCCGGACAGAAGAAAGGACAGAAAAGTGGGCAAGGCAAATGGCCAGGGAGAAAGACCCTGATCAGAGCACCATGACAGGAATATTTTCCACGTCCTGTGGTAGATCTTGGCGGACGTTGGTTTCCTAGCCCGTCTCATAGTGGCAATGACCTCTTGAGATAATCCTGAAGACGCTAAGATCCAGGACTCAATGGCCACACAGTCAGGTTGAGGGCCGCAGAATTCAGATGGAAAAAACGGCCCTTGAGACAGCAAGTCTGGTCGGTCTGGTAGTGCCCACGGTTGGCCGACCGTGAGATGCCACCGATCCGGGTACCACGACCTCCTCGGCCAGTCTGGAGCGACGAGGATGGCGCGGCGGCAGTCGGTCCTGATCTTGCGTAACACTCTGGGCAACAGTGCCAGCGGAGGAAACACATAAGGGAGTTGAAACTGCGACCAATCCTGAACTAAGGCGTCTGCCGCCAGAGCTCTGTGATCGTGAGAACGTGCCATGAATGCCGTGACCTTGTTGTTGTGCCGGGACGCCATTAGGTCAACGTCCGGCATCCCCCAGCGGCAACAGATCTCCTGAAACACGTCCGGGTGAAGGGACCATTCCCCTGCGTCCATGCCCTGGCGACTGAGAAAATCTGCTTCCCAGTTTTCCACGCCCGGGATGTGAACTGCGGAGATGGTGGAGGCCGTGGCTTCCACCCACATCAAAATCCGCCGGACCTCCTGGAAGGCTTGCCGACTGCGTGTTCCTCATTGGTGGTTGATGTAAGCCACCGCTGTGGAATTGTCCGACTGAATTCGGATCTGCTTGCCTTCCAGCCACTGCTGGAACGCTTTTAGGGCTAGATACATTGCCCTGATCTCCAGAACATTGATCTGAAGTGAGGACTCTTGCCGAGTCCACGTACCCTGAGCCCTGTGGTGGAGAAAAACTGCTCCCCACCCTGACAGACTCGCGTCCGTCGTGACCACCACCCAGGATGGGGGTAGGAAGGATTTCCCCTTCGATAATGAAGTGGGATGAAGTCACCACCGAAGGGAAGCTTTGGTTGCCTGAGAGAGGGAGACGTTCCTGTCGAGGGACGTCGGCTTCCTGTCCCATTTGCGTAGGATGTCCCATTGAAGAGGACGTAGGTGAAACTGCGCGAACGGGACTGCCTCCATTGCTGCCACCATCTTCCCCAGGAAGTGCATGAGGCGCCTCAAGGGGTGTGATTGACCTTGAAGGAGAGATTGCACCCCCGTCTGCAGTGAGCGCTGCTTGTTCAGCGGAAGCTTCACTATCGCTGAGAGGGTATGAAACTCCATGCCAAGATATGCCAGCGATTGGGCCGGTGTCAGATTTGACTTTGTAAAATTGATGATCCACCCGAAACTCTGGAGAGTCCCCAGAGTCGCGGTGAGGCTGTGCTGGCATGCCTCTTGAGAGGGAGCCTTGACCAGCAGATCGTCTAAGTAAGGGATCACCGAGTGACCCTGAGAGTGGAGGACCGCAACTACTGCAGCCATGGCCTTGGTGAAAACCCGTGGGGCTGTCGCCAGGCCGAACGGCAGTGCCACGAACTGCAGGTGTTCGTCTCCTATGGCGAAGCGCAGGAAGCGCTGATGCTCTGGAGCAATCGGTACGTGGAGATAAGCATCTTTGATATCGATCGATGCAAGGAAATCTCCTTGGGACATTGAGGCGATGACGGAGCGGAGGGATTCCATCCGGAACCGCCTGGTCCTTACGTGTTTGTTGAGCAGTTTTAGGTCCAGGACAGGACGGAAAGACCCGTCCTTCTTTGGAACCACAAACCGGTTGGAGTAAAAACCGTGACCCTGTTGCTGAAGAGGAACAGGGACCACCACTCCTTCTGTCTTCAGAGTGCCCAGCGCCTGCAGAAGAGCATCGGCTCACTCGGGAGGCGGAGATGTTCTGAAAAATCGAGTCGGAGGACGAGAGCCGAACTCTATGCTGTAACCGTGAGACAGAATGTCTCTGACTTAGACCGCCATGGATCGGAGTTCCTCTGATCCTTCTGAGGCCTTTTGTACGAGGAGAATTGGGACCTGCCCGCACCCCGAAAGGACCGAAACCTCGACTGTCCCCTCCTCTGTTGGGGTAATTTTGGTTTGGCCTGGGGTAAGGATGTTTCCTTTCCCATGGATTGTTTGATGATTTCATCCAGCCTCTCACCAAACAAACGGTCGCCAGAAAATGGCAAACCGGTTAAGCACTTTTTGGAAGCCGAATCTGCCTTCCAATCCCGTAGCCACAAGGCTCTGCGTAGTGCCACCGAATTGTCGGCTGCAACCGCCGTAGGCTCGCAGAGTCCAGGACAGCATTAATAGCGTAGGACGCAAATGCCGACGTTTGAGAGGTTATGGACGCCACCTGCGGCGCAGACGTACGTGTGAGTGCGTCAATTTGCGCTTGACCCGCTGCAATAGCTTGGCTTGCCCATACGGCTGCGAATGCTGGAGCAAAAGATGCGCCGATAGCTTCATAGATGGATTTCAACCAGAGCTCCATCTGTCTGTCAGTGGCATCCTTGAGTGAAGCCCCATCTTCAACAGCAACTGTGGATCTAGCCGCCAGTCTGGAGATTGGAGGATCCACCTTGGGACACCGAGTCCCACCCTTGACCACGTCCGGGGGGAAGGGATAACGTGTATCCTTAAGGCGTTTGGAAAAAACGCTTATCTGGACAAACTCGGTGTTTCTGGACTGTCTCTCTGAAGTCGGAGTTATCCAGAAACATACTCGTTGTACGCTTGGGGAACCTGAAACGGAATTTCTCCTGCTGAGAGGCTGACTCCTCCACTGGAGGAGCCGAGGGAGAAATATCCAACATTTGATGTATGGACGCGATAAGATCATTCACTATGGCGTCACCATCAGGAGTATCAAGGTTGAGAGCGGCCTCAGGATCCAAATCCTGATCAGCTACCTCCGCTTCATCATACAGAGAGTCCTCCTTCTGAGACCCTGAACAATGTGATGAGGTCGAGGGGATTTCCCAGCGAGCTCGCTTAGGCGGTCTGGGGCTGCGGTCCGTGTCAGAGACCTCACCCTGGGATCTATGTGACACCCCGGGGGAACATTGTTGTTCCAACTGAGGGGAACCAGGGGACAATGATTCCACAGTGCCCATGGTCTGAGATACCGGTCTGGACTGCAAAGCTTCTAGAATCTTAGCTATAGTTTCAGAAAGTCTGTCAGTAAAAACTGCAAACTCCGTCCCTGTCACCTGGACAGTGTTAGCTGGTGGTTCCCCCCCTGGGCCCCCCTTAGCAGAGGCTCTGGCTGAGCAAGTGCCACAGGGGCCGAGCAGTGCACACAATGGGGGTCAGTGGAACCTGCCGGTAGCGAGGTCTTACATGCGGCGCAGGCAGCATAGTAAGCCTGTGTTCTGGCACCCCTGCCTCTTGTGGGTGCCATGCTGTTGTCTCCCCTGAGCAACACAATAGGGAATATAGCCAGAAATCCACCGTGCACCATACAGTGTAAAGTATAGCCTATAAACATATAATCTATAATTACACTTCTGCACAAGTGGGGCCAGCACCTCAGGTGCTGATTACTGCCCGCTTAAAGCGGTTGTGTGGCCATCAGCATCCCTGCCTGGGTCCCCCAGAGCTTGTCTCCCCTCTGCAGCGTCAGGGGAGCTGACAGGAATGGCTGCCAGCGTCCTGAGGAGAGGAGGGAGCCGTGGGCGTGACCCAGAAAGTGCGGGAACTGGTGCCCCCCTGTGCACAGTGAGGGGGGTGGAGTATGCAAAGCATGCTCCAGCCCTCAGTGCTGCCGTCCTGTACAGCGTCCCGCCCTTCACCTGACTGGCAGGGCTGTGGGCGGGAAGAAAAAAAGAGACTAAGCCGCAAAAGCCGGGGACTCGAGTTATAAGCGCGGCCGCCGTATAAGCGCGGTCGGCGCGGAAGTCCCCGGCGCACTAACAGTCCCAGCCGCGCCGCAGTGATAACAATGGCAGCGGCGGTCAGCGCGGCAGTCCCCATACACTAACACACTCAGCGACGCTGCAGTGTGTAATGGCACAAACGCAGTCAGCGCCGCGGTCCACGGTGCACTAGCACACCCAGCAATGCTGGAGTGTTGCTGTGCGCGGTCCCCACGGGGACACAGAGTACCTCAAAGTAGCAGGGCCATGTCCCTGAACGATACTCGGCTCCTATCCAGCAGAGTCCTCAGGAGCTGTGGATGGAGCACGGTCTCATGTGCCTGGAGACCGATAGGATCCCACTTCACCCAGAGCCCTAAGGGGGATGGGGAAGGAAAACAGCATGTGGGCTCCAGCCTCCGTACCCGCAATGGATACCTCAACCTTAACAACACCGCCGACAAGAGTGGGGTGAGAAGGGAGCATGCTGGGGGCCCTGTTATGGGCCCTCTTTTCTTCCATCCGACATAGTCAGCAGCTGCTGCTGACTAAGCTGTGGAGCTATGCGTGCATGTCTGCCTCCTTCGCACAAAGCAAAAAACTGAGGAGCCCGTGGGAGCACGGGGGGTGTATACGCAGAAGGGGAGGGGCTTTACACTTTTAGTGTAATACTTTGTGCGGCCTCCGGAGGCATAGCCTATACACCCAATTGTCTGGGTCTCCCAATGGAGCGCCAAAGAAATAAACATCTATCCCCAGCAGAAGACAAAAACAAGGCATGGGTAGTTGATAAAGACCCATGATTCACCAACCGAGGACAATAAAAAAGAATGGCCTTAAGAGGGGTGACTTATAAGCAGTTACTTGTATCCCTGTCTTATTGTCCTCGGTTGGTTGGTCGGTTACCTCTAAAATAGTTACACAATTGTTTTTTGCGCAATAATAAAATTAATCATTAATATGACTAATTGACTAATAATTGTGTACACATGTACAGAAGATTATAACACTCAGTGATTGATAAAGGCATGTATATTACAGCTTGTAATATTAGGGTCTTTGAGCAAGCTGGTGCTTCTTTTTAGTTGTTAGATTTTTTTTTATAAAAATATTATGCCTGTCAGTGTTAAATGGTTTATTCTTACCTTCACTTCAAACCCAGGAAAGAAAATGAATTCTTTGGAAAACAGTTCTCTCAAGAAACAAAATGTCCTGGAAACATCATCTTTAAAGAAGAAATAAAAACAAAAAAATAGTTAATTTACTGGCAGAATATTGATTTTCAGAACAAATAGCTTAGATTCTGCAGACAATTTTGTTTTTCTTGAAGTTTTCGGTCCTGTTTTTTGTTCGGATTGTCCTGATGTATTAAAAGTACATCTGTCTCAGGTTTTTGCTATGTAATTTAAGAGCAGCAAAATGTAGGGGCCGAGAGCCTGATTACAGGTTTGTGGCACTTACTAGACGGTGTGTTTCAAAAAAATGTGTTTTATCAGCAGATTATCTACTGCATATAACGTGAGGAAAAAAAGTATTTAGTCAGCCACCAATTGTGCAAGTTCTCCCACTTAAAAAGATGAGAGAGGCCTGTAATTGACATCATAGATAGACCACAACTATGAGAGACAAAATGAGAAAACAAATCCAGAAAATCACCTTGTCTGATTTGGCAAATTTTTTTTTTTTTTTTTAAATTGTGGTGGAAAATAAGTATTTGTCAATAACAAACGTACATCTCAATATTTTGTTATATATCATTTCTTGGCAATGACAGAGGTCAAACGTTTTCTGTAAGTCTTCACAAGGTTGGCACACACTGTTGGCCCATTGTTTTGGGCCTCTCACTGGGCAACACGGACTTTCAACTCCCTCCAAAGGTTTTCTATGGGGTTGAGATCTAGAGACTGAGTAGACCACTCCAGGACCTTCATATGCTTCTCACAAAGCCACTCCTTCATATATTTAACATTTTCACACATCGTGCCTTAAAAGTAGATGCATTGACCATGCAAGCACAATTATTCACACACAATTAGTATTGGAAGGAGGAAAATTTTCAGCAAGCTAGACAGATTGCAGAATCTGTACATATTTAAATATACACATTATTAGAATTCAACTGTATGCTATTTACATACTTGCGGTCACATGCCGACTAGCATGTCATCCTATCTCTCAATATTCTACAGATTTGCATACTTGTGGTCATGTGACAACACAGGTAACATTGAGAGAAGTGGATAAGAAGCTGATTGGTACATGACAGATAGTATGCAAATTATATTCTTGCGGTGATCTGATGACTGCTTAAACTCGCAGGCAGAGCTGAAACTTAAATTATCAATTCTGCATGCTGCACTGCTTGCCTAAAATTTCCCAAGGGCTGGAAACCCCCTTTATTAGCCATGTCTTTGCACAGAATTCCAATACAAATGGATAAAAGGAAAAAAATATGGACTGCATTAAAAAAACTGGTGTAAATTGTTAGAAGTAATAGAAGTAATAATAGCCTTAAACTAAAGCTCCAGAAGCAAGCACTAGGGGAAACTATATGCAGTTGGGTAAGGAATTGGCTAAAAGATAGGAAACAAAGAGTAGTCATAAATGGAACATTCTCTAAATGGGCCATAGTCAGCAGAGGGGTGCCGCAGGGATCTGTGATAGGACCAATTCTTTTTAATCTCTATTAATGACCTTGTGGATGGGATTGATAGTAAAGTGTCAGTCTTTACTGATGACACCAAACTATGTAGGATATTAAAAACTGACCTTGATAGTATAATATTACAAAAAGATCTGGATAAGATGTCAGAATGGGCAGATACTTGGCAAATGAGATTTAATGTTGATAAATGTAAAGTAATGCACCTAGGACGGAGTAATCCTATAACTACGTATACATTAAATGGAAGTAAACTCGGGACTACAGAACAGGAGAAGGACTTGGGTATTCTCATTACAAATAAGCTGAGCAGCAGCACTCAATGTCAAGCAGCAGCTGCAAAAGCAAACAAGATTCTAGGGTGTATAAAAAGAGAGATTAGATCCCGTGATCCCATCGTATTGTTACCCCTCTATAAATCACTTGTAAGGCCACATCTGGAATATGGGATTCAGTTTTGGGCTCCACATTTTAAAAAGGACATTCAGAAGTTAGAGTCAGTTCAAAGGCAGGCAACTAGACTACTACAAGGAATGGAAGGCCTCCCATATGATGACAGGTTGAAAAAGTTAGATATGTTTAGCTTAGAAAAAAAGACGTCTCAGAGGAGATCTCATTTATATGTATAAATACATGTGTGGTCAATATAAAGGACTGGCACATGACTTATTTCGTCCGAAGACAATACTAAGGACCAGGGGGCATTCACTGCGAGTGGAAGAAAAGCGATTCCGACAGCTAAATAGGAAAGGGTTCTTTACAGTTAGAGCAGTCAGACTGTGGAATGCCCTACCACAAGAGGTAGTAATGGCAGATACTATAACAGCTTTCAAAAAAGGGCTGGATGATTTCCTCAGTGCACACAACATTGTTGGTTATAAATGACTTTGTGACCAAATGTAGAACTGGTGAAAGAAGGTTGAACTAGATGGACCTAGGTCTTTTTTCAACCTTAGTAACTATGTAAGAAGTAACAATATATGAATTGATACAATATTTCAATCAAAATGTTGACAGAAGAATTTTGCGATAGAAGTAAGCCCGCTTGTGTAGTAGGGTAATAATTATTAATTCTCACTAAGGTGAACATGTTGTGGCCCCCTACCTCTTGATGAGCTGGTTGACATCTTACAAGCTAGCACTACCAGAGCAGGACGTACATACACATTGACCAACTGGTTCCTATAGGAGGCACACATGAGCAAAGTAGCAGCCCGGGTAAAGACTTGTTCTTCTGTAATAACATCATCTGGTCTGTTCTCATATAAGATGACTTCTCCATCAGCAAGTCTCATAATATTTGAGTGGAGGTCTACACTGGTTCGAACTACTTTACAGGCCGACATGTTATCTGGAATACATACGAAAAAATAACATTAATAACATACAATAAGACAGATACATGGGGAAAGCAAGAATCTGACATGCACTTCCCCCTACTCTGCTATGGTGTATTTTTTGGTATACAATAACTGATAAAGCAAAAACTCAAACTGAACAAAGCACTTGAATGATCATTATGAATTAGGAATTACCCTCTTTGGGTATAAAATTATTTGCTAACTCTTGATTTGATAAACTAATGCTGGAGTAAGCCTGAAAAAAGGTAATGTTAAATCACTCATGGGCTCTATGCTATTCATTACCATCTTTTCAATTAGCCATTAAAAGATGTCAACCACTGAGGATTCTCAGGTTTTATTTAAACAATTTTTAGGGTTCTATGGGATAGTATGGGACACAGGCTGCCCATATTTGTCCTAAATTGTCGAATGAAAGATCCAACCATCTAACATTGTCCAGTTTATTGTATGTAGCTAGGAAGCCGATTGCTAGTTATTGGTATCTGAGAGCATCAATCTCGTAGGGAATATATCCAACAGGTGGAATATCCAAGTGGAAAGAGGAATATATCACAAAAGAAATAGACCTGCATACTTTGAGAAATTATGGTCTTCTTTTGTAAGTGAATATTTAACAATAGTGAATATTTTGATGTATGTTGTATGTAATATAATTTATATGATTACAATTGGAACATATAAGTGCTACTAGATCTTGCTTTGGATATTGAATCGCAGATTGCGCAGAAATGATTTTCTGTTTTTCACATCTGCTTTGTATTACTTTTTTAGATAAGTGAATTTGATGTTCAGTGTTCTGTGTTTGTACTATACACAGACTTTACAAAACAAATAGAGTTCAGATTCGGAGTTTGGGTACTTTACGTATGAACACCACTTGAGTGAGCATCGCTGTGATCAGGAACACTCGGGTGCTTGGCTCAGTGCAAGCTGCTGGTAGTGTTTGAACGGCTGCACTGGGGGTTAAATCAGTGTTATCGGATGTAGTGTGCACCAAAAAATAAATGAATATGGAAAAACCCCGCCCTCAGAAGGGATCTGTGTATATCTGGCTGCATGTGGGCGGAGTCCCGAATTGCCAAATTAGTGACTTCCTTTTGGGGTTCAGGTGAAGATCAGGTCCCAAACTAAACTTTATCTAAAGTTCGGCTGAACCCGCCAAACCGAAGTTCCACGGGTCCAATCATCTCTAATTACTTTGCATTACTTGTATTGGGGGAAGTTGTGCATAGGCGGGCTTACCGGAAGGGGTTGGGAGGGGAGATTTGTCATTTGTATTGAATAATCATTTCCTTTTTTTCTGTAAATGTTCAAAATCAATAAAAATGTAATTGATCAAAAACAATGTTCAGGTCATTCTGTTGTATCTTGCATAAAACTTCCAGCACAGTTTCGGGCTGCATGGGAGCTCAGCAGTTAACTCTGTTGCATTCCAACATAGGGGGTCCTAGATTCAAATCCCACCAAGGACAACATCTACAAGGAGTTTGTATGTTCTCCCTGTGTTTGTGTGCGACTTCTCTAGGTACTCTGGTTTCCTCCCACACTCCAGAGAGATACTAAAAGAGAATTTCGATTGTGAGTCTCAATGGGGACCGTGATGATGTTTGTAAAGCGCTGTGGAATATGATGGCGCTATACGAGTAAAATACATAAATCAATTACCGTATTTTTCGCTTTATAAGACGCACTTTTGTTCCCCCAAATTTTGGGGGAAAGTAGGGGGTGTGTCTTATAAACCGAATATACGGGGGTGGGTGGGAGGTGTATATATATATATATATATATATATATATATATATATATATATATATATATATATATATATATATATATATATATATATATATATATATATATATATATATATATATATATATATATATATATATATATATATACACACACACACTGCAGGGTCCAGGGGAGGTGGGGGCGCTGCTGGGGGCAGGTGAACGCTGCGGCGGCAGCGTTTGATCTCCTGCTCCCGCTTATATAATATGCACAGCCGCTGTCCATCTCCGGTGGTGCTGAAATCGCACGCAGTGAGGGGCTGGGGCAGCGGTGCATATTATATGAGCCTGCGCCCCACTGTTATGGCACATGCCCCCCCTGTGTTAGATTTGGCCCCCAGGCTGCTGCTCATTCTAAAATAAAAAAGCTTTACTTACCCCCTCCAGCGTTTCTCCCCGTGTCCCTGCTTCCACTGTGATCAGGCAGGCAGAGAGTTCAAGAAGTTGTCCAGTTACCAAAACTGATTTTTTTTTTTCTGATAAATCTTGCTAATATGTGCCCCTCAACACATCTATTATGTTTTTTCAGCAAAATTACCTTTCATTGTGCACTAGCAGCACATGCTCATTGCTGGCTCCAGCTCTGATGGGGTTAATCTCTCCTCTGACTTCCTGTGTTCAGTTCCTACAAGTCCCAGAATTCTTTGTGGCTCTAGGGCGGTGTCTGGCTTATCTAACACACCCATTGTGTCTAATACACCCACTCTGCTCCCACCCAAACCCTCCTCCCTGCCTCTTCCCAGTGGATGTGCACTGAGATCAATCATACAGAGACAGCAGCAGCTCTACACAGCCAGGGGAAGAAAGTGTGTGTGCGCGTATATACAGTGTGTGTTCGCGTATATACAGTGTGTGTGTGTGTGTGTGTGTATATACAGTATGTGCGCGTATATACAGTGTGTGAGTGAGTGTGTATGTGTGTGTATATGTCATACTCACCTGTCTGCAGGGTCCCGGTGCCATGCCTGCTTCCAGCCCCTGTCTCGGTAGCGCCGCTCTGGCTGTGTGCAGTCTCCCCGGGGCACGCACGAAGCTTGCAGGACCTGGCCGTGGATCACCTGATGCAGTCACCTGACGCATCAGCTGATCGTAGTCTCGCCGGCTTTTTCTTGTCCGGCCGGCTATCAGCTGATCCTGCCGTCAGGGGACTTCATCAGCTGATTACCGGCAGCTCCTGCAGTGATGGGCCAGGATCAGACTCTCATCCGATCGCTGCAGGAGCTGCCGGTCATCAGCACAGACGTGAGTATTTATTTATTTTTATTTTTTTTTTGCACTGATGCTTCAGCTGATTGTATAATCGGCTTTTATACAATCAGCTGATGTATGATGTGATTCACATCCTTTAACCTGACACATCATCTGATCGCTTTGCCTTCCAGCAAACCGATCAGATGATATTGGATCCGGATTGGACGGCGCGGGACCCTAACCCAGGATTACTGCGGAGGGGGGTTTATTTCAATAAAGATGGAGTCACTAATTGTGTTGTGTTTTATTTCTAATAAAAATATTTTTCTGTGTGTTGTGTTTTTTTTTATCATTACTAGAAATTCATGGTGGCCATGTCTAATATTGGCGTGACACCATGAATTTCGGGCTTAGGGCTAGCTGATAATATACAGCTAGCCCTAACTCCATTATTACCCGGCTAGCCACCCGGCATCAGGGCAGCTGGAAGAGTTGGATACAGCGCCAGAAGATGGCGCTTCTATGAAAGCGCCATTTTCTGGGGTGGCTGCGGACTGCAATTCGCAGTGGGGGTGCCCAGAAAGCTTGGGCACCCTTCACTGTGGATTCCAATCCCCAGCTGCCTAGTTGTACCCGGCTGGACACCAAAATTAGGCGAAGCTCACGTCATTTTTTTTTTACATTATTTCATGAAATTCATGAAATAATTTAAAAAAAAAAAGGGCTTCTCTATATTTTTGGTTCCCAGCCGGGTACAACTAGGCAGCTGGGGGTTGGTGGCAGCCCGTACCTGCCTGCTGTACCCGGCTAGCATACAAAAATATGGCGAAGCCCACGTCATTTTTTTTTTTCTTTTTGGGTAAAAAACTGCATACAGTCCTGGATGGAGGATGCTGAGCCTTGTAGTTCTGCAGCTGCTGTCTGCTCTCCTGCATACAATGAACATTTTGAATAAGGAAATGACATCAGACCCTTTTTATTTTTTTCATCAACAATCTTTGATGGCATTGTGCACTGATTAAAAACGCAGTGAGCAAAAACGCAGCAAAAAAGGCACCAAATCGCGGCAAAAACGTGACATGCAGCACCGCAAGTGACAGAGCAGAGCAAGTTGGTGACATGCTCTGCTCAGACACATAGTGTGCTGCATGTCACTGTATCCACTCTGGGACTTGTTGTGCAGGTGACCGGATGATACATGTCACTAACTGCCCCACTCTGTGATTTCTGCTGCATAGTACCAACTGTATACACTCTCACCTGCACAACAAGTCCCATAGTGGAGACAGTTAGTGACATGTAGCATCCGGTCACCTGCACTACAAGTGCCAGAGTGGAGAAAGATAGTGACATGCAGCACACTATGTGTCAGAGCAGAGCATGTCACTGTCTCCACTCCGCTGACCTCACAGCCCGCACACGCTGCGATGGATGCAGGGGGACACAGAACAAGTAATCGGCCGACACTGGAGTCATCTGATTACTTGGGATGAATTGAGCAGTAAAATGCTCTGGTGCTCGATGGGCGAAGCCCATGCTGATTTTTTTTTAAAAAAAAGTCATTAAAAATAAAAAAACAAAAAAATCACATTGTTTGTGGGCTCCCGCTGCATTTTCTGTTGCTAAGGGTAACCAAAGCAGCTACTGGCTGCTAGCCCCCGCTGCTTGGTGTTACTTTCACTGGCAATAGAAATGCAGGGAAGCATTTTTTTTTTTATAAAGGTTTTTCCCTGAAAACGTTCTTAAGAAAATGACGTGGGCTTCGCCATATTTTTGTATGCTAGCCAGGTACAGCAGGCAGCTACGGGCTGCCCCCAACCCCCAGCTGCCTAGTTGTACCCGGCTGGGAACCAAAAATATAGAGCAGCCCTTTTTTTTTTTTATTTCATGAATTTCATGAAATAATTAAAAAAAAAATGACATGGGCTTCGCCGAATTTTTGAGTCCAGCCAGGTACAACTAGGCAGCTGGGGATTGGAATCCGCAGTGAAGGGTGCCCAAACTTTCTGGGCCCCCTGCTGCGAATTGCAGTCCACAGCCGCCCCAGAAAATGGCGCTTTCATAGAAGCGCCATCTTCTGGCGCTGTATCCAACTCTTCCAGTGGCCCTGGTGGCAGGTGGCACGCTGGGTAATAAGGGGTTAATACCAGCTATGTTTTACCCGCTGGTATAAAGCCCGAGATTCTTAATGTCAGGCCAAGGTTGACCTGGCCATTAAGAATCTCCAATAAAGGGTTTAAAAAAAAAAAGACCACACAGAGAAAAATACTTTAATAGAAATAAATACACAGACACAGTAGGGACTCCATGTTTATTACTCCCTCTCACCCCTCCACGATGGAGAGATTTCTGTACTGACCATGCCAGGAGAGAGCGAGGAAAAAGAAAGCGAGCGGGGGGGGAGGAAAAGAGAGCGAGCGGGGGGGAGAACAGTGCGGGGGGGGGGGGGAGAAGAGAGCGAGGGGGGAGGAAAAGAGAGCGAGGGGGGAGGAAAAGAGAGTGAGGGGGGGAGGAAAAGAGAGCGAGGGGGAGGAAAAGAGAGCGAGGGGGGAGGAAAAGAGAGCGAGGGGGGAGGAAAAGAGAGCGAGGGGGGAGGAAAAGAGAGCGAGGGGGGAGGAAAAGAGAGCGAGGGGGGAGGAAAAGAGAGCGAGGGGGGAGGAAAAGAGAGCGAGGGGGGAGGAAAAGAGAGCGAGGGGGGAGGAAAAGAGAGCGAGGGGGGGAGGAAAAGAGAGCGAGGGGGGAGGAAAAGAGAGCGACGGGGGGAGGAAAAGAAAGCGAGGGGGGGAGGAAAAGAGAGCGCAGGGGGAGGAAAAGAGAGCGCAGGGGGGAGGAAAAGAGAGCGCGGGGGGAGGAAAAGAGCGCGGGGGGAGGAAAAGAGAGCGAGGGGGGAAGAGAGCGAGGGAAAAGAGAGGGGAGAGGAGAGAGGGATAAGAGGGGGGCAGAGAAGAGGGGGAAGAGGGGAGGGGGAGAAGAGAGTGGGGAAAGAACAGGGGGGGGGGCAGAGGTGCTCTGTCACCAACTGTCTCCACTCTGTGACTTGTGGTGCAGGTGACAGAGTGCAGACAGTTGGTCCCATGCAGCAGGACAGATGGCAGAGCACAGCGGTGACATGCCTATCAGTGTCTTGCTGCTGGGAGGAGCACACGATCACACTGCCCGACACCGGCCGCTCTCCTGACATCGCAGCAGAGCGGGCGGGTGGACAGTGTGATCACATACTTACGTGCAGGGGGGGATTCAGCTGAAGACACCCCCCCCTGTACTGCACACTGGCGCCCTGTGTCTCACCATCTGCAGGACGCTAGCCGGCTCCACACAAACGTCCTCCGGATCCTCCCCTCGATGCTGAGCTGTGACGTGCGGTAGTCACCGCCCACAGCCCTGTCACTCAATCTGAGTGGCGCCGGCATCCTGTGACGTACCCGTCTTGTTTGAGAGCCCGGAAATGCCGGGACGTCAGAGGATGCTGGCGGCCACAGCTCCAGGGGGTCATGTGACCGGCACTGAGCGTGCAGGATAGCGCCGCTCAGTGCCAGAACTGGAAACAAAAGCCAATGGAGAAGACGCCTAGAAAGGTAAGTAGAGCTCATACAGAAAATAAAAAAAATGGGTGAACCACCCCTTTCAGTCTGCTGTGCCGATCACATGACCGCACTGAGAACCAGGAAGTAAGGAAGAGAAGCATGGAGGGATACAGGAGGGAGCTCAGCGCTGGAGGAGGTAAGGAAAGAGGGTTTTATTTTACTATGGGCAGCAGCCTGGGGGCGATATTTAACACAGGGGGACTTGTGCGATCTATAGGGCCCATGGGCAGCACTATGGGGGCGATATCTAACACAGGGTGACTTGTGCAATCCATAGGTGACCATAGGCAGCAGCATGGGGGCGCTATCTAACACAGGGGAACGTGTGCAATCCATAGGGGGCCATAGGCAGCACAGGGGAACGTGTGCCATCACAAGGGGGCTATATTCAATATAAGGGGGCCATATCCAGATTAAGGGGGCTAATTTTAGGATGGGGGGCTATGAGGCACATATACCCTATATGATTTGTTAGAGGGACACTGGCATTATAAGATGGACCCCATTTAACATTAAAAAAAAATAATTCTCTTTTCTTTCACCATATTTGGGGGTGCGTCTTATAATCAGGTGCGTCTTATAAAACGAAAAATACGGTAAACATTGGTTTAACGCACACAAATGTGATATTCTAGTCTAATACAACTAAAATGCTACCAGCCAATTGAGCAATGTGTTGCTGTACCTTACTCACCAGGCCACTCTAGACATCCCCCAAAGGCTTCAGTTAGATCTTTTAGCCAAATGGTTCTGTCAACTAGTACACTGAAGTTCAGAGATGGAAGATTTTGTAGCAAAATGGCTGCAATCAAGACTCCAGGACTGAGCACCATGTTAGCTATTTGCTGCAGTTCTACTTTATAGGCCACATCGGAGATGAATTTCTGTATTTCCTCTGAAGGTCGTTGAGAAAGATGTCTGAAATGTTCAAATACCACAAATTGTGATAATAAAATGTATAACAATTAACATAATGTAAAAAACACTGACATATTTAACATAACATTTTACATAAGTACTAATACACATGAGGACAAGAGTAAAGTGCAAAAGAAGGGAATTTTGTTTACTTACCGTAAATTCCTTTTCTTCTAGCTCTAATTGGGAGACCCAGACAATTGACAATTGGGTGTATAGCTACTGCCTCCGGAGGCCACACAAAGTATTACACTTAAAAGTGTAAGGCCCCTCCCCTTCTGCCTATACACCCCCCGTGGGATCACGGGCTCCTCAGTTTTAGTGCAAAAGCAAGAAGGAGGAAAGCCAATAAACTGGTTTAAGCAAATTCAATCCGAAGGAATATCGGAGAACTGAAACCATTCAACATGAACAACATGTGTATACAAAAAAACAGGGGCGGGTGCTGGGTCTCCCAATTAGAGCTAGAAGAAAAGGAATTTACGGTAAGTAAACAAAATTCCCTTCTTCTTTGTCGCTCTATTGGGAGACCCAGACAATTGGGATGTCCAAAAGCAATCCCTGGGTGGGTAAAATAATACCTCGTGATAGGGCCGTAAAAACGGCCCTTTTCTACAGGTGGGCAATCGCCGCCTGAAGGACTTGTCTACCTAGGCTGGCGTCCGCCGAAGCATAGGTATGCACCTGATAATGCTTGGTAAAAGTGTGCAGACTCGACCAGGTAGCCGCCTGGCACACCTGCTGAGCCGTAGCCTGGTGCCGTAATGCCCAGGACGCACCCACGGCTCTGGTAGAATGGGCCTTCAGCCCTGAGGGAACCGGAAGCCCCGCAGAACGGTAGGCTTCAAGAATTGGTTCCTTGATCCACCGAGCCAGGGTGGATTTGGAAGCTTGCGACCCTTTACGCTGGCCGGCGACAAGGACAAAGAGTGCATCCGAGCGGCGCAGAGGTGCCGTGCGGGAAATGTAGATTCTGAGTGCTCTCACCAGATCCAAAAAATGCAAATCCTTTTCACATTGATGAACTGGACGAGGACACAAAGAAGGTAAGGAGATATCCTGATTGAGATGAAAGGGGGATACCACCTTAGGGAGAAACTCCGGAATCGGGCGCAGAACCACCTTGTCCTGGTGAAACACCAGGAAGGGAGATTTGCATGACAGCGCTGCTAGCTCGGACACTCTCCGAAGAGACGTGACCGCTACTAGAAAGGCCACTTTCTGTGAAAGGCGAGACAGGGAAACATCCCTCAAAGGCTCGAAAGGCGGCTTCTGGAGAGCAATTAGAACCCTGTTCAGATCCCAGGGCTCTAACGGCCGCTTGTAAGGAGGGACGATATGACAAACCCCTTGCAGGAACGTGCGTACCTGAGGAAGTCGTGCTAGGCGCTTCTGAAAAAATACAGATAGCGCAGAGACTTGTCCCTTAAGGGAGCCGAGCGACAGACCTTTTTCCAACCCGGATTGCAGGAAGGAAAGAAAAGTAGGCAATGCAAATGGCCAGGGAGAAACTTCCTGAGCAGAGCACCAAGCTAAGAATATCTTCCACGTCCTGTGGTAGATCTTGGCAGAGGTTAGTTTCCTAGCCTGTCTCATGGTGGCAATGACCTCTTGAGATAATCCTGAAGACGCTAGGATCCAGGACTCAATGGCCACACAGTCAGGCTCAGGGCCGCAGAATTCTGATGGAAAAACGGCCCTTGAGACAGCAAGTCTGGCCGGTCTGGTAGTGCCCACGGTTGTCCTACCGTGAGATGCCACAGATCCGGGTACCACGACCTCCTTGGCCAGTCTGGAGCGACGAGGATGGCGCGGCGGCAGTCGGACCTGATCTTGCGTAGCACTCTGGGCAACAGCGCCAGAGGTGGGAACACATAAGGCAGCCGGAACTGCGACCAATCTTGAACTAAGGCGTCCGCCGCCAGAGCTCTGAGATCGTGAGACCGTGCCATGAAGGCCGGGACCTTGTTGTTGTGCCGGGACGCCATTAGGTCGACGTCCGGCATCCCCCAGCGGCGACAAATTTCCTGAAACACGTCCGGGTGAAGAGACCATTCCCCTGCGTCCATACCCTGGCGACTGAGGAAGTCTGCTTCCCAGTTTTCTACGCCCGGGATGTGAACTGCGGATATGGTGGATGCCGTGTCTTCCACCCACGTCAGAATCCGCCGGACTTCCTGGAAGGCTTGCCGACTGCGTGTCCCTCCTTGGTGGTTGATGTATGCCACCGCTGTGGAGTTGTCCGACTGAATTCGGATCTGCTTGCCTTCCAGCCACTGCTGGAAGGCTTGTAGGGCAAGATACACTGCTCTGATTTCCAGAACATTGATCTGAAGGGTGGACTCTTGCTGAGTCCACGTACCTTGAGCCCTGTGGTGGAGAAAAACTGCTCCCCACCCTGATAGACTCGCGTCCGTTGTGACCACCGCCCAGGATGGGGGTAGGAAAGACTTTCCTATTGACAATGAGGTGGGAAGAAGCCACCACTGAAGAGAATCCTTGGCCGCCTGAGAAAGGGAGACGTTCCTGTCTAGGGACGTCGACTTCCCGTCCCATTGGCGGAGAATGTCCCATTGTAGTGGACGCAGATGAAACTGCGCGAAAGGGACTGCCTCCATCGCTGCTACCATCTTCCCCAAGAAGTGCATGAGGCGTCTCAAGGGGGGCGACTGGCCCTGAAGGAGAGATTGCACCCCTGTCTGTAGTGAACGCTGTTTGTCCAGCGGAAGCATCACTATCGCTGAGAGAGTATGAAACTCCATGCCAAGGTATGTTATCGATTGGGTCAGGGTCAGATTTGACTTTGAAAAGTTGATGATCCACCCGAAACTCTGGAGAGTCTCCAGCGCAACGTTCAGGCTGTGTTGGCATGCCTCTTGAGAGGGTGCCTTGACAAGTAGATCGTCCAAGTAAGGGATCACAGAGTGACCCTGAGAGTGCAGGACTGCTACTACTGCTGCCATGACCTTGGTGAAGACCCTTGGGGCTGTCGCCAGACCGAAAGGCAGGGCTACGAACTGAAGGTGTTCGTCTCCTATAACGAAGCGTAGAAAACGCTGGTGCTCTGGAGCAATCGGCACGTGGTGATAAGCATCTTTGATGTCTATTGATGCTAGGAAATCTCCTTGAGACATTGAGGCGATGACGGAGCGGAGGGATTCCATCCGGAACCGCCTGGTTTTCACATGCTTGTTGAGCAGTTTTAGGTCCAGAACAGGACGGAAAGACCCGTCCTTTTTTGGCACCACAAACAAATTGGAGTAAAAACCGTGACCTTGCTCCTGAAGAGGAACAGGGATCACCACTCCTTCTGCCTTTAAAGAGCACACCGCCTGCAGAAGAGCATCGGCTCGGTCGGGAGGCGGAGAAGTTCTGAAGAATCGAGTTGGAGGACGAGAACTGAACTCTATCCTGTACCCGTGAGACAGAATGTCTCTCACCCAACGGTCTTTGACCTGTGGCAGCCAAATGTCGCCAAAGCGGGAGAGCCTGCCACCGACCGAGGATGCAGAGAGAGGAGGCCGAAAGTCATGAGGAAGCCGCCTTGGTAGCGGTTCCTCCGGCTGCTTTCTTTGGGCGTGACTGAGCCCGCCAAAAATCTGAGCTCCTCTGATCATTTTGAGTCCTTTTGGACGAGGAGAATTGGGACCTGCCCGAGCCTCGAAAGGACCGAAACCTCGACTGTCCCCTCCTCTGTTGGGGTTTATTTGGTCTGGGCTGAGGTAAGGATGAATCCTTACCCTTGGACTGTTTAATGATTTCATCCAATCTCTCACCAAACAGTCTGTCACCAGAAAATGACAAACTGGTTAAGCACTTCTTGGAAGCAGAATCTGCCTTCCATTCCCTTAACCACAAGGCTCTGCGTAAAACCACGGAGTTGGCGGACGCCACTGCCGTACGGCTCGTAGAGTCCAGGACAGCATTAATAGCGTAAGACGCAAATGCAGACATTTGAGAGGTTAAGGACGCTACTTGCGGAACAGATGTACGTGTGACAGTGTCAATCTGCGCCAGACCAGCTGAAATAGCTTGGAGTGCCCATACAGCTGCGAATGCTGGAGCAAACGACGCGCCGATAGCTTCATAGATGGATTTCAACCAGAGCTCCATCTGTCTGTCAGTGGCATCTTTAAGTGAAGCCCCATCTTCCACTGCAACTATGGATCTAGCCGCAAGCCTGGAGATTGGGGGATCCACCTTTGGACACTGGGTCCAGCTCTTGACCACGTCCGGGGGAAAGGGATAACGTGTATCCTTAAGACGTTTGGAGAAACGCTTATCTGGATAAGCGTGGTGTTTCTGGACTGCCTCTCTAAAGTCAGAGTGGTCCAGAAAAGTACTCAATTTACGCTTGGGATACCTGAAATGGAATTTCTCCTGCTGTGAAGCTGACTCCTCCACTGGAGGAGCTGGGGGAGAAATATCCAACATTTTATTGATGGACGCTATGAGATCATTCACTATTGCGTCCCCATCAGGTGTATCCAGATTGAGAGCGGTCTCAGGATCAGAATCCTGATCAGCTACCTCTGCCTCATCATACAGAGAGTCCTCCTGCTGGGACCCTGACCAGTGTGATGAAGTCGAGGGTCGCTCCCAGCGAGCTCGCTTAGGCTGTCTGGGACTGTCGTCCGTGTCAGAGCCATCACCCCGGGATGCATGGGACCCCCCCGGAGCACGGATTTGTTCCAAATGAGGGGGGCCAGGGAGCATTGAATCAACAGTGCCCATGGTCTGAGTTACCGGTCTGGACTGCAAAGTCTCAAGGATTTTAGTCATAGTCACCGACAATCTATCAGCAAAAACTGCAAACTCCGTCCCTGTCACCTGGACAGTGTTCACAGGTGGTTCTCCTTGGGCCACCTCTAGCAGAGACCCCGGCTGAGCAAGTGCTACAGGGGCCGAACATTGCACACAATGGGGGTCAGTGGCACCTGCCGGTAGAACAGCCTCACATGCGGTACAAGTAGCATAGAAAGCCTGTGCCTTGGCCCCCTTGCTTTTTGCGGACGACATGCTGTTGTCTAGCAATCTAGGAAGGTATATAGCCAAGAATAGCGACCGTACAGTGCAATGTATAGCATACAAGCATAAAGTACAAATGAACACTTCGGCACTAGTGGGGTCAGCACCTCAGGTGCTGCTTACCGCCCGCTCAAAAACGGGTGTGTGGTCGCCAGAATCCCGTGTCTGGGTCTCCCAGAGCTCGTGTCCCTTCTCCACTCAGACTGCAAACAGGAATGGCTGCCGGCGTCCTGTGAAGAGGGGCGGGCCGTGGGCGTGCCCCAGACAAAGTGCGGGAAACTGGCGTCCCACTGTGCCCAGTGAGGGGGGTTGGAGTATGCTAAGCAGACTCCAGCCCTCGGCGCTGACGTTCTGAACAGCGTCCCGCCCTTCCCCTGACTGGCAGGCCTGGGGGCGGGAACGAAACGGAACTAGGCCGCAAAAGCCGGGGACTCGATTTATAAGCGCGGCCGTCGTATAAGCACGGCCAGCGCGGAAGTCCCCGGCGCACCACAAGTCCCAGCCGCGCCGCAGTGTAAAAACCGCCAGCAGCGGCCGGCGCGGCAGTTCCTAATACATAAACTCACTCAGCAAAGCTGCAGTGAGTAATAGCACAAGCGCGCCGCGCTGCTGTCCCCGGCGCACTAACACACCCAGCAATGCTGGTGTGTGTGTGCGCGATTTGTACGGGGACACAGAGTACCTTAATGTAGCAGGGCCCTGTCCCTGACGATACTCAGCTCCATGTCCAGCAGATTCCCAGGGGCTGTGGACGGAGCACGGTCTCCTGTGCCTGGAGACCGATAGGATCCCACTTCACCCAGAGCCCTAAGGGGATGGGGAAGGAAAGCAGCATGTGGGCTCCAGCCTCCGTACCCGCAATGGGTACCTCAACCTTAACAAACACCGCCAACAAAAGTGGGGTGAGAAGGGAGCATGCTGGGGGCCCTAGTATGGGCCCTCTTTTCTTCCATCCGACAAAGTCAGCAGCTGCTGCTGACTAAACAGTGGAGCTATGCGTGGATGTCAGCCTCCTTCGCACAAAGCATGAAAACTGAGGAGCCCGTGATCCCACGGGGGGTGTATAGGCAGAAGGGGAGGGGCCTTACACTTTTAAGTGTAATACTTTGTGTGGCCTCCGGAGGCAGTAGCTATACACCCAATTGTCAATTGTCAATTGTCTGGGTCTCCCAATAGAGCGACAAAGAAATTACAGTTACTTTTATTAGGACATACACAACACAGGACTAATAAAATATGGTGGTACACTACCATATGAGGAAGGGACAAGATGCCAAAGTATGAATATGGTCAAGTAAGAACAGCCAAAAGGTGTATTAATCATAAAATAAATGTTTATAGGGGATAAAGCTGTTCACCAAATAGACTTAGAACAAGGCAAAAAGTAGGAAATGTATAGAGCAAGGACAGCGTAAAGGGGTTGCAGCATTAGATTCCACCATGGGATCCCCACTGATAGGGGGAAACCATGGTGGGAGTATAGCCAATACTACCACCTAAGTATATAGGTCAATGCATAAAGATAATACATGGACCAAGGGCTGTAGGGGCACAGAAGGACTTTGTAAACAATTTCTTACCTAAAGTGCAAGTGCAAAAAAGTTTTCCAAGAGATGTGCTCCAAATCCAGCAGGCCAGAACGCTGTCCAGGAAGCTCAATGATGTCCCTAAAAAGCGCCCAGGATCTCCATCCGACGCGCGTTTCGCGAGGTCAAGCTTTCTCAAGGTGGGGAGCCAGAGTGATGATCATCACTCTGGCTCCCCACCTTGAGAAAGCTTGACCTCGCGAAACGCGCGTCGGATGGAGATCCTGGGCGCTTTTTAGGGACATCATTGAGCTTCCTGGACAGCGTTCTGGCCTGCTGGATTTGGAGCACATCTCTTGGAAAACTTTTTTGCACTTGCACTTTAGGTAAGAAATTGTTTACAAAGTCCTTCTGTGCCCCTACAGCCCTTGGTCCATGTATTATCTTTATGCATTGACCTATATACTTAGGTGGTAGTATTGGCTATACTCCCACCATGGTTTCCCCCTATCAGTGGGGATCCCATGGTGGAATCTAATGCTGCAACCCCTTTACGCTGTCCTTGCTCTATACATTTCCTACTTTTTGCCTTGTTCTAAGTCTATTTGGTGAACAGCTTTATCCCCTATAAACATTTATTTTATGATTAATACACCTTTTGGCTGTTCTTACTTGACCATATTCATACTTTGGCATCTTGTCCCTTCCTCATATGGTAGTGTACCACCATATTTTATTAGTCCTGTGTTGTGTATGTCCTAATAAAAGTAACTGTAATTTTTGCACTTTACTCTTGTCCTCATGTGTATTAGTGTTACTACGAGTAGTGCTGGCAACCGTTTCGCCCTAATTTGGCCGACCTGGTGCTTATAATAAGGGCTTCTATTATGAGAATTGTATTGTTAATACATTTTACATAAGGTTTATATGGCATCTTACGGACTATGCATAAACAGTCATATAAAAAAGAGAATTTTGTTTACTTACCGTAAATTCTTTTTCTTATAGTTCCGACATGGGAGACCCAGACCATGGGTGTATAGCTTCTGCCTCCGGAGGACACACAAAGTACTACACTAAAAAGTGTAGCTCCTCCCTCCGAGCATATACACCCCCTGGATAACCAAATCTAGCCAGTTTAGTGCAAACGCTGAAGGAGGACATCCACCCACAAGTAGAGACAGAGCAAAACCCGGAACAACCGGAACCTCTGTCTACAACAACAGCCGGTGAAAGCACACGGAACAAGAAAACTGCCAACAGGCAACAGGGAGGGTGCTGGGTCTCCCATGTCGGAACTATAAGAAAAAGAATTTACGGTAAGTAAACAAAATTCTCTTTTTCTTCATCGTTCCTTATGGGAGACCCAGACCATGGGACGTCTCAAAGCAGTCCATGGGTGGGAAATAAACAGAAAACTGAGAAGTATGCAAAACCTAACTTCACAAATGGGCGACAGCCGCCTGAAGGATGCGTCTGCCCAAGCTCGCATCTGCCGAAGCATGAGCATGCACTTGGAAGTGCTTCGAAAAGGTGTGCAGACTAGACCAAGTGGCAGCCTGACAGACCTGCTGAGCCGTAGCCTGGTGCCTGAAAGCCCAAGAGGCACCGACAGCTCTGGTCGAATGCGCCTTGATCCCCGGCGGGGGAGGCACCTGAGTACACTGGTAGGCATCGGATATGGCCGACCTAATCCAACGAGCTAGGGTCGGTTTAGAAGCCGAGAGACCCTTTGCGCTGACCTATGGTCAGCACAAAAAGAGAGGTGCACCGCCTAAGAACAGCGGTGTGTGACACATAGATCCGGAGCGCCCGCACCAGATCTAAAGTATGCAACGCTTTCTCAAAGCGATGCACAGGAGCCGGACAAAAGGAAGGCAATGAAATATCCTGGTTAAGGTGGAAAGGAGACACCACCTTAGGGAGAAAGTCCGGAGTCGGACGGAGAACCACCTTGTCTTGGTGAAAAACCAAAAAAGGTGACTCCGAAGAGAGCGCAGCCAAATCAGAGACTCTCCTGAGAGAAGTTATGGCCACCAGAAAAACGACCTCCTGTGAAAGTCGAAACAAAGAAACCTCCCTAAGAGGCTCAAAGGGGGGTTTCTGTAAGGCCGTGAGGACCAGATTAAGGTCCCAGGGATCCAAAGGCCGCCGGTAAGGTGGAATGATGTGAGATGCGCCCTGCATGAAGGTGCGCACCTGGGCCAGTCGGGCGATACGCCGCTGGAACAACACTGACAGAGCCAAGACCTGTCCCTTAAGGGAATTGAGGGATAGTCCTAGCTGCAGACCGGACTGTAGAAAGGACAGGATGGTCGGTAAGGAAAAAGGCCAAGGGGCATGCCCGGAAGAACGACACCAGGACAGGAAAATTCTCCAAGTCCTGTGATAAATCTTGGCCGAGGAAGACTTCCGAGCCTGAGTCATAGTGGAGATGACTTCGGGAGGAATGCCGGAAGCAGTCAGGATCCAGGACTCAAGAGCCACGCCATCAATCTGAGAGCCGCAGAATTCTGGCGGGAAAACGGACCTTGTGAGAGAAGGTCTGGGCGGTCCGGGAGATGCCACGGCACCTCTACGGACAGACGGAGCAGGTCTGGGTACCAAGCTCGCCTGGGCCAGTCTGGAGCAATGAGTATGACCCGACGGTCCTCCATTCTGATCTTGCGCAGGACTCTGGGCAAGAGAGCTAGAGGGGGAAACACGTAAGACAGACGGAACTGGGACCAATCCTGAACCAGCGCGTCCGCTGCAAAGGCCTGAGGATCGTGGGAGCGGGCCACGTAAACCGGGACCTTGTTGTTGTGCCGGGATGCCATTAGATCCACTTCCGGAGTGCCCCACTTGCGGCAGATCGACCGGAACACTGCCGGATGCAGAGCCCACTCGCCGCTGTCCACTGTTTGACGGCTGAGATAATCTGCCTCCCAGTTTTCTACGCCTGGGATGTGGACTGCGGATACGGTGGACTTGGAGTCCTCCATCCACTGAAGGATGCGTTGAACCTCCAACATTGCCAGGCGGCTGCGAGTCCCGCCCTGGTGATTGATGTAGGCAACTGCTGTCGCGTTGTCTGACTGGACTCGAATGTGCTTGCCCGCCAACAGGTGGTGAAAGGCTACGAGAGCTAGAAGCACAGCTCTGATCTCCAGCACATTGATCGAGAGGGCTGATTCGGACGGAGTCCAAGTGCCCTGTGCTCGGTGGTGGAGAAATACTGCTCCCCAGCCGGATAGACTGGCATCCGTGGTGAGAATCACCCAGGACGGGATCAGGAAGGAGCGTCCCTGAGACAGAGAGAGGGGCCGAAGCCACCACTGAAGAGAGCTCTTGGTCTGTGGCGACAGAGCCACCAACTTGTGCAAGGAAGAAGTCCGCTTGTCCCAACAGCGGAGAATGTCCAGCTGCAGAGGGCGCAGATGGAACTGGGCAAAGGGAACCGCTTCCATTGACGCCACCATCTGACCCAGCACCTGCATGAGGTGCCTGATGGAATGACGGCGGGGCCTCAACAGAGAGCGCACCGCCAGCTGGAGGGACTGCTGTTTGACTAAGGGCAGCTTCACAAGTGCCGGCAGAGTCTCGAATTGCATCCCTAGGTACGTAAGTTTTTGGGTCGGGGTCAGAGTGGACTTGGGCAGATTGACAAGCCACCCGAATTGAACAAGAGTGGCGAGAGTGAGCAAGACACTCCGCTGACAGTCTGCACTGGATGAAGCCTTGACAAGAAGGTCGTCCAGGTAAGGAATCACTGCCAACCCCTGGAGGTGCAGAACCGCAACCACTGCTGCCATGACCTTGGTAAATACTCGAGGGGCCGTGGCTAACCCGAAGGGAAGAGCCACGAATTGGAAATGTTCCTCTCAGATTGCAAAACGTAGCCAACGCTGGTGTGAAACTGCAATTGGCACATGCAGATAGGCATCTCTGATGTCGATGGATGCCAGGAAATCTCCTTGGGTCATTGAGGCAATGACCGATCGCAGAGACTCCATGCGAAAATGCCGCACCTGAATATGCTTGTTGAGAAGCTTGAGATCCAGGATGGGCCGGAAGGAAGCGTCCTTTTTGGGGACTAGGAAGAGATTTGAGTAAAAACCTCTGAACCGTTCCCTGGCAGGAACCGGTACAATTACTCCGTTGGCCTGTAAGGATGCCACGGCCTGAGAGAAGGCGGCGGCCTTGGAGCAGGGGGGAGTTGACAGAAAAAATCTGTTTGGCGGGCTGGAAGAGAACTCTATCCTGTAGCCGTGGGAGATGATATCCCGCACCCACTGATCGGAGACGTGTTGAAACCAAGCGTCGCCAAAGTGGGAGCGCCAGCTGGGCTTCTGGTCCTTGGCTGAGTTAGTGAACGAGGCCGAGGGCTTAGAGGCCGCCCAGTTAGAGGAACGAAAGGAACGAAACCTCGACTGGTTCCTGCCCTGGACAGGTTTCCTGGGTTTAGTCTGTGGCAAGGAAGTACTCTTCCCGCCAGTAGCCTCCTTAATAATTTCATCCAGTTGTTCACCGAACAGCCTGGACCCGGCAAATGGGAGCCCAGCAAGGTACTTCTTTGAAGAAGCATCTGCCTTCCACTCTCGCAGCCACAAAATCCTGCGGATAGCGAGGGAATTAGCGGAGGCCACCGCAGTGCGGTGAGAAGCCTCCAGCATGGCAGACATGGCGTAGGCTGAAAAGGTTGAAGCCTGGGAAGTTAGGGCAACCAATTCAGGCATAGAGTCCCTAGTGAGGGAATGCATCTCCTCTAGGGAAGCAGAGATGGCTTTGAGAGCCCACACTGCTGCAAAGGATGGGGAGAACGAGGCCCCTGCCGCCTCATAGACAGACTTGGCCAGAAGGTCAACCTGGCGGTCAGTGGGATCCTTAAGGGAGGTGCCATCAGCTACAGATACAACTGTCCGGGCTGAGAGTCTAGACACCGGAGGGTCTACTTTTGGTGAGAGAGCCCACTCCTTGACCACCTCTGGTGGAAAAGGAAAACGGTCATCAGAACCACGCTTTGGGAAGCGTTTGTCAGGACAGGCTCTGGGCTTGGACACCGTGGATTGAAAACTGGAGTGGTTAAAGAACACACTCCTTGTTCTCTTAGGCAAGGTAAACTGGTGCTTTTCTGCCAGAGAGGGTTGCTCCTCTGATACTGGCGGATTGAGGTCCAGTACAGAATTAATGGACGCAATCAAATCACTAACATCCGCATCACCCTCGGTCAGATCAATGGGGCACATGGAGGTAGCGTCCGAGCCCCCAGTAAAGACATCCTCCTCGTCCTGCGAGTCGGCTCGTGAATCGGAGCCGCGGGACGAGGAAGGAGAGGGGACCCTGCGTCTCCTTTTAGGAGGACGGGGTCTGGGAGCAGATGAAGAATCCTCTGTGAGCTCTGCAGAGCGAGCCGAAGCAGCAGAGGCGCCCTGAGAAGGGGGCTGATGCATGCTCAGCAGAGTCCGGGACAGCTGTCCCATGGAGTCGGCAAAGGACTGGGAGATAGCCTTAGAAAACGATTCTACCCAAGCCGGGGGTTCAGCCACCGGGGCCGGAGCAGCCGGAGGGACCACTGGGGAGACTCCAGGCTGAGGCACCACCATGTTAGAGCAGGCATCACAATGTGGATATGTGCTCGGTTCAGGCAGTACGAGCTTACATGCAGTGCATATTGAGTACAGCCTTGCTCCTAGTGTGAGACATGCTGCTGAGGTGGAGGCTCTGCAGTAAAGAACACACTCCTTCAGAATGACCCCCAGAGAGTGTATAAGAAAGTCCACAACCAGAGGTTGTGGCTTACCAGACCGTTTTGTGTGCCCTCCGGATTCCACAGCTCGGACCCCCAGACAGGTTGCAGAGATGCAGCAGCCAGCGCCGATCAGTGTGAGAACGCTGATAAAATGGCGCCGGAGGGAGGAGGGGGGGCGGGGCCTAGTCCAAGAGCGGGAACCGGAGGGCCAAGGAGATATCCAGGGGAGGGAAACATCTCCTCAGAGAGGAGTGTCCTTCCCTGAGCTGAGCGGCCGGTGGGCGGCGCCGCACTGTCCCTCTGCATGACTGACATGCAGGGGCAGTGAAAACGAAAGTAGGCCGCAGCCGAAGCCGGGGCCTAAATTTTACCATGCGGCCGACGAGCAGGCACCCTCGGCGCGGTTCTCAGGTGAAAACCAGAGAACCGGCCAGAAATCACAGCAAAGTTAAATAACACACTCTCCCCACAATAAATGTACAAGGGACCCCTCAATAACGTCTCAATACTTAGCTTATGAGACGCAGGGCCAGGTCCCTGAGGGATGAGTGCTCCGTCCGGTAGGGTCCTGAAAGGGCTGCGGATGGAGACCGGTCTCCTGCAAAGCAGTGAGAACCGTGCTGGCTCCCACTTCAAGCCAGAGCCCGAGGGATGGTGAAAGAGCGCGGCATGAAAGGCTCCAGCCTTGAAATCAACCTTAACAACACCGCCAACACAGTGGGGTGAGAAGGGACATGCCGGGAGTCCAGCTTGGACCCGCTTTTCTTCCAACTCTTTAAAATCAAAAATCATATGAGAATGCATGTGTGGATGTGTGCCTCCTGAACACAAAGCATTGAACTGGCTAGATTTGGTTATCCAGGGGGTGTATATGCTCAGAGGGAGGAGCTACACTTTTTAGTGTAGTACTTTGTGTGTCCTCCGGAGGCAGAAGCTATACACCCATGGTCTGGGTCTCCCATAAGGAACGATGAAGAAATTAGATACACTGAAGCATATTGATAACATATTAAAACAAGTGAATCAGAATTATTATTTTCTTTAAAGGAAGTCACAATACCTGGGAAAAAGGTTATATTGAGAGCGATTTAGCCTTCCAGATGTCAATGATCGCAATGACAAGGGCTTCCCGAAAAATACATGAATACTTCCAAAGTCATCGCTAAGTATTTTCCTAGCTTTGATTAATCCCTGTAAGAAGACACGGAAGGTAATCATAAGCATTGTCAGTTTTTACGTAATAACAGTGCACTTGTAACACTGAAGTAAACCTTACCGATGTGGATTCCTTTGGTTTTGGCACTCCAAGAAGCTCATATGCATAGAGTGTCTCCTCCAGTATTCTCTCATAGCTGATACTGACTGGGACCAGGTAAGTGTCAAACACTTCTCCTTTGAAAAATGGCTCCATGACTACACTCAGGAGCCCTGCAAAACAGAAGATGTGTATGTATATGTATGTGTTAATATGCTTAATAAAGCTCACATATGCTAAAGAAATATTCCAGGTGACCTCAGACCACCAACCCGTGAAGCAGGGGCATACATAGAAATCATGGGGCCCCATAGCAAAAGTCTGAATGCCCCCCCCACGCCCCCGATAAAATAAAGAAAAATTACAATAAAATATTAAACAATCATACATGTTACTGGGGGCCGGCTTATAGTCAGAAAT
The DNA here is from genome assembly GCF_048569485.1 of Anomaloglossus baeobatrachus. Lineage (NCBI taxonomy): Eukaryota > Metazoa > Chordata > Amphibia > Anura > Aromobatidae > Anomaloglossus > Anomaloglossus baeobatrachus. The sequence goes on along the minus strand of NC_134355.1, from coordinate 186,644,609 downwards.
AGCACATACTACTATATAGTGTTATTGAACAAGACCCACCATATCAAGGCCAATAATGCATTGCAAAGTATGTCACCACTCCATGACCAAACATCACCACATAGTCTGAATATAAGCACAGTTCTCTTACTGAGCAAAGTCCATTGCACCAAGACCCGTGGATTCACACTGCAAATCCCCCAAAAATCTGTAATATGTGAACTTCGCCTAAAGTAGCAATGTCCTCCTTCGTGCCAGTTACCACACACAATATAAATTTTCACATCTGTCTCCCATATATAATGGTAACGATTATGACGCCATTATAGCAATAGGATCTTTAGTAAAACTCTGCAAAGTACAGGGATAATACACACACAGAAATGGCACAGCAGAGGGGCAACACACACAGTGATGGCACAGCACAGGTACAACACACACAGTGATGGCACAGGCGCAACACACACACAGTGATGGCACAGGCGCAACACACACACACAGTGATGGCACAGCACAAGGGCAAAACAGTCATGGCACAGCACAGGGGCAACACACACACACACACAGTGATGGCACAGCACAGGGCTAACACACACCCAAACAGTGATGGCACAGCACAGGCGCAACACACACAGTGATGTCACAGCACAGGGCAGTTTCTTTCTGTAGTGTTACAGACAGACATTTGTACATTATGATAATCACCTGCTCCTGTGATGTGAGAGATCATTACTGGCTCTGGCCTCTCTGCTGCACTTCCTGTCAGTCCTCCTGTCCTCTGCTTTTTCTTTCTATTCCTTCTGTTCTCCGCTGCTCACTGTTTTTTCTGCTCTCTATTCGCTATTCTCTCTTTTCTGTGCTCTCTACTCCTACTCCACTCAATTACTGCTTTCCTTTTCATCATTTCATTCTCCCTTGGCTGTACTGAACAAGCTCCGCCCCCTCTACTGATTGGCTGTTCTCCTCCTGGCATCTCTCACTGCTCTCTGACTGGAAGAAGCTGCTGCCTGGCCACTCCCTCCTCTTCAGCACAGGCCCCATACTGCGTGCAGTGTGGGCAAGCCTGCATCTCTGGGTTGGCCAGCCTGCAGCTATACAAGAAGTGTCGGCACTCCAGCGGCCTTAATCAGCTGCTTGGTGACGACCCCGGGGCATGATGCATGAAAGTGAAAAATGCACACACCGCGGGCAGCCGCCAAGGGCCCCTCCAGCTTATGAGCCCCGTAGCAGTGGAGTAGTCTGCCTCTATTGACGGTACACCACTGCCGTGAAAGTATACTTAGCATGCTGACAATTAGGCTGGACTCACACGAGCGTATGAAAAAACGGTCCCATTCTCGTTTGCGAGAGTAGGACGATTTTTGTCTCACTTTTCATCAGTGTGCTATCAGTGTGCAATCCGTTTTTTTCCTCAGCAGCTGTTATTGATTTACAGTCCTGTAAAGGAGCATTTACAGTGTTCTGTGTTACATGATAGGATTGTATTTAGAAAACCGGATGTCACTAGGATGGTCCGTGTGACGTCGTTTTTTCCCTCACACCCATTGACTTGCGTTGGCGATTCTCGGCCATTTTACGGATGAAAACACAGCCTGCTGCTACTTTTCTCACATCCAGAATCTGGATGCGAGAAAACCTGACCAACTGCTCTCCCTCATTGACCAACATTTGTCAGAGTGCAATGCGAGATTTTCTCGCATTGTACTTGTCCGATTTTCACGCTCATGTGAGCGCACCCTTAGGCTCATTCACACATCAGTAATTTTTATTGTACGAGAAAAAACGGACCGACTTTTTTGGGATCAGAGATTGATCACTGAGGTCCGAGTTTCATCAGTTTTTCTCATATGTAGAAATAATAATAAAAAGGTTTCTCAACCTTCTGCTTTCTGACAGTCCTTGAACGTTGAACCGCACTTTGTTGTCATCCGAGTGGTATCAGATTTTTTTCACGGACCCATTGCCAATTTTTAGCCGACATTTGGTCTGAGAAAAATCACAAACATGTGAGCTGCCCCATAGACTATAACATGTACGGGTTCTGTACGTGACAATCACAGATAGTGCACGTATGAGCCCTTACAACACTTTACAACAGACTTAAAAGTCTTAAGATTGGATACTCTTTCTGGTTGTCACTTTGACATAGGATACAACTTGCTTTCAGTGTCTAGAGCAGGGGTCTCAAACACGCGGCCCGCGGGCCGCATGCGGCCCTTCAGGTGGCTTCTTGCGGCCCGCAGGCCCGTGGACCTGGTAAAGATGGCGACCGGTGCAGGGGCCGCAGCTGCCAGTTACTTATTTCAGCCTACAGTTTTGTCTTTGCCGCGCACAGTGAAGTTCTCACTGCAGAACGCAATAACAGCCGCCTGCCAATCAGAGGCAAGCACCTGCTGCATATGACCTCAGATGATTGCCTGTGATTGGCAAGTGGCTGTTGTGCAGTGAGAACTGCTTTGCACGCGCCGGCCGAAAGTTCAGCGATGACAGCAGCTGTGATCATTACCGGGTCCACATGCCTGTGTGCTGCTGACAGCAGGTGAGAAGAATGTTTTTGTGTGTGTGGGGTTCTGTGTTGCTGGCTGAGGCTGCAGTGTGTGTGTGGCATGCCGTGTGTGTGTGGTTCTGTTGCTGGCTGAGGCTGCACTGTGTGTGTGTGTGTGTGTGTGTGTGTGTGTGTGTGTGTGTGTGTGTGTGGGTGTGTGTGTGTGTGGGTGGGTGTGTGTGGGTGTGTGTGGGTGTGTGGGTGTGTGTGGGTGTGTGTGGGTGTGTGTGGGTGTGTGGGTGTGTGTGGGTGTGTGTGGGTGTGTGTGGGTGTGGTAGCTGAGGCTTCACCGAGTCCACGTGCCTGCATGCCGCTGACAGCAGGTGAGAAGAATGTTTTCGCGTGTGTGTGTGGTGAGTGTGTTTCTGTTGCTGGCTGAGGCTGCACAGGGTGTGTGTGTGTGTGTGTGTGTGTGTGTGTGTGTTAGCTGAGGCTGCACAGGGTGGGGGTGGTGGTGTTAGCTGAGGCTGCACAGGGTGGGGGGGTGGTGGTGTTAGCTGAGGCTGCACAGGGTGGGGGGGTGGTGGTGTTAGCTGAGGCTGCACAGGGTGGGGGGGAGGTGGTGTTAGCTGAGGCTGCACAGGGTGGGGGGGGAGGTGGTGTTAGCTGAGGCTGCACAGGGTGGGGGGGTGGTGTTAGCTGAGGCTGCACAGGGTGGGGGGGTGGTGGTGTTAGCTGAGGCTGCACAGGGTGGGGGGGGTGGTGGTGTTAGCTGAGGCTGCACAGGGTGGGGGGGTGGTGGTGTTAGCTGAGGCTGCACAGGGTGGGGGGGTGGTGGTGTTAGCTGAGGCTGCACAGGGTGGGGGGGTGGTGGTGTTAGCTGAGGCTGCACAGGGTGGGGGGGTGGTGGTGTTAGCTGAGGCTGCACAGGGTGGGGGGGTGGTGGTGTTAGCTGAGGCTGCACAGGGTGGGGGGGTGGTGGTGTTAGCTGAGGCTGCACAGGGTGGGGGGGTGGTGGTGTTAACTGAGGCTGCACAGGGTGGGGGGGTGGTGGTGTTAACTGAGGCTGCACAGGGTGGGGGGGTGGTGGTGTTAGCTGAGGCTGCACAGGGTGGGGGGGTGGTGGTGTTAGCTGAGGCTGCACAGGGTGGGGGGGTGGTGGTGTTAGCTGAGGCTGCACAGGGTGGGGGGGGTGGTGGTGTTAGCTGAGGCTGCACAGGGTGGGGGGGTGGTGGTGTTAGCTGAGGCTGCACAGGGTGGGGGGGTGGTGGTGTTAGCTGAGGCTGCACAGGGTGGGGGGGGGGGGTGTGTGAGCTGAGGCTGCACAGGGTGGGGGGGTGTGTGTGTGTGAGCTGAGGCTGCACAGGGTGGGGTGTGTGTGTGTGTGTGTGAGCTGAGGCTGCACAGGGTGGGGGGGGGTGTGTGTGTGAGCTGAGGTTGCACAGGGTGGGAGGGGGTGTGTGTGTGAGCTGAGGCTGCACAGGGTGGGGGGGAGGGGTGTGAGCTGAGGCTGCACAGGGTGGGGGGGATGTGTGTGTGTGTGAGCTGAGGCTGCACAGGGTGGGGGGGGGGGTGTGTGTGAGCTGAGGCTGCACAGGGTGGGGGGGAGTGTGTGTGTGTGAGCTGAGGCTGCAAAGGGTGGGGTGCGTGCGTGCGTGCGTGCGTGCGTGCGTGCGTGCGTGCGTGTGTGTGTTAGCTGAGGCTGGGGCACATTGCTACAAGGGGACAAGGATGCGCACATTTTTACAGAATGGGAAACAAGATGGGGCACATTACTACAAGATGTTGGCCAAAATTACTATGCGGTGGTTATTGTAAAACTGTATTACTTACAAAAAGGGGAAAAAATGTAAAAAAAAAAGTGTGTATGTATGTAGATAGAGATTATATATATATATATATATATATATATTATATATATATATATATATATATTATATATATATATATATATATATTATATATATATATATATATTATATATATATATATATATTATATATATATTATATATATACACACACACACACACACTTGTTATAATGGACAAATGAAAAATGTTCAAAAACAGTGATTCAAGGGTGTATAGAAAGAAAAAATGGTACCACTACCAATGTCACTTTGTCCTGAAAGGAATGCGGCCCCTCAAATTATTTTTTTCCTGTGTGCGGCCCATACACCCAACCGAGTTTGAGACCCCTGGTCTAGAGCATGGCTACCGTTATGGATGGGTTTTATTTATTTTCACTTATTATGCTTTTTTCTCTTAACAGAAAACAGAGCTGGTTTAACTCCTTCCCACCATGGCCAGTTTTTGTTTTTTGCATTTTTGTTTTTCCTCCCCTTCTTCAAGGGCCAGAACTAATATATTTTTCCATCCACAAACTTACAGGGTGAGTAAGGCTGCTTTCACACTACGTTTTTTTTTACTGCGGCACAAATGGATTTTTTGCCGCAAAGCCGGATCCATTACAAATGCATTGTCATTTCAATGCATTTGCAATGGAATCATGGCAACATGCGGTCACATGCGGTTGCGTGTGGCACACACTGGATCCGTTGCTTTGCGGTATTTTACCTTTTATCAAAAACGCTTCTTGCAACATTTTTGTCCTTCGGCAAAATACTGCATGTCAATGGATCCATTAGATTGCTGCACTAACTGCAATGTCTTTTAATGGGCGCCGGATCCTTCTGCAGTCTGCACCGGAAGTCGCTGTATCCTGATAGACACAGGATCCTGTTGTCTGTACTGAGCATGCCCAGAAAGCAGCCTGGCATGGTCAGTACAGAAATCTCTCTCTCTCGCTCTCAGACAGAAGACAGAATACCAGGATAATGCAGGGGTGAGAGAAAGTAATAAAGACGGATTCCAATCCCCAGCCGCCTAGTTGTATCTGGCTGGACACAAAAATTGGGCGAAGCCCACGTCGTTTTGTTTTGTCGTTTCAATTCATTCATGAAATGATTAAAAAAAAAAAAAAAAGGGCCTCCCTATATTTTTGCATCCAAGCCGAGTACAAATAGGCAGCTGGAGGTTGGAGGCAGCCTGTAGCTGCCTCCTGTACCTGGCTACCATTCAAAAATATCCCACGTACATTTTTTTTTTTTTTTTAGTTTTAGTTTTTGGCCAAAAAAAGTAAGGGGAAAAAAAAGTAGGATTTTTGTGTACTCACCGTAAAATCTCTTTCTCTGAGTCTTCATTGGGGGACACAGGACCATGGGTTATGCTGCTGTCACTAGGAGGCTGACACTAAGTAAACATAAAAAAGTTAGCTCCTCCCTAGCAGTATACACCCCGAGCCGGAGGCGGGCTCAGATCAGTTGGTGCACAAGCAGTAGGAGGAGTACCAGAATCACCATACATAAAAACAAGTTGTAACTAAAACAATGCAGCCGTGCAAACAAGAGGTCTATGAACATAAGACCGCTGAAAAATAGCAGGCAAATGCAATTGAACAACCAAAAAACCAAGCAGGGTGGGTGCTGTGTCCCCCAATGAAGACTCAGAGAAAGAGATTTTAAGGTGAGTACACAAAAGAAGGGAATTTTGTTTACTTACCGTAAATTCCTTTTCTTCTAGCTCCAATTGGGAGACCCAGACAATTGGGTGTATAGCTATTGCCTCTGGAGGCCACACAAAGTATTACACTTAAAAGTGTAAGGCCCCTCCCCTTCTGGCTATACACCCCCAGTGGGATCACTGGCTCACCAGTTTTAGTGCCAAAGCAAGAAGGAGGAAAGCCAATAACTGGTTTAAAGACCAATTCAATCCGAGGAAACATCGGAGAACTGAACCATACCACATGAACAACATGTGTACCCGAAAAAACAGAAAAACCCCGAGAAAACAGGGCGGGTGCTGGGTCTCCCAATTGGAGCTAGAAGAAAAGGAATTTACGGTAAGTAAACAAAATTCCCTTCTTCTTTGTCGCTCCATTGGGAGACCCAGACAATTGGGATGTCCAAAAGCAATCCCTGGGTGGGTAAAAGAATACCTCATGATAGGGCCGTCAAACGGCCCTCTCCTACAGGTGGCCAACCGCCGCCTGAATGACTTATCTACCTAGGCTGGCGTCTGCCGAAGCGTAGGTATGCATCTGATAATGCTTGGTAAAAGTAAGTAGACTCGACCAGGTGGGTGCCTGACACACCTGCTGAGCCGTAGCCTGGTGCCGTAATGCCCAGGATGCACCCACGGCTCTGGTAGAATGGGCCTTCGGCCTTGAGAGAACCAGAAGCCCAGTAGAACTGTAGGTTTCAAGAATTGGTTCCTCGAGCCCCCGAGCAAGGGTGGATCTGGAAGCTTGCGACTGTTTACGCCGACCAGCGACAAGGACAAAGAGTGCATCCGGGTGGCGCAGGAGCGCCATGCGGGAAGTAGAACCTGAGTGCTCTCACCAGAACCAACAGATGCAAATCTTTCTGAAATTGATGGACTGGACGAGGACACAAAGAAGGTGAGGTGATATCCTGATTGATATGAAAATGGGATACCACCTTAGGGAGAAATTCCGGAACCGGACGCAGAACTACCCTGTCCTGGTGAAGGACCAGGAAGGGAGTTTGTATGAGAGCGTTGCTAGCTCGGAAACTCTCCTAAGAGACGAGACCGTTACTAGAAGGCCACTTCCCGTGAAAAACGGGAAGGGAGACATCCTTCAAAGGCTCGAAAGGCGGCATCTGGAGAGCAATTAGAACCTTGTTCAGATCTCAGGGCTCTAACGGCCGCTTGTACGGAGTGCTGAGAAGACAAACTCCCCGTAGGAACGTGCGTACCTGAGGAAGTCGTCGTTTCTGAAAAAATACAGATAGCGCTGAGACTTGTCCCTAAAGGGAACTGAGCGACAACCCATTTTCCTACCTAGATTGCAGGAAGGAAGGAAACATAGACGATGCAACCGGCCAGGGAGAAACACCCTGCGCCGAGCACCGAGATAAGAACATCTTCCACGTCCTGTGGTCAATCTTGGCGGACGTTGGTATGCTAGCCTGTCTCATGGTGGCAACCACGTCCTGAGGTAATCCTGACGACACTAGGTTCCAGGACTCAATGCCACACCATCCGGTTGAGGGCCGTAGAATTCAAATGGAAGAATGGCCCTTGAGACAGCCAGTCTGATTGGTCTGGTAGTGCCCCCGGTTAGCCTACCGTGAGGCACCACAGAACCGAGTACCACAACATCCTCGGCCAATTTGTAGCGACGAGGATGGCGCGGCCGCAGTCGGTCTTGATCTAGCGCAGTACTCTGGGCAACAATGCCAGAGGTGGCACCTAAGGTAGCTGGAACTGCGACCAATGCTGAACTAAGGCGTTTGCCGCCAGAGCTCGATGATTGTGAAACCGTGCCATGAAGCTGGCACATTGTTGTTGTGCCGTGACGCCATTAGATCGACGTCCGGCCTCTGTCAGCGGCGCCAGATCTCCTGAAACCCGTCCGGGTGAGGAGACCATACTCTTTCGGCCACACCTCAGCGACTTAGGAAGTCAGCTTCCTAGTTTCCACACTTGGGATGTGAATTGTGGATATGGTGGATGCCGTGTCTTCCACCCACATCAGAACCTGCCGGACTTCCTGGAAGGCTTGCCGGTTGCGCGTTCTTCCTTGGTGGTTGATGTATGCCACCGCTGTGGAGCTGTCCGACTGAAGTCGGATATGCTTGCTTTCCAGCCGCTGTTGGAAGGATTGTAGGGCAAGATACACTGCTCTGTGTTCAAGAACATTGATCTGAAGAGTGGACTCTTGCTGAGTCCACGTACCCTGAGCGCTGTAGTGGAGAAAAACTGCTCCCCACCCTGATAGACTCGCGTCTGTCGTAACTATCGCCCAGGACGGGGATAGGAAGGACCTTCTTTTTGACCAAGAGGTGAGAAGAAGCCACCACCGTAGAGATTCCTTGGCCGCCTGAGAAAGAACGACGACTCTGTTGAGGGACGTCGACTCCTCGTCCCATTGGCGGAGAATGTCCCATTGTAGTGGACGCAGTAAAACTGCGCGAAAGGAACTGCCTCCATTGCTACCATCTTACGTAGGAAGTGCATGAGGCGTCTCAATGTGTGCGACTGGTTCTTAAAGAAGAGCTTGCAGCCCGTAGTGAATGCTGTTTGTCTAGCGGCAGCTTCACTATCGCTGAGAGAGTAAGAAACTCTATGCCTAGATATGTTATCGATAGGGTCGGGGTCGGATCTGACTTTAAAAAGTTGATGATCCACCCAAAACTCTAGAGAGTCTCCAGCGCAACGTTCGGGCAGCGTTGGCATGTTTCCTAAGAGAGTGCCTTGACAAGTAGATCGTCTAAATACGGGACCACAGAGTGACCCTGAGAGTGCAGGACTGTGACTACTGCTGCCCTGACCTTGGCGAAGACCAGTTGGACTGTCGCTAGCCGGAAGGTAGAGCTACGAACAGAGGGTGTTCGTCTCCTATAACGAAGCGTAGAAACGCTAGTGCTCTGGATCAATCGGCACGTGTGGATAAGCATCCTTGATGCCTAATGATGCTAGGAAATATCCTTGGGACCTTGAGGCGATGACATGGCGGAGGGATTCCATCCGGAACCGCCTGGTGTCCACGAGCTTGCTGAGCATTTTTAGATCCAGAACGGGACGGAACGGCCCGTTGTTATAGGTACCGCAAAGAATTTGGGGTAAAAACCGTGACCTTGTTCCTGAAGAGGAACGGGGGTCATCACTCTTTCTGCCTATAGAGTGCACCCTGTTTGCAGAAGAGCAGCGGCCCGGCCGGGAGGTGGAGAAATTCTGAAGAATCGAGTTGGAGGACGAGAAGTGAGCTCTATCCTGTACCCGTGAGACAGAATGTCTCACACTCAATGGTCATTGACCTATGGCAGCTAAATATCGCCAAGGCGGGAGAGCCTGCTACCGACCGAGGCCGCAAGTCATGAGGAAGCCGCCTTGGAAGCGGGTTTTCAGACTGTCGCTTTTTTGGGCGAGACTGAGCCCGCTAAGAATCTTAGCTCCTCTGATCCTTTTGAGTCCACATTGGACGAGGAAAAATGGGACCTGCCCGAGCCTCGAAAAGGCCGAAAACCCCGACTGCCTCTTGCTCTGTTGGGGTTTGTTGTGTCCGGGCTGAGGAAAGGATGAATCCTTACCCCTGGACTGTTTGATGGTTACATCCAACGCTCACCAAACAGTCGGTCAGCAGAAAAAGGCAACTGGTTAGGCAACCTTTTTTGGAAGCAGAATCTGCCTTCCATTCACTTAACGAGCAGACCAGGCTCTGCTTAAAAACACGGAGTAGCGGAGGCTACCGCCGCACGGTTCGCAGAGTCCAGGACAACCTGAATCGCGTAAGAAACAAATGCAGACATTTGAGAGGTTAAGGATGCCACCTGCGGCACAGATGTACGTGTAACCGTGTCAATCTGTGTAAGACAAGCTGAAATAGCTTGGAGTGCCCCAAGGGAGAGAATGCCGGAGCCAACGGTGCGCCGACAGCCTCATAGATGGCTTTCGACCAGAGATCCATCTGTCTGTCAGTGGCATCTTTGAGTTTGCAGTTCCATCTCCCACTGCAACTATGGATCTAGCTACAAGCCTGGAGATTGGAGGATGCCGCTCGGGACATTGGGTCCAGTCCTTGACCAAGTCAGGGGACAGGGATAACGTGTATCCTAAGCCGTTTGGAGAAGCGCATATCTGGATAAGCGTGGTGTTCCTGGACTGCCTCTCTGAAGGCAGAGTGGTCCAGAAAAATACGTGAAGCTGACTCCTCCACTGGAGGAGCTGTGAGAAATAACCCACATTCTATAGATGGACGCTATAAGATTATTTACTATGGCGTCACAATCAGGTGTATCCAGATTGAGAGCGGTCTCAGGATCAGAATCCTGAGCCGCTACTTCCGCCTCATTACACAGCGAGTCCTTCTGTTAGGACCCTGATGAAACCGAGGCCGCTCATAGCGAGCCCACTTAGGCTGTCTGGGACTGACGTCCGTGCAGAGCCGGACTCTGGGATGCGTGTGACATTCCCGGAGCTGTTAGTTATTCACACTGAGGGGGGCCATGGATCAATGATTCAACAGTGCCCATATTGTGAGAGACATGTCCGGACTGCTAGGCTTCTAGTATCATAGCCATAGTCTCAGAAAAACTGTCAGTAAATACTGCAGACACCGTCCTCATCCCCTGGCCATTAGTGCATACAATGGGAGTCTATGTACCTGCCGGCCGTATAGCCGCACATGCTGTACCAGCTGTATAGAAAAACATGTGGTTCTGCACCTTTGTTTTACACAGAGAATATGCTGATAACTCCTCCGCATAATCCAGGAGGGTATATACAACGTGCGACCAAACAGTGCAATGTATATAGTACAAGCATATCTATAAGTGCACTTCTGCACTAGTGGGGTTAGCACCACAGGTGCTGCTTAACGCCTGTTACAGCGATTGTGTGACTATCAGAATGCCAGGGTCTTCCACACTTGTCTCTGTATCGTACAGAAACTGACACTAATGGCTGCCGGTGTCCTTGTAGAGAAGGAAGCCGTGGGCGTGCCTGAGAAAGTGCGGGAATCCGGATTCACAGTGCACACAGTGAGAGGGGTGGAGTATGCAAAACATACTCCAGCTCTCAGCTCTGCTCTATGCAGCGTCACGCCCCTACCCTGACTGTCAGGGCTGTGGGCGGTAACGAAGGGAGACTAGGCCCAGAAGCCGGGGACTCGAGTTAACAGCGCGGCCGCCGTAAAAGCGCGGGCCGCGCTGAAGTCCCCGGCGCACCACAAGTGCCAGCCGCGCCGCAGTTCCAGCGGCCGGCGCGACCGATTCATAGAAGTGGCCAGCGTCCCGCCCCTCTCCTGACTGGCAGGTCTGGGGGCGGGAACGAACGGAAGCAGGCCGCAAAAGCCGGGGACTCTAGTTATCAGCGCGGCCGCCGTAAAAGCGCGGGCCGCACTGAAGTCCCCGGCGCACCACAAGTGCCAGCCGCGCCGCTGCCAGCGGCCGGCGCGACCGATTCCTGGAAGTGGCCAGCGTCCCGCCCCTCTCCTGACTGGCAGGTCTGGGGGCGGGAACGAACGGAAGCAGGCCGCAAAAGCCGGGGACTCTAGTTATCAGCGCGGCCGCCGTAAAAGCGCAGGCCGCGCTGAAGTCCCCGGCGCACTACAAGTGCCAGCCGCGCCGCAGTCCCAGCGGCCGGCGCGACCAATTCCCATAAGTGAGCCTGCTTCAGCAAAGCTGAATGAGGCCATGGCACAGGCGCCGCAGCGCTGATGTCCCCCGGCGCACTACAACACCCAGCATGCTGCGGTGTGAGCGCCAAATGCACGGGGACACAGAGTACCTTGAGGAAGCAGGGCCATGTCCCTGATGTACTCCGCTCCATCCAGCATCTTCTCCAGGGGCTGTAGATGGAGCACGGTCTCAGTGCCTGGAGACCGGTAAATCCCACTTCACCCAGAGCCCTGTAAAAAGGGATGGGGAAGGAATCAGCATGTGGGCTCCTGCCGCCGTACCCGCAATGGGTACCTCAACCTTACAAACACCTCCGACATACAGTGGGGTGAGAAGGGAGCATGCTGGGGACACTATATGTGTCCTCTTTTCTTCCATCCGACATAGTCAGCAGCTGCTGCTGACTAAAAAGTGGAGCTATGCGTGGATGTGTTGCCTCCTTCGCACAAAGCACAAAACTGGTGAGCCAGTGATCCCACTGGGGGTGTATAGCCAGAAGGGGAGGGGCCTTACACTTTTAAGTGTAATACTTTGTGTGGCCTCCAGAGGCAATAGCTATACACCCAATTGTCTGGGTCTCCCAATGGAGCGACAAAGAAATCCTACTTTCTCTATCGTTTCATTGGGGGACACAGGACCATGGGACGTCCAAAAGCAGTCCCTGTGTGGGAATACCGAAAACCCGCAGATAGGAAGAAAACAACAACCTCCCTCGGCGGGCTTGCACTATAATTGAATGCTGCCACCCTATTACAGGTGTGCAACTGCTGCCTGCAAGACCTTTCTCCCAAAACTAGCATCTGCCGATGCTTGGGTGTGAACCTGGTAGAACCTAGTAAAGGTGTGCAGGCTAGACCAGGTGGCGGCCTTGCAGACCTGGTCGGCCGACGCCTGATGCCTAATCGCCCAAGAGGCTCCCACTGCACGGGTAGAGTGCGCCCTTACCCCCCGCGGCGGAGACTTGTCCCGAATCCGATAGGCCTCTGATATGGCGGAACGGATCCATCTGGCAATTGTGGCCCTGGATGCCGATTCACCCCTCTTGGGACCAGAAGGGAGGACAAACAGACCATCTGACTTACGGAACGGCGCGGTTCTGGAGACATAAATTCTAAGTGCACGCACTAGGTCCAGGGTGTGCAAGGACCTCTCCAAGCTGTGAGAGGGGCCAGGACAGAAGGACGGAAGAACGATTTCTTCGTTAAGATGGAACGGGGAGACCACCTTTGGGAGAAAAACGGGATCTGGCCGGAGAACCGCTTTGTCCTGGTGAAAAATCAAAAAGGGGGAACGACAAGAGAGAGCTGCCAGCTCTGAAGTCCTGCGAATAGAAGTGATGGCAACGAGAAACACCACCTTCCAAGACAGGTGAGAAAGGGAAGATTCTCGCAAGGGCTCGAATGGGGGGCCCTGAAGTGACCCTAGGACTAGATTAAGGTCCCACGGCTCTAGAGGCCGACGGTACGGCGGTGCCAGGTGAGCCACTCCCTGGATGAAGGTCTTAACCTGTGAACGAGCGGCCAGTGGCTTCTGAAACAGGATTGATAACGCCGATATCTGGCCCTTTAGTGTTGCGAGCGAGAGACCCGCATCTAGGCCTGACTGCAAGAATGCCAATAGGGAAGGAAGGGAGAAGGCGAGAGGAGAAGAAATATTATGCTCTTCACATCACCTGAAGAAAACTTTCCACGTGCGGTAGTAAATTTTTGATGAAGATGGCTTCCTGGCCCTAATCATTGTCTGAATCACTCTTGAGGAAAAACCAGCCTTAGCTAGAACCCAGAATTCAATGGCCAGGCCGTCAAATTTAGGACCTGTGAGTTCTGATGGAAAAGAGGTCCCTGCTGCAGGAGATCTGGACGGTCTGGAAGGCGCCACGGAGCGTCTGCGAGGAGCTGAGTTAGTTCCGCGAACCATGCTCGCCTGGGCCAGTCCGGAGCCACTAGGATGACCGGTATTCCTTCCGCCTTGATCTTCTTGAGGACCCTCGGAATTAGAGGGAGCGGAGGGAAGATGTACGGGAGACTGAACTGGCTCCATGACAGGGTGAGGGCGTCGACTCCTAAAGCCAAGCGGTCGCGGCACCGCGCTACAAATTGCGGAACCTGACGGTTGAACCGGGAGGCCATTAGGTCCACGTCCGGAACTCCCCATCTGTCGCAGATCTGGTTGAAGACTTCCCGGTTGAGGGACCATTCTCCGGAGGCGAGGCCTTCCCTGCTGAGGAAGTCCGCCGCCCAATTGTCCACGCCTGGGATGTGTACCGCTGAGATCAGGGAGTGATGACACTCAGCCCAGTGCAAAATCTTCTTGACTTCTCGCATCGCCCCGACACTTCTTGTGCCGCCTTGGTGGTTGATCTACGCCACCGCCGTCGCATTGTCCGACTGGATCCTGACCGGGCAACCCTGTACTAGGTGCCGAAACTGTTGCAAGGCTAGCCGGATGGCTCTTATCTCCAAAATGTTGATCTGGAGACAACTCTCCCTCGGTGACCATCGGCCCTGCGCTGTGTGATGCCGAAACACTGCTCCCCAGCCCTGGAGACTGGCGTCGGTGGTCACTATCTTCCAGTGGAGCGCGAGGAAAGACCTGCCTGATGCGAGGTTGCGTTGATTGAGCCACCAACGGAGGGAGTGGCGGGTCTCCGGCGAAAGATGAAACCTGCGGTCCAGAGAAAAGGGAGATCTGTCCCACTTCTTCAGCAAGGCCAGCTGGAGGGGCCGGAGATGGAACTGTGCAAAGGGTACCGCTTCCATCGCCGCCACCATACGACCGAGGACTTGCATGCCGAACCTGATGGAAACTTGGCGCTGACGCCGGAGAGCGCGGAGGCCTCGTTGTAGGGAGGACATCTTTTCCTGTGTGAGGGAAAACTCGCCCTTGGATGGTATCGAATACCATGCCTAAAAAGGTGATCCGACAGGCCGGGGTCAGAGAGGACTTCTTCCGATTTATCAGCCACCCTAACCGTGAAAGGGTGTCGATCGTGACCTGAACCCCAAGACGACAGTCCTCGAAGGAAGAGCCCTTTATCAACATATCGTCCAAGTACGGGATGACCATGACACCCCTGGAATGCAGGACGGACATGGCAGCAGCCATGATCTTCGTAAAGACCCTGGGTGCGGATGCGAGGCCGAAGGGAAGAGCCGTGAACTGGAAGTGATCTTCCGCTATCGCAAAGCGGAGGAACTGTTGGTGAGAGGTGGCTATAGGGACGTGAAGATAGGCGTCTTGAATATCCAGCGATGCCAGGAATTCGCCTACCTCCATGGACGCGATGACGGACCGGAGTGACTCCATGCGAAACGGCCGAGGCCTCACCGACCTGTTTAGAAGCTTTAGGTCGAGGACGGGACGGACAGAGCCGTCCTTTTTGGGGACCACGAAAAGGTTGGAATAGAACCCCTTGAAACGCTCTGCGGGAGGGACTGGTACCACGACTCCGGCTCGGAGGAGGGAGTCTATGGAGTGAAAGAACGCGCAAGCCCGCGCGGGAGACTCGGGAGGGCGAGATAGGAAAAAACGTCTCGGTGGCTTTGCTTCGAATTTTATTTTGTAGCCTGATGGGATGATCTCTCTGACCCAGGCATCGGCGGTCAGGGGGATCCACACATGCTGAAAACGAGACAGACGCCCTCCCACAAGTCTGGCGCTGTTGCGCGCCGACCGCGAGTCACTTGGAGGAACGTCGGCGGTAACCAGAAGAGGATCTCGTGGATTGGCGGGGGCGTGAACGCCAGGCGGCATTGGTCTTGAATGACGGGGTCTTCCTGTCTCTCGGAGGAGAGCGGCTTTTCCGCGGCTGGGGATTGGAGTTGAAGCTGCGAAAGGGCCGGAAACGAGCGGTGGGGCGCCGATTCTGGAAGCGCTTGGGGCGCAATTGGGGGAGAGATGTACTCTTTCCTCCCGTTGCATCGGAGATCAACTGGTCCAGCCTATCTCCGAAGAGACGCTCCCCTAGGAAGGGCAGGGAAGTTAGTGACTTCTTAGAGGCCGCATCCGCGTTCCAGGACCGGAGCCAAAGGGCTCGACGGATGGCCACATTGTTGCTGGCGGCCTGGGTCGCGCAACTTGCAGACGCCAGGGCTGCATTGAGCAAGTACTCACCCGCGAGAGAAATCTGCGAGGCGATGGGAACCAGGTCCGGATTGGCAGGAATGGCGCGGAGACCGCAGCGTAGCGTGTCCGCCCAGGACATCAGGGCCTTCGCAACCCAAACCGAGGCAAAGGCCGGAGAGAGGGATGTGCCCGCTGCCTCGAAGGCGGAACGGGCCAACCTGTCAATAGTACGGTCCGTAGGGTCCTTGAGAGACGTACCGTTAGTGAGTGGAAGGACTGTGTGAGAAGACAGGCGGGAGATTGGGGGGTCGACCACAGGGGAGCCTGCCCAATCCTTTCGAAGACCCTCAGGAAAGGGATAATGCAAATCGATGGACTTACCGCTGGTAAATACCCCGTCCGGCTGTTGCCTGTGGCTGCGCAGTAACTCAGCGAATTCTGGATGTCCGCTGAATGTGTTCTGGGCCCGCTTCACCCGCTTAAACGAGACCTGGGTGCTCTGGGAGGAGACGGGGTCCACCTGTACCTTCAAGGTCTGGTTCACTGCTTCTATCAGGCTATTCACCATGCGCCGAATATCAGCCGCCTGCTCTGAGTCCTGCAGGGGTGCCGCATCGGAATCATCATCGGAGCAGTCAGAAGCCTCCCTGGAGGACTGACGGTCTGGACCTGGGGATGAAGGTGAAACCTGGGAAGAGTCTGAGGACGAGACCTGGCGGGTCCGTTTTTGAGCAGCAGAGGAGGACCCTGCAACGGGGCTCACCTGCTCCGGAGGCGATTGCGCCGGGTCTGCGGGAATCTGGGCGAGCGACGGCAGCAGGCGCAGAGCTTGCGCGATGGTCCGAGAAGCCTCAGAGAGGGAATCTACGGACTGGGACAGGGACGCTAGCCAGTCGGGGGGGGGGCGGGACGCAGGGCCCTGCAGCATATGGCGCTGTGGCGTCTGCGATATCAGAAGCGTAGGCCGCGGAGTCCTGTGGAGGCTGCGCGTCTGTAGAACAGACGGAGCATAGTGGGGCGTCCTGACCCTGGGAAAACTTGGACTTGCAGGAGGAGCATGCAAAAAATAGTGCAAAGGGGGCCTGCTTGGATTGGGTGGGCTTAGCCTTAGGCATGGTGAAAACAGGTACTCTCCCTGGTGGCTGCTAGGAAGGAGACAGGAGAGGGTTAACTCGTCCCTAAACTCAGAGAATGTTACCTAGTGAGGGCTACTCCTTAGGAGCAGAGCTTACCCAGGTCCTGCGTGCTGCCCACCAGTCCAGAAGGGGAAGTCCAGGAGAGCTGGCCAGAAGAGTCAGAACGCCGGCGCGCTGCAGCCTCAGGGGACCAGAGGCAGGCTAAAATGGCAAGGGGACGCTGGAGGAGGCTGGGGGAGGAGCAGGATTCCGTCGCGAAAACCCGGAGGATTCACAGCCCCCACCATCAGCCAGGAGGCAGAGCAGTGGGAGGATACAGAGGGAGACGACAGGCGGCCAATAGCGCTGCAGCGGGGGCGTGGCTAGGGCGCAGGAGCGACTAGGCCGAGACCGGGGACTAAATTTATGGAGAGGGCCGGGGGAAAGTGCAGGAAAGGTCGGTCTTACCTGCAATCGGCGGCGCCGGCCCAGCGATGGATGCGGTGCAGGCAGGGCTCTCTGGCCCTGCCTGTGTACAGCGCTGCTCGTCCAGGAAGGCTCCGGGGGAGAGCGTGCTGAGGCAGGGTAGTGGACATCATGATGGGGGTAGATCAGCCCCCTATCAGGAGAAGGCAGCGTGACAGGGCCCCATCTATTACACACACTGCGGAGGTTCCATCCCTGCTGTACTCCCCTGTACGCCCTTTGGGGTGATACCGCAGGGCGAATCAGGGGTGCCCACAAAACAACCTGCCCACACGCGCACCCCCGGGAGTGGTACCACGGGGACGGACGGGGGAGAGGGCCCGAAGTCTCAAGCCCCTGCGACCCTGGGGAGTGGTACCCACAGGGCTGCGGAGGATGAGTGAAGCGAATACCTGCAGAGAAAAAGACGACAGGTATGAGAGTGATGAGCGGCGCCGAAATAAAAGAAAAAAGCGCAAAAACATACATGGCTGAGGGGGGCCGAGACGGCCCACATCAGCCTCCTACGACACTAAGCTAAAAACTGATCTGAGCCCGCCTCCGGCTCGGGGTGTATACTGCTAGGGAGGAGCTAACTTTTTTATGTTTACTTAGTGTCAGCCTCCTAGTGACAGCAGCATAACCCATGGTCCTGTGTCCCCCAATGAAACGATAGAGAAAAGGGGGCTTCCCTGGATTTTCCATTGCCAGTGAAGTTAACACCAAGCAGTGGGGGTTAGCAGCCAGTAGCTACTTGGGTTACCCTTAGCAACAGAAAATGCAGCAGTAGCACATGCATTTTTTTTACCCCTAACCCTAGGGTTGGGGTTATGCGTTTGGGGTTTTTGTTTTTTTCTTTATTTTTTTAAAAAAACAAGACAAAAAACAATTGGCATAGGCTTTGCCGATCGAGCACCCAAGCACTTTACTGCTCACTCATCCCTACTCCTGACCACACAGCCAGCAGAACAAGTAATCAGATCAGCTGACTCCAGTGTCGTGACAATTACTTGTTCTGTGTCACCTGCATCCGTCACAGTGTGCGGGCTGTGAGGTCAGCTGAGTTCGGCCGGCACTGGAGTCACCTGATCTGAACTCAGCTGACCTCACAGCCCGCACACTCTGCGATGGATGCAGCAGGACACAGAACAAGTAATCGGCCGACACTGGAGTCAGATGATATGAACTCAGCTGATCTGAACTCAGCTGAACTCTTGACCACACAGCCCGCACACAGTCACATGTGATCGTCAGCAGACAGTGACTGCTGTTAACCTGCATCAAGGCAGCGTGTTCGGGCTGTGAGATCAGGAGTTCAGCTGACTCCCGATCAGCTGATTCCAATGCTGGCCGATAAATTCTGTTTCCCGCTGCATCCAGTAAAATAAAAATTGCGGTTGCATGCGTTGCACTTTGAAAACACAGGATCCTGTCAAATGCGGTTTGCGGTATTTTACCTACAGTTAAAAAACCGTAGCGTGAAAGCAGCCTTATACTTTTGAATGATGCCATCCATTTTACCACTACTAGTAAATGAGATAAAAATTCCACGTGTGGTGAAATTGCAAAAAAAAAATTAAAATAATAATTTTTTGGGATATGTATGACATTTTGATAGCTTATTACTGCTTTTTTGGGGGACCTAAATAAATACAATTTTGAGGTTTGGGTCTTGACCTTCGATCATTTGATCACCTAGTGTATATAGCACAAATCACTGTCTCCTGTGAAGCCTGGCCAAAGGCTGGGACTTAACAGAGCTTTGTGACACACGGAGGTCTTCTTCAACAGACACCTACTTCCATAGCACCCCAGCAGTGCCATGCAATCACGTTACAAGCCTGTTTTGCCATGGATTTTGCATAATTGCCAAAAACGTCACCTTATGTATTACACGGGTGCAGCCTAGGATGACTTCTATAAAAAAATGTATTGTCATGCTGTGAAATTGAAAATACACACTGCTGGTCAATGTAAGAGTGAAAAATATCTGTAACACGTAGGTAAGATTTGTTACGCGCAGATGTTATACTGATCACCTGCTTGGAGACATGTGTGTTAACCATTTCCTCCCTTAAGGGGGGCTGCATTTTTGTGCCAACACTTAAGGTTTTCCTGGCACCATCTTTATAGTCTACTATCCGCATCAGGCTTTATTCATTCGTGCAGGGATGTAATTTTGCATTCCATGGTGGATGAATGCAGCTGATAAACTGTGAACACAATCTTTATTTTATCCATTAATCGCACAACTTTTAGTGCAGATAATCTTGTACTAGTATAATTTGGCTACTGTTGAACAATATTGTCGCTTCCCACATATAGCAGTCTATTGTTGTGTATATTATTTAAAAACCACAGCACCACATGCTGAGATAGCCAACCATTAGGAGGCTTATATACCCCGGTGTTGGAATCCAGCCACCCTTCCTGTGCCGGTAAAGGCCCTGTCATACACAACAAGATCGCAAACTAGATCGTTGCTGTGTCAAAGTTTCTGTGATCCAACAACGATCTCGCCAGCGATCTCGTTATGTGTGACACCTACCAGCGATCAGGCCCCTGCTGTGAGATCGCTAGTCGTTGCCGAATGGTCCGGACCATTTTCTTCAAAGGCGATGTCCTGCTGGGCAGAACGCATCGCTGTGTTTGACGCCAACAAACGACCTCCTAACACAGTCCCAACGCCCGCCGAGATCGTTATACAGGTCGCTGATCGTTACTGTGTCGTTGGTAAGATCCGACTGTGTGACATCTCACCAGCGACTTCCGAGCGATCATTATCAGGTCGTATATGCAGCTGATTTTCTACACTATTACTACAGTATTTTTCCATTTAACATAGATCGACTATCACGTAGGTGGTAAATTATCTACCATTTATCAGTCTCAGAGGACAACTATCTTTGAACTTTTCTGATTCAATAATGTCCATGATTTAACAGTGTTATTTGTGGCCCTAGAAATCTATTGTATCATTGTATCAAGAGATAAGCACATTATTTATACAATTGGTGTGATACATTTGGGGTGTCTTTTGTCTTTTTTTTTGCTGTGATCCCTCTCACTGTAAGGTGCGACTTCTTAAAATTGGAGCTAGTGCATTTTTTCTTAGCGTCTTATATCAAAAAAATACAGTAATTCCCATTGAAACCAATGCACTATTTGGGGGACAGCATGTCCACATATTACACAAAGTGATCATTAAGGTTTGCACACGCTTTTCACATGTATTTCACAGAATAATGGCAGGGGCCACATAGATTATTCAGATTTTGCCCTTCGCCGTTTTAACCCCACACCCTTTGTGTACATGAGCATCTTATAATAAAAAGCCTGTCTAAAAGACAATAGGGTCATACCAACCGAATTTGGGAGTCAATGTTTTGCAGGTTCTGCTTCTTTGGCCTTCAACAAAGAACTCTACTGGAGCGTATCCAATCTGTGGGATAGAGCTTCTGGTTATTATGGAATATAATCAAAGACTGTGGCAAGACATTGTGTTCATTCTTCAATAAACATGATAAAGTGCAAAAGGAAGAATTGTTTTTGAGACTTTTTTTTCTCAGTCTCCATAGTTAACTGACAGAAAGGTAAGGTAAAACCTATTCATACAGCATAAGAGTCAAAGTTTGAGGAAATAATACTAAGAAAGGATTAGCGGATATGTTTGATAGGTAAATGGGCAGGTACACTGCACTTAAAGGGAATCTGTCACCAAGTTTTCAATACCCCATATGAAAGAAGCAAGATCTAAGAGCAGTGACCCTTATTCTAGCGATGTGTCACTTGCTCGTCTGCTTGCTGCCATTTTGATAAAATCACTGCTTTATCTGCTGCAGATAATATACAGGTTCTCTGAATGCATAGTTTTGTATAATCCCCCCCACACCACCGTTAGGATAGGCAGAAACCCGCCACAGTCGTCACAAAAAGCTGTCGATCAGTGATGAGTGAGGGGGGTTATACAGAGCTCATGAATATGGAGGACTACATGGTACCAGGTTTACTAATTCTCTAGTAAGATCTTGAGGATGGCGCCGGAGCGAGGAGAGGGGGCGGGACCTACTCTGAGAGCGGGATCTGGAGGGCCAAGGAGATTTACAGGGGAGGGGACATTTACTCAGAGAGGAGTGTCCCTCCCCTGTGCCGAACGGCCGCTGGGCGGAGCCGCACTGTCCCTCTGCATGATTGACACGCAAGGGCAGTGAAATCGAAACTAGGCCTCAGGCGAAGCCGGGGCCTAAATTTAAGCGATGCGGCCGGCGCGCAGGCTCCATCGGCGCTGTTCTCAGGTGACAACCAGAGAACCGGCCGGAAATGTCAGAACAGTTACACAGCACACTCTCCCCAACAATAAAGTACAAGGGACCCCCCGAACATAAACGTCTCAGATACTTAGCTTGTGAGACGCAGGGTTTCAAGTCCCTGGGGATGAGTGCTCCGTCCAGCAGGATCCTGAAGGGCTGCGGATGGAGACCGGTCTCCTGCAAAGCAGGGAGAACCGTGCTGGCTCCCACTTCAAGCCAGAGCCCGAGGGATGGTGAAGGAGCGCGGCATGTAAGGCTCCAGCCCTGGAATCAACCTTAACAACACCGCCGACACAGTGGGGTGAGAAGGGACATGCCGGGAGTCCAGGCTTGGACCCGCTTTTCTTCAAAAACTTTCCAAAATGAAAAATCAGATGAGAATGCATGTGTGGATGTATGCCTCCTGAACACAAAGCAATGAACTGGCTAGATTTGGTTATCCAGGGGGTGTATATGCTCAGAGGGAGGAGCTACACTTTTTTAGTGTAGTACTTTGTGTGTCCTCCAGTGGCAGAAGCTATACACCCAATGTCTGGGTCTCCCATAGGAATGATAAAGAAACTGTGCTTTTATCAAAACTTCAACAAACAGCTCAGTAAGTGACACATAGCTGGTATCAGGGTCTCTGTCTCTACATTATGCTTCTCTTAAATTAGATGGCAAAAACCTGGTGAAAGATTCCCTCTAAAAGAAATTTGGACATTTTGATAGTTATGGCATAACACATAACATGACAATGACTAATAAATGAAGATGCTACCAATGGAAGACGTCACTTGTAGAGATACCTGGGGTCACCAGGAGAAGTGTGCACAAACTTGCTCAGTTGTTTTCAGGACGCTCATACATTTGGAACAAGATTGCTGGGCACCTCTCCATTACTTGTCTGTCTGTATGCGGTGCCAATATCACCAGAGAGAACAAGGAATCTGGACCATCATTTTCCTATTGGGTTCATGTCTCAGAGGTGGTGCTTACATTTTTCTTGTGAATTTGGCATAAACTATTGCAACTCATTAATAACCAAGGAATAGGAAAGGCAGAGGGTGCCTCAGGCAACCACCACACAGCACCTCACACTCCCTACAGCTTCAAATTTTTATATATTTTTAAAAACATTTTACTTTAATTTTTTTAGTCCTATTACGGATTCAAAAATGAAGTCCCCTTAAGGAACTTGAAATTGCATAAGTTATATATTGCAATATCACAGTATTACCGCATATAGTAAAGCTCATGGTCTCCATTGAAGGTAAGCCACAGGCTGGTCTTCACAGAATTACCATCATGGCAGGCAAGAGACACTTCAGCCCGACCTAGGCTGCAATGGTAAACCATTGGTGCTCGGTGATCGCTTCAGGGCCGATGGATACGTGGAATGCCGTGCCCCATGCACTTTAACGGCCACTGTCAAAGATTGACAGCACCAATTATGATGTTTACAGCAGCAGGCGGAGCTCAGCTCCTAATGATGCAGCCTCAGTTTGCGAGCCTGCACTGTAGGCAGGAATCAGTATATGACATAGTAATACGTCATGTGTCGGGAAGGGATTAAAGCAAACCAACAATGAAATTTTGTGTGACAATGCAACATGTCTGATATTGTCAATTTATGCTTACTACCAAAAGGTTAATATGGCTTACATATTTCCGGTTTAGTGTCTTTCTCTCCAGCAAAAGGCTTGCAGAACTCTATGGCATGCAGCCAAGCACCAAATACTTTCCATGTGTGCGTTCTATGTAACACAGCAGACAAGATAAAATAAGGTACAATATACAGTGTGTCCACCCATATCCTCTCCACCGCCATTAACTTGAGAACGGCGGCAGCTATAGGCATAGAAGTGGTGTCTAGATATAGTAAAGTAGCCATGCGCTACGCAATGAAACCACCTATAGCGCCACGTGGTGGAAAACAACGGAGCTAGCATTTTTATCTCGAAAATGGAACGAGATAGACAAAAAAAAAAGTGAATTACAAAGTTGTAGGGCATCATCAATTCAATATGAAGCGACACCTTGCATACAGAAATGCTATGATTAGAACGTGTAAAACTCACAAGGCTGCGGACGTGAAGCGATACCTCATGGAGACTTCCTACAAGTCAATGGGTATGGTGGCTGCGTGGAGTGGCCTCCACGCTCACCTGACCTGACCCCATTGGACTTCTTTCTGTGAGGTCACATCAAACAGCAGGTGTATGCGACCCCTCCACCAACATTGCAGGACCTACGACGACGTATCACAGATGCTTGTGCAAACTTGTCACCTCCCATATTGCACAACGTGCAGCAAGATACAGTATGCTGTCCAGAGTTCAGATGTGCATTGCGGCTGATGGGGGCCACTTTGAGCATCAAATTTAAATGAGCACCATATGCGTGACCAGCATTCAATGCTTTTTTTTTGGGAAGGGGGGGGAGGGGGGGGTCCTGGGTTTCATATCATAGCATTTCTGTATGCAAGGTATCGATTCATATTGAATTGATGATGCCCTACAACTTTGTAATTCACTTTTTTCTCTATCTCGTTCTGTTTTCGAGATAAAAATGCTAACTCTGTTGTTTTCCACCAGGTGGCGCTATAGGTGGTTTCATTGCGTAGCGCATGGCTACTTTACTATACCTAGACACCACTTCTATGCCTATAGCTGCTGCCGTTCTCAAGCTAATGGCGGAGGAGAGGATACGGGTGGACACACTGTATAAGGCGCATTCTGTTTCGGGCCGTCAATAGACAAATAATTGGTTACTTTACTAACCCGCAACATTGTCTTCACATACTCAGCAAATACTGCCCAGTAAAGCTTGTTTCCACGAAATGTGCGTCTCATGAAGAAGGCACCAGACATCCGTAGCAACTCTCCCACAATTTTCATTCCCATGAAGTCTAAAGATATATAATAAAAGTTTTACTTTTTAGCCGCCTGTTGATTTTTTTGTTCAATTTCCCAATACACATTGTTTTCCAATCTTTTGGACAATCCAGAGACCTCGATAGTCCAGCACAGAACTACATGTTAAGCATAAGACAAAGCACAGAAGACAATAACGCAAACTGCCCCTATTAAATTGACACCAGCAAATTGTTATTTTTGTGCCGTAAAAGCATAGAATTTTCTTTTTATTACTGTCCAATATTCCAGCACTGATCAGGTCCTATTCATTTCAGTTTATAAAAAGCACACAAAAACGTTAACCCCCTCGGGATCGGACGATATTTTGTTTTTGTAGTTTCATTTTTTCCTCCCCTTCTTCCAAGAACCATAACTATTTTATTGTTTCATCAATGTGGCCATATGAGGGCCTGATTTTTCAGGAAGGGTTGTGGCTTTTAACAACACCAGTCATTTTACTATATCTTATACTGAAAAATGGGGAAGAAAAAGTACTGGTAGACAAAAAGAGGGGAGAGAACTCCCTACACCAAAGGATAGTCTCGCAAAAAGGGAGTAAAATTAAAAAAAAAAAAAAAATAAATATTCAAACTTAATTAAAATCTATATATGATATAGAAAAGGAAAGTAGACATATAACCTTACGCGTTTTGGATCCTACAATTTTGGTCCTTATTTGTAGGAATAAGGATCACATTTGTACGGACGAAAACGCGTAAGATACATGCCTCCTTTTCATCATATTTGGATGAAGTTTCAATAATTTTTTTTTTTAAATTTTACTCCTTTTTTGTGAAACTTTCCTTCGGTGTAGGGAGTTCTCTCCCCTCATTTTGACTACAAGTCAAGTTCACAAGTTCATAAGTTCACAATCAAAAAGGACGGCTGAATATGGAGGAGCATGGGACAACACATCAATCAGCCTCCTTCATTTAAAATACGCATGAACACTTGTGCGAGTCCAGAGAGTTTGGGAATTGATAATGCAGGCTGATATGTACTTACCCATTCCAGCTGCAATAACTGGAAGTGAAAGATCATATGTGTACAGTATATAGGACATCATCAAAAAGTCAATGTAGCTCCGATGACTGGGCAGCAGCACAACTGGATGCTCTTGAATAGCTTGACCCAACTGCAAAATTACATAATAAAAAAAGGAACATTTTAGTAATTTAAGCAAATGAAGAGTTTGGAAAAAACTCATGAAAGTCTTATTTCCCCTCTCCCATCTTTCCTTACTTACTCTCTGTATGCCTTCCTCATTGACGCAAACTTTATGGAAAAGCCTTTTGAAGACCTTGCTCAGCGTGAGAGCAAACATTCTGATAGCAGCCAGATTTAGGTTTTGACCCATTTCATCAAGAATCTCAGTTGCTTGATCCTGGAGAACATCAAGTGACTCCCCAGATTCCAAACTGATCTGCAGACAAATGGTGCAAGAAACGTGAAGACACTAAACAAGGGAAATGTAAGGTCACCTTTATTACCCAAATGTGTTTTTTGAGTATCCTAATATGTACGGGATTGCTCAAGAAATAAAAATAAGTAATAGAAGTATAACTATGTGACCATATTGATCCTCAAGGAAACCAATCATGGCAACAGTCAGAATTGTATTATCAGTACACTCTTACAATACTTATACAATGGAGTCTCAATAATAACATCACTTTGCTGCTTAAATAAAATCCAAAACCAGATTGCAACTGGTCCACAATATTAAAGAGGCTACATTAGTAAACTGTGGCTTATATCCATAGAACTAAGATCACAATAGACTTTCTATATCTATAATAATAGGTATCGTGAATTAGACTGCATGGTGTTAGATGACAAAGGAGTGATGCCCTACCTGCTCGCCAAATCCTTACAATAATTCTTCCTGCTTTTCAAAAAATATATCCTGCAGATACACTACTCACAAAAAAGTTAATGATATTTGGGTTTAAGGAGAAATTTATGGAAAACGTAGAACGTTCACTCTATAGTGATATGTTATCATGATACTAGGGCATTTAAGTAGAAGCATGCAATGGTGATTTCCTCATCAAAACCAATTTATTGAAAGAAAAGCCAACAACAGTGGTGGGTATAACCCCCCAAAAATGGCACTGTCTCAATAACTTGTTATGTGGCCTTGAGTATTAATTACAGTTTGACAACAATGTATCATGCTGTTCAAAAGTGGAGTTATTGTCTGCTGAGGAATGGCACTTCACTCTTCTTGATGAGCGGTATT
Organism: Anomaloglossus baeobatrachus; assembly: GCF_048569485.1. Lineage (NCBI taxonomy): Eukaryota > Metazoa > Chordata > Amphibia > Anura > Aromobatidae > Anomaloglossus > Anomaloglossus baeobatrachus. Next base: position 186,617,847 of record NC_134355.1, on the reverse strand, counting down.
CAGGTCATTGAGCTTCTCTGGTACAGAGTTACAAGCCTCTTCACAGCAACTCAGCCTGGAGAAAGGGCAGGCCGCTCCACTTGAGGTGCCTCAGTCTCCAGCAGCCATTCCCTAATTATGTGATCGCGATGAGCTGGAGCATGGTCATCCATGAAGATGAAATTAGACCTGTGTTTTTCATGCAGAGGCACAATTACTGGATTAATGATGTTATTTAAGTAGTAGGTGCTTGTCACGGTACCAGTCATATAGTGTAGGGCAGTTCTGTATTGACTAGACACACCTGCCCACACTATTACACCACCACCACCAAAGGCTCATCTGGTGACAACAGTGGCTGATGCATAGTGCTCTCCTTGTTGTTACCAACATCCTTGGCGGCCATCATTTCTGCTCAGCGTAAATCGACTGATCAGTCATCATCATTGTAGCCCACTAATCCCTCGTTTACCAAGATAACGACACCTGTGCCTGCTGGTGTGGTCAGGTACCCTTGCAGGTTGTCTATCACACAGACTACGCCGATGTAAACAGTTTTGAATGGTCTGACGTGATACTTGGGTGCCTCTCAACTCCCTTAAATGTGCCTGGGGTTGTGTGGCATTCATCATTCGGTTCCAAAGGGCATTGTTCACAATGAAGTGGTCAGTGTGGGATGTAGCCAAAGGACATCCACTTCTATGCCTTTCTTGTCTCTCTGTATTTCTGTTGCAACCTGCTGACAACACCAAGATCAGTGGCCACTTCCTTCTGAGAACATCCTGCTTGAAGCCTTGCAATGGCGAGGTGCTGTTGATCAATTGTTAGGTGAGGTCTTGATCTCATAATATCAAAATGTGAACTGCATGAGGAGGACTGTTTAAACACCTATTCTAATTGAACCCCGAAATTTATTGGACTATTCATGGATCAAACAACTGTTGTGAAAGTTGCTATAAATTTCCTTGTTAGAGAACAGTAAGTTGTGCAAAAAGTACTGAAACATGTGCATTCTGAAGTATAGAGAAGGTCAAATCAAGTTCACCTGAAAAGGTTAGAGGGCATTTTAGGATCATCCTGAAATTTCTCCCGAAAGCCAAACTTTTAATGTGAGTAGTGTATATTCGGCAGGATAGCTTAAAGGGGTTTTCTGGTCTAAAATGACAAGTCTGTGGTCACTCTGTGATTGCAGACTTGTGAATCCTCACATAGCACACCCCGTGTCAAAGCCGGGAACAGTGGTCATATGACTGTAAGTATGCAATACGCATACAGTATCCATCTAGATGAGCGCAGCCGCTCATTACTTGCATTGCTCACACCAGACTCGCCATGCTCTTATGGACCTTTATGTATTGATCTTATGTATTTATCTTTATGTATTAAGATCTTATGGATCTTTATGTATTGAGGCACTATCATGGGCAACAGAACAGTCTTTCCTCAAACGATTCCCACAAAGTTGGAAGCATACAATTATCCAAAATTTGTTGGTGTAACAAAGCATTAAGATTTCCTGGCGCTGCAACTTAGGCAAGGCATTCCAACAAAATAACCGGAGTAGATAGCCAAAATTATAGAAATTAATAAATAATAAATTTTTCAGAAAATAAAAAATTGGTATTGTCAAAAATAAATATTTGCTTCAAAAATTAAATAAATACACTCAAGATGTGCAATTTCAAGGATAATAGATGTATGGATTCCTAAAAGCTCAAATAAAGTGCTATATGCATAAAGACCCTATAAGAAAATATTGCACAATCCACAGAATGGGAGAAAAAAAAAAAAAAAAAAAGGCAATGGCTATAACTTAATACAGAAATATTGCACTCTCCCGTCGATGTAAACATAAATAAAAGCAAGTACATGATGTAGGTTAAATATACTGCCGTAATGGTTAAGTATAGCACAGACAATAGAGCAAAAATTAAAATAGAGCCAATAATAAAATTCACTTACCCACTAAAGGAAAATATAGTGTCCAAAAAGGGTGAAAAATATAGAGGGGTAGCGAGATGGCTACTATTAAAGATAGATTGTATTGTCTGATGGAATAGTACTAGCCTAACAGAGTACAGGAGGATACCAGCCAGAAAATCAAAGAGAGGAGGATGGATACACAACCAGCCAGCTAAGGCAAGTGCCTGGCTGCAAGATACCGTGTTGAGAGCAAACAGAAGTAGACAAATACCCCGACGACCGTTTCGCCTGGGGCTTCTTCCTCTTAATGAGTCAAGGCCATGCCCTGAACCAGAACCCCACCAAACTTTATAGTTGGCACAGACAGGGAACGATATCCTTGCATTCGCCAATCAGACTATTGTATATGTAGTAATTCTTTCTTTCTGAGAAATCGAGAAAAAAGGTGAAGGTCTTTCACATGAGATCACTTACTTTTCCTATTCACTTTATTTCACATGAGACCCTGCGTATAAGCAAGATGTAATCTACTTATTATCTGAAAAAAATATAATATATACAAAAAATAATTCCTGTAGGAAGAATCAGTGCTGGACAATTCTCCCCAGCTCTCTCACCTGTCTGATAACATGTTGTAGCTGGTCAGACTGTAACACCATGGTTTTCAGGGCACTAGGTTTGCATGGGATAAGGCTCCTATAGATGACCGGTGAAAAACATTTCATGGCATAACGCAGATCACTGGACTGACGTCGTTCTTCCAGGATATCTTCAAACACCTCCCTTTTCTTCCTTCTGAATTCCCTCTGCTGTGAATGTAATGGTACAGATAGTAGTTAATGATTAAATGGCAGCTACAATATAGCAATTCCTCATCATCTCCATAGTGGGTCTAGAACAGACCTGGGCAAGAGGCGGCCCGCGGGCCACATCCGGCCCACCTACTCTCTGTGACCAGCCCGCCTGGCTCAGGGCGTCCTTGCTGGCCGGTCAGTCATGAGGGCAATCTGACCTGTTGTCCAGAGCACCAGGCTCCGGGAGTCCCGTGGTCAGATTGCCCTCATCACACGATGCGTGCCGGGTAGGAAACAGAGGACAGATCCCGCAGCTCCGCACAGTCAGTGCAGGTAGCGGAACGCAGGAATCTCTCCTCTGTTCCCTGTCCGGCACTTTTCTCTGTGACACACGCGCGCCCTGATATCGTCCGTACGGCGCTCATGTGTCATTTGAAAAGTTCCCGCCCGGCAGAAGAAGAAGCTGCAGCGGCGGGGGCCCGTACGGAGAGAAGCAGCGGCGGGGGCTCCTAGGAAACCAGCGTCGGCGCAGCCTGGGCATGTGAAAGAGAAGCAGCTCAGCGGGGGGCTCGTACGGAGGTGCCCGAGGAGTGGACAATAAGAAGAGACAGGTGAGTGGTTACTAGTAACCTGCGGGGGGGGGGGGGGGGGAGGGGGTTAACTGTTGACAAATATTTGGGGTGTAGTGGTTTAGTATATGGGAATGTAGTTTTACAGGTGTGGTATATGGGGGGGTGTAGTGGTGTAGTATATAGTGGGGGGGTGTAGTGGTGTAGTATATAGTGGAGTAGTATATAGGGGTGTAGTATAATACAGGTGTATATAGGGGTGTAGTATAATACTACACCCCTATATACACACACCTGTATTATACTACACCCCTATATACACCTGTATTATACTACACCCCTATATACACCTGTATTATACTACACCCCTATATACACCTGTATTATACTACACCCCTATATACACCTGTATTATACTACACTCCTATATGCACCTGTATAATACTACACCCCTATATACACCTGCATTATACTACACCACTACACCCCTATATACACCTGTATTATACTACACCCCTATATACACCTGTATTATACTACACCACTACACCCCTATATACACCTGTATTATACTACCCCCCTATATACACCTGTATTATACTACACCACTATATACTACACCTGTATTATACTACACTCGTATATACTACACCTGTATTATACTACAGCATTACACACTATACAGGTGTATATAGGGGTGTAATGCTGTAGTATAATACAGGTGTAGTATATAGGAGTGTAGTATAATACAGGTGTAGTATATAGTGGTGTAGTATAATACAGGTGTATATAGGGGTGTAGTGGTGTAGTATAATACAGGTGTATATAGGGGTGTAGTATAACAGGTGTATATAGGGGTGTAGTGCTGTAGTATAATACAGGTGTAGTATATAGGAGTGTAGTATAATACAGGTGTAGTATATAGTGGTGTAGTATAATACAGGTGTAGTATATAGTGGTGTAGTATAATACAGGTGTATATAGGGGTGTAGTATAATACAGGTGTATATAGGGGTGTAGTATAATACAGGTGTATATAGGGGTGTAGTGCTGTAGTATAATACAAGTAGTATATAGGAGTGTAGTATAATACAAGTGTATATAGGGGTGTAGTATAATACAAGTGTATAAGGGTGTAGTGATGTAGGTTATCACAGGTGTAGTATATAGTGATGTAGTGGTGCAGTTTATTACAGGTGTAGTATATAGTGATGTAGTATATTACAGGTGTATATAGGGGTGTAGTGATGTAGTATATAGTGGTATAGTATATAGAGGTGTAGTTTATTACAGGTGTAGTGTATAGGGATGTATATTACAGGTGTAGTATGTGGCGGGTGTAGTGATGTAGTATATGGGGATTGTGTGTGTGTGTGTGTGTGTGTGTGTGTGTGTGTGTGTGTGTGTGTGTGTATATACATTTTGTGCATGTGTATATATATTATATACACACACTGTGTGTGTGTGTATATATATATATATATATATATATATATATATATATATATATATATATATATATATATATATATATATATATATATATATATATATATATTTATTACACATACAGAGTTAATTATATTAGTCCGGCCCTCTAAAACCATCCCAATTTCTCATGCGGCCCCATGGGAAAATTAATTACCCACCCCTGATGTATAGGATACATTCATCCATTACTGTATAGACACTAGGAATATATCCTTCGCTGTATATTCATTATAGTGAGAGTGATGCGGATTTGTATATTCCAGTGTTTTGGAATGATTTTAAATGCTTTTAATTTTGTATATACTCTTTTTCTAATGTAATAAAAAAATGATATCTATTGCACATGACACTTCCAGTATGTATTGAATGTATTTGATATGGAATTACTGGTGCCTTTTAGATACTCTTTTTTTGGTGTTGAGTGTTAGGTTTTGTTATCTGGCACAGAATTTCCATTATTTTCGGTGGTACTAACCCCCCCTTCCCCTTTCTTTAGTACCAGGATACAGTGGGCTCCACAACAGCACCAGGAGAAGGTAGTGCCATAGTATGGTGGGCTCCACAACGGCACCAGGAGAGGCTAGTGCCATGGTAAAGCGAGTTCCACAATGGCACCAGGAGAGGGTAGTGTCAGGGTAAGGCAGTTTCCACAATGGCACCAGGAGAGGGTAGTGTCAGGGTAAGGCGGGTTCCACAATGGCACCAGGAGAGGCTAGTGTCTGGGTAAGGTGAGCTCCACAACGGAACCAAGAGAGGCTAGTATCATGATAAGTTGAGCTCCACAATGGCACAAGGAAAGGCTAGTGCCACGGTAAAATGGGCTCCAAAACGGCACCAGGAGAGGCTAGTGCCATAGGAAGGTTGGCTACCCAACGGCACAAGGAAAGGCTAGTGCCATGGTAAAACGCACTCTACAGTAGCACCAGAAAAGGCTAATGCTATGGTAAGGTGGGTTCCACAATGGCACCAGGATAGGCTATTGCCAGGATAAGGCAGGCTCCACAGCACCAGGATAAGCTATTGCCAGGATAAGGCAGGCTCCACAACAGCACCAGGAGAGCGGAGTGCCATGGTAAAGCGGGCTCCACAACAGCACCAGGATAAGGCAGGCTCAACAATGGAACCAGGAGAGGTTAGTGCCAGGATAAGGCAGGCTCCACAACAGCATCAGGAGAGGCTAGTGCCATATAAAAGGTTGGCTCCACAATGGCACCAGGAGAGGCTAGTGTCATAGTATGGTGGGCTCCACAACAGCACCAGGAGAGGTTAGTGCCATATAAAGGTGGGCTCCACAACAGCACCAGGAGAGGTTAGTGCCATATAAAGGTGGGCTCCACATTGGCACCAGGAGAGGCTAGTGCCAGGATAATGTGGGCTCCACAATGGCACCAGGAGAGACTAGTGCCAGGATAATGTGGGCTCCACAATGGCACCAGGAGAGACTAGTGCCAGGATAATGTGGGCTCCACAATGGCACCAGGAGAGGCTAGTGCCAGGATAAGGTGGGCTCCACATTGGCACCAGGAGAGACTAGTGCCAGGATAATGTGGGCTCCACAATGGCACCAGGAGAGGCTAGTGCCAGGATAAGGTGGGCTCCACATTGGCACCAGGAGAGACTAGTGCCAGGATAATGTGGGCTCCACAATGGCACCAGGAGAGGCTTGTGCCAGGATAATGTGGGCTCCAAATCTGGACCACCCACCACTGGCACTGAGAATAAGCAATGACAATGTTGTGCCATAAATAGCAAATCTAATGTAAAGCAGTGGCTTATGATAACCGCTGCATGTGCAGAGCAGTGAGCACAGACTGGTGTACTGCTGGGCAGGTCACTGCGCAGGGAGATCACATTCATTGTGTGCAGCGGATGTCCTGGGAGGCTCCATTGGCATTTAGCTCCAGCACACATATCCCGGAGCTATCTGCTGCTCATCCTGCTCCCTTCATACTGTAACGCCCTATACTGAATGTAAGCACGATGCCACTTACTAAGTACGCGGTGCCCATAGCTCCTGCCATAGCTGCCTCCAACTTCAGTAAGTGTTCTATCCCACTGACATCACCGGTTCCCTCCACACGTAACGTGCTGCACAGAACCACAGGAAGGGGCGGAGATCTCCAGAACTGGCACGGGCAGATCTATTTTGACAGCTACGGAAGCCTTCCCAGACAAACATCCTGCCAGCGTTCTGCGTAATCAGCCGGATCTTACGGAAGTCGCAAGTGGCCATGTTGTATTCACTATGTTCTTCCGCTCAGCTGGTGGAGCTCACAACGTGTGTGTCTCCACGTGCGTGACCCTGCGGCTACAGCGGTCTGGCCGGAAACATCCCACCGGGCAGCAGCCATTCTCCCCTCACAATGACGGAAGGCAGCCACCCCTCCGACGTGCGAGATCAGCTGGACTCCGTGCTCAGCAACCTGTATGATTTCGGTGAGAATCGCATTTAGTCGCTGCTCCCCCTAACTGCTGAAGATGGGTTTCAGGTGCCCAGTGAAGCATAATGCCTGCCAGGACAGTGCCCCCGGACAGTGCCACCACCAGACCCCCCCCCCCATCCTCTCCTGACAGTGCCAGGAAGAACAGTGCCCCGTCACTGATAGTGCCAGACAAGACAGTGCCACCACCAGCCCACCCCTCTCCTGACAGTGCCAGGAAGAACAGTGCCCCCCTGCCTGACAGTGGCAGAGAGGACAGTGTCACCACCAGACCCCCCCTCCCTCTCCTGACAGTGCCAGGAAGAACAGTGCCCCCCTCACTGATAGGGCCAGACAAGACAGTGCCACCACTAGCCCACCCCTCTCCTGACAGTGCCAGGAAGAACAGTGCCCCCCTCCCTGACAGTGGCAGAGAGGACAGTGCCCTAAGTATTTTCTCAAGAAAATTTCTTGAGAAACTTCTGGGAGTGGAAGATTTCCGCACCTGCGGAAAAATCCGCGGCAAAAACGCATGCGGATTTGCCGCGGATTTACCGCAGGTTTGTCCCTGCAATAAATAATAAAGATAATCGATAGACAGATAATGGATAGAGGGAAAGATGGATAGATGAATAGATAGATAGATAGAGGGATAGATAGATGAATAGATGAATAGATAGATAGAGGGATAGATGAATAGATAGATAGATAGAGGGATAGATAGATAGATAGAGGGATAGAGGGATAGATAGATAGATGGATAGATAGATAGATAGAGGGATCGATAGATAGATAGATGAGAAAAACCTATATAATGTTCCACCTCCCTGCATTTTCTAAGCTGGCACCCTTTAGTGACTTTCATGTGGCACTAAAGGGTGCTTAGCCTTGTATTTAGCCATAAAATAAATAAATAATTAAAAAAAAACGACGTGAGGTCCCCCCATATTTTGTAGCCAGCTTGGGTAAAGCAGACGGCTGCAGCCTGCAGACCACCGCTGGCAGCTTCACCTTGGCTGATAATCCAAAACAGAGGGCACCCCACGCTGTTATTTTAAATTATATAAATAATTTAAAACAAAAAACGTGCGGTCCCCCCCATATTGGATCACCAGCCAAGGTAAAGCGGACAGCTGGGGTCTGATATTCTCAGACTAGGGAGGTCCACTGTTATTGGACACTCCCCAGCCTAAAAATAGCAGGCCGCAGCCGCCCCAGAAGTGGCGCATCCATTAGACGTGCCAATCCTGGCGCTTTGCCCCAGCTCATCCCGCGCCCTGGTGCGTTGGCAAACGGGGTAATATATGGGGTTGATGCCAGATGTGTAATGTCACCTGGCATCAAGCCCTGGGGTTGGTGAGGTCAGGCGTCTATCAGATACCCGACATCACCAACCCAGTCAGTAGTAATTAAAAAATAGACAACAAAAAAAGTTTTATTTGAAAGAACACTCCCCACATAGCCTCTTTAACCAATTTATTGAAAAGAACAATCAATCCACGTCCGGCGTAATCCAATAGGGGGGGGGGGGTCCCACGGCGATCCATACCATAGTCGCTGTCCCAGTCAATGAAGAACAGAATGTTCCCCATTGGCTGGGAGAGCAATGCAGTGACCTGAGCTAACATCAATAGGTCAGCCCAGGTCACTGCAGGGGATGACGAGCGCTGCCATCAGGAGGATAGATGAGATCATTACCTGCTGTGATCATCTCCTGTACTGCTGACGTCAGCGCTGTCACTGACTGCGTTGTCAGAAGTATCGTGAGAGCCCGTGACGTCACCGCTAGTGACAGTCTCGGGCCGCTCGTGAGACGGGCATAGACAGCGCTGACGTCAGGAGGCAGGAGATCGTCACAGCAGGTAATGATCTCACCTCCTGACAGCAGCGATCGTCATCCCCACGGCTCCCAACACTGCAGGGTGTCAGTGTCTGCCTGTGTCAGTGTCTGCCTGCGCTGCAGCGTGACAGGCTGCTGACACTGCGGGCAGACACTGACACCCTGCAGTGCAGGCAGCCGCGAGGCCGGAGCAGGACACAGACTGGCACCTGGAGGTCGCACGGAAGTGCTTCTGTGCGGCGTCCAGGGAGTGTGACGTCTGCTCCGCCTCCTCTTCCTGACATAATGACATCGCTTCCTGCAAAACCGCAGGCAGCGATGATCATTCCCGCAGGTAATTCGCGGCTATTCCGGGGGTATACCGCACATCATTGCTACCTGCGGAATACCCCCGGAATACCCCCGGTACCTGCGGAAATTAATGGACATGCACATTTTCTCAAGAAAGTTTCTCGAGAAAATTTTCTCAAGAAATTTTCTTGAGAAAAATCCGCACAGTGCGCACAGCTATTTTTTTTTCTCATTGAATTTCATGGGAAATGTCTGCACAAAGATTGCAGACATTTCTCAAGAAATTTCCGGGGCAAATCCGCGGGTAAATCCGCAGGTAAAAAGCTCTAGTGCGCACATAGCCTAAGCGTTCCCCCACCCCTGGTTATCTATGTTTTCTGTAGTATACCCCGCACAGACCCTAGTGCCAGTGTGTACAGGAGCCTGCAGTATGTTTTGGCTGTTTGCTGCATTGGGAAGTTTTTTAGACCATTTTCTAGCTGGCCATGTATCCTCTGATGGCTATTTCTAAGCTTATACAAGGCAGTGAGACATGGAGTATGTGCCCAATCACTGCTATATGCACTGTGCTTAACTGAAGGTCACAGGTATCTGATGCATCTGACTAAGCCGCCCACCTCTGGAGACTGTTCGGTATTTACTTTGTTACATAAATTCATTTATTTGGGACTAAAAATAATTTTTGCTATTGGGTTTCATTAAAATGTTCCCAGTCCAATGGCTGATTGATCGGCCACATCGAAACCCACGGGCTTCTCTCCTGTCTGCTCTTCATGCGTGTTCTGTGATTGTCATCTACCCATCATAGGCAATGGAGCTGTTCATTTGTCCACTTGCTTATTTGTTTTGCTAAAAGTGTCCACAAAAAAAAGATTAAGCAAAGACCTGGCCATTTTGCATCCTATGCATGGATCAATCTCACCCATGCAAGTCTATGGATCAGGGACACAGACTGACGGCTTCCTAGTTGCGTCCTTTTGCTGTACGTTTTTCACTGTTGCATGGGCGTTTCAGTGCCCTGCCTGTATTTCATGTTTTTGCATATGAGAAAAGCTGATGAAGCCTGGAATGTAAATACTGTCACACTGGGCAATACCTGATCCATAATGAAAGTTATGAAAATAGTTCAGTTTTTCACATACAAACAAAAATCGAGGTGTGAACGTGGCCTGAATCTGCCGTTGAGTGGAGCTCCAGCTCATTTAGCCCTGTCTAGATATGTTGCCCTCCATAGCCCATACTAAAGCGGCTGAGGTGCTGCATGTGAGACATTAACAAACTTCTCTTACAGGTGAGGACTTTGTGACTCATGAAGGAAACAAACCAACGAATGGACAAATCCCTGACCTTTCTCAAGAAGTGGAGGCTGAAAAAGTGATTGTCCATGCCGAAAATCGGCAAGTGGTGACCTGTTCTAAACGAGGGAAGAAAAATGTTTCCATGTTCTTCGATTCTATTAAGGATGAGCTGTGCAGTCAGGCCAAGAACCCCTCCGTGGCCACTACTTCTGCATCGAAACCTTCTGCTGTTCAGGTTGTGACTTTCAGCAGTCGCAAAGACAAGAAGCAAAGTAACAACGAGGATATACACGATACAAATCCAGAGGTAATCATTCATGTATTGTGCTAATTTTAATACACTGGGTTGTTATCATCTTTAGAAGTCATCAGCTTTCTATAGGGTAGGTGATAAATTGCTCATCGGTAAGGGTCAGACCATAGGGACGCCACCACTCCGGAGAACTGAGTTTCTGTAAGGCTCCGACGGATCAGAGCAGAGGTTGGACGAGCACAGTATCTCTGTTCACTCGCTATGGGTCTGCTGGAAAAGCTGAGGACTTTTGGTGGTGCTCATGTTCAGATGGGCTGACCCACATCTGGGGATTGTTGGAGGTCTCAGCAGTTAAACCCCACTGATCATCAAGTTATCACCTATCCTATGGTTTTCTAAAAATGGGGGAAAAAACATTTAATACAGAAATTTTTAGTTTACGGTTTGCAAACTCTTAAGTCTCTCTCTACAAGAAACAACCCAAGTCTTGTGTGACTTGACCATTGAGTGTTATCTTATTCTGTTGGCTTGTTAGAAAGCAGCGTTCGTTGTGAAGCTGTGAGACAGCAGTGACAGGTGACTACATTTTTGACAAGATCGGCTTCGTCACCTTCCGGGGTCTGTATACTGGTACTTTTTTTCGAAGTTGCCATTATTACAGCTTTTGTGTACTGGATCTGGAATATAAGATCACTTTATTTTTTTATTTTTTAAGGAAGTAAAAGTTAAAAATTCAGTTTCCAAACAGACATTTGGATATCTCTCTCTACCCCAGAGTTTATTTTGCCTGAATGTGGCATTCTGGAGATCAACGTTCCTCAGGTTGGCCACAGCTGAAGGTTAAAGTTTGTAAGTTATGCTGCATTCGTGACATTGGGGATAACTTCCCTAACGTTACAGAGAAGCCAGGGTTTGAATAGCCCTCTGTGACTAGAGCTGAGGTCGATCACACGCACTGCCACCTAAATCATTTTTAATGGCATTGCTCAAAATTGCACAGCACTTTTACACTCCCATAAAGGCTGCTTTACATGCTTCAATTTCTCGTGCAATCGCATTTGCGATCACACCCGCCCCCATCGTTTGTGCGATATGGGCAATTTGTTGCCCGTGTCGCACAATGCTGTAACCCCCCGTCACACGTACTTACCTTCCAAACGTCCTCGCTGTGGGCGGCGAACATCCACTTCCTGAAGTGGGAGGGACGTTCGGCGTCACCGCGACGTCACACAGTGGCCGGCCAATAGTAGCGGAGATGAGCGGGACGTAAACATCCCGCCCACGTCCTTCCTTCCGCATTGCCAGCAGGACGAAGGTAAGCTGTGTTCAGCGTTGCCGGGGTGTCACATGGAGCGACGTGTGCTGCCTCGGGAACAATGAACAACCGGTACAGAGAAGGATGTGCGATTTTTAGAAAATGAGCGACGTGTCAACGAGCAACGATAAGGTGAGTATTTTTGCTTGTTAACAGACGCTTGTAGCTGTCACACGCTACGATATGTCAAACGGCGCCGGATGTGCGTCACTTACGACGTGACCCCGACGACATATCGCCTGATATATCGTAGTGTGTAAAGCCCGCTTAAGAATGAATGGAGATGAAGTTTGCATGATCGACCTCCGCTCTATTCACACAGGGCTTTTAACCCTAGTTCTTGGCATTGGTGAATCCCAGTGGTAAGATTTACAGTAATCAGGATTATCCTATGTTATGAATGGGGAATTACTTCCAAAATTGAGTGACACCGCCCATTTAGTCTTACATTGCAATAAAGAAGCACTCTAACTGTATATCTCAAAATTGAGTACACCCCTGATATTTTTGTAAATATTGTATTACATCTTTTCATTGGACAATATGACCCTTAGATACAATGTAAAGTAGTCTGTGTACAGCTTGTATAGCAGTGTAACTTTGGTGTAATGGACCACCCTTAAATTATTTTTTTGTTTTTCTCTTATTTCCATTAATCTTAGTTTTCTTTTACAGCAGACAAATATTGATGAGACAGAAGGAAACAACATCCTAGAATTTAATTTCGAAAAGGTATGTGCTGTTTTCTCTCATCATTGCCTTCAACAAAAACTTTGATTTAGACCATTTAGAGTTTGGATTGTGGTAGGCCGCACCATAACTCTAGGATCTGCACTAACATTCTGGTAGATGCAGGTCCAAACTTAGGAATTCGCACCTGTGTATGTGAAAACCCTGCCCGCTGGGCAAGGGAACCGCAGCATCCAGGTGGTGACGGGGCAGAAAGATGGCGCATATGCGCATAGTTCTCTATATTGCTGAAACATCCAAAGCCGCAATGCTCGGCCTTGTGAGAGAAATCAAGATCACCTCATAGAATGGTAGCGTTGGAAGAGACCTCAAGGGCCATCGGGTCCAACCCCCTGTGAGTGCAGGCTTTCCTAAAATATCCCAGCTATATGTTTATCCAGTTTCCACTTGAAGCTTTCCATTGAGGAAGAGCTCACCAATATGTCACCTGAAAGTATGGACATATTTCTCTTGACATCCTCTAGTTTGTCTTCTTTTCTGTCCGTATCGATTTATTTATTTTATTTTTTTTTTGCTATTTCACTTTATAACATCCCTCTTAGAGAAAATTTATGGAACTATCAAAACCACAGATTCCAAGTTGATGAAACTTTGAGATAAACAGAATAAGTTTAGTAATATATTTTATGGAAGAAGCTTCTTGGCATTATATATAGTACTAAGATAAATTTTTAGGAAGGTGTGGAAAAATGCTGCAAAGTAAGAATGCTGTCAAAAATACAAATGTAAAGAGTTAATACTCAATTAACAAAATTAATGTATTAAAGAGAAATCTACATGAAATCAATATTTGTAGTGACCATTTTTTGCCTTCAAAATAGAACCTATTGTTGGGACACTTAAGCATAATTTTTTTTTAACAAATTCATCAAGGAGTTTGTTCCAAACATCTTCGAGAACCTCAAAATATATTTGGAGTCAGATGCGTCCCTGATGGTATTATATGATGGATAAGTATCTGCCTGTACTTCTCAGCATTGACGACACCATTAACACTGACTAAATCCCCAAATCCATTTGCTGAAATGCAACCCCAAATTTGTAAAGACGTTGCACTATCCTTCACCTGAAGAGACTCATTACTGCAGCCCAGCCGCAGTCTTCTGTTACAGCCAAATATTTAACATTTTGACTTGTCACCCCGTCTCCCTTTTTTTTTTTTTTGTTTAGTTGGGTTGCTTGGCCATTTTTCCATGTTGCAGGTATGGCTTTTGGCCACAATTCTTCCATGAAGACCACTTTTTGCCAGGTTTCTCCAATGGTAGATAGGTGTAGCTCGGTCCAACTCATTGCAGCCAGTGTAAAGCTGATGGCTCTTTCAATATCAAAGGGTAGTATGCATGACATGTCTTTCATCAGCTGCATTAAGTTTCCTTGGCCGAACACTGCATCATCTTTCCTTAATGTTGTCCATTTCTTGGCATCCTCAATGCTGAGAAGTAAATGCAGATATTTCTCCATCATGTAATACCTTCAGGGAAGCGTCCGATTGTCTTTAAATTTATTCTGCCCAGGATAACGACCTTAAACATACATGTCATCAAGAACTATCTTCAGTGTCAAAAAGAACAAGGGGTCCTGGAAGTGATATGGCTCCACACAGCCCTGATCTCCTCTGGTGTTTGGGATTACATGAAGAGACAGGAGGATTTGCTCAAGCCTACATCCACAGAAGATTTGTGGTAATCTAAGATAGTGTTTCTCAACTCCAGTCATCAAGACCCACCAACAGATCATGTTTTCAGGTTTTTCTCAATCAGGTTTTCAGGATTTCCTTAATGTTGCACAGGTTGTGGTATTATTCTCTGTCTGATATTGAGGGGAAACCTGAAAACATGATCTGTTGGTGGGTCCTGAGGACTGAATTGAGAATTCCTGATCTCAGATGTTTGCAATTGACCTCCCTACCGGGTTTCTTCAAAACTGTGCAAGTGTATCTAGAAGAATGGGTGCTTTGATGGGGCTTTTAAAGGCAAAAAGTGGCCACGCCAAATATTGATTTTGATTTAGATGTTTCTTTTCTTCCTTCACTGTTAATTTTAATTGAGAAAAAAAATCTTAATCCTTCTATTTTTTTAAGGATCCTTACTTTGCAGCATATTTTCCACAAGTGCTTAAAACTTTATAATAATGTAGTGTATTTGATATGAACAAGAATGCAGGAAATACCCAAATAAGTTAATGTAAAGAATTATGGCCCCAACTCATCAAAGAAGCAAAACTTTCCCAGGTGTCCAAGAATCTTGCTACTTTTGTCTATTTTTTTTTTCTTTTTTATTCTGTCCAGTTCCAACAAAGCGGGCAGAGCTAAAGTATAACTGGGTGTGGTGACCCCCTCTCATCAAATTCATGACTGGCGGTTTTGTCCTTTTATGCCATAAATTTTACTCCAGCTAGAGGGTGGAGTAAGATTTGTGGCGAGGCTCACACTGAGATGCATGCCACTTCACGCCTCGCCTGATTCATTAAGAGGTGGGCACTTACACTGGGGGTCAGTGATCCCCATTTTTCACAATGGTGCCGTAGATTGGTCCCAAATCTGTCACACATCGATATGTCAAACCTTAGAATACTAAATCCTCTAAATCAGATATATGTTGTCATTTACATGTCATGTATGCAATTTTCACAGGCTCGTTTGGAGGTGCACAAGTTTGGGATTAGGGGGTACGAGAAAGAGAAACAAAGAAAATGTGAACAGGACCGTGCTATAATGCTAGGAGCAAAGGTTGGTCATTCTTGTTCTGCTGAATTAGAGGAATAAGGCCGGTTTCACACATCCGGCTTTTCGCCGGTTTGCCGGATCCGGCGCTCTCCCGTACAGACAATACAGTACAGTGACAGCGCTGTAACTTCCGGGTCACATGCGCCGGTCACATGACAGCACGTGACCGGCGCTTGTTGCGCTGTCACTGTACTGTAGTCACTGTATGGGAGAGCGCAGGATCCGGCAAACCGGTGAAAAGCCGGATGTGTGAAACCGGCCTAATAGACATTTCACAGGTCTTTGAAATGTAGATTAAACAACCCCTTTATCTCTTCTATCTGTTGCTGCATTCCTAAATAGTGAGGTTTTAAGTGAATGTGCAAATTAAGCATTAAGTGCTCTGGGCGTTATGGAGTCACTGCCTCCCATGGTTGTTTCCTCACTCAGCACCAATCTTTTTAGCTTGACTGATAGCTTGCTGCCTGATCTCTTTACCTGGCACATGGTGTCAGTCAGACATTGAGCTATCAATCAAGCTATAGGCTGGTGCTGGGTGAGGAAGCAACACAGTGAGGCAGAGGTTTGGGAGGTGCTCTGTCATGTGTCATTTGCATATGAATTAAAGCTCTAATGACTTGGGAATGCAGCAACCTGATGTAAAGGAGTCAATGGATTTCCATTTCAAAGACCTGTATATCCATAAATGAGGTTTGGGGACTCACTCTAAAGAGACATGCTTTTGCATTATAAAACATTGCTGTACCACACAAATTATATCTATTGTTTGGTATTTTATCTTGATTGACTTATCAGTAACAGTAGCAATATATTTTCTTTTTAGCCTCCCAAACGAGAATATGTGAATTATAAGCTTTATCAGGAAACAATAAAGGAAAAGGAGCTAGCTGAAAAAGAAAAAAGACTTCAGGTATGACAATACATGTTATTGTGTGTTATAGAAGTAATTTTCTGCTGTGCAGGAAATGCAATACTTCTCTTGCTGATGTCACAGTTCATAGTATATAGGCCTTCAGGATCTGACTCTAGGGGCTGTACTGTAGCAGTTCGCAGCACCCCATTAAGTATTAGACTCAAAATATGTCTCAAGACAGTGAGGTTTTAGGATTTGTGTACGAAGAATTACTAACAGAGAACATTTGATATAGTTATATGTAGTTTTGAATAATGTTGCTTCTGAGCGTGCATGAATCTGATTTTCTGCAACCTTTTGCTTTGTATTTTCCATGAATGTGCCTGACCCAATTGATATGGAAAATGTCACCACATAGAAAGTAAACTGTTGATTGTGTTTGTACCTTTTTACTACTGATAGTCACAATTTAACCACTTCCAGACCACCCATAGACTTTATAACATTTGGGAGGTTCCCATCCCTGCAGAGTTAGCAGCTATACGAGATTGTGCAGCTGTTAGATACAGCCAGACTTGTCGTAGAGAAGGCAGAGATGGTTTATTCCGATCTCTGCCTTCCGGATTACTGTATACACAGTGCTGAATAAGTGCTGTATGAGCAGTATAGGAAGTGCTAGCTGTCCTTGGTCTTCCTGACCCAGAAATCTCAAGATAGGGTCCCGGTAGTGAGCAGATCCTGAACAGCTGTGTTGTGGAGCAAAAAGGCAAAATTTGCTTTGCATCTGGGGTTAAAATATCAGCTCAGTTACAAAGGAAGTGAGAGATGTTTAAAAAAAAAAAAAAACAATCACTGATGTCGGGGAGACCAGCCAGAGAAAACACTGCCGGCAGCCAGCAAAGGCGCTCAACACAGTGAAATCCTAGGTGCATTGCCCCCTGGGAAGTATGCAAATCAAAAAAAGGACCGTAGAGCCTCTGTTAGGAGTCTCAACACAGAAAATAGCCAGCTATCCCTCCAGCTATTTTCTGTGTTGAGACTCCTAACAGAGGCTCCAAGGACCTTTTTTTGATTTGCATACTTCCCAGGGGGCAATGCACCTAGGATTTCACTGTGTTGAGTGCCTTTGCTGGCTGCCGGCAGTGTTTTCTATGGCTGGTCTCCCCGAAATCAGTGATTGTTTTGTCTTGCTGGTCTACTAGGCATTGCTCCCATCTGGCCAGAACCCTACATAACACTGATGAGGGGCAATACCCCGAAACAGCTGTCTATGGATGGATACCTGGCTTTGGTATTTCCTTTGTCATATCTTTAAACTCGTCAAAGAGTTGGATATTGCCTAAAAGGGCCACTTAATATGGTGGTTATGGTGGTCTCCTTAAAAAGAGCCACTCCTTGGCTAGGTCCTTCCCGGAGGGATATCTGGCTATTTTCTGTCGAGACTCCTAACAGAGACTCCACGGACCTTTTTTGATTTAAAAAAAAAAAAAAAAAAAGTTTTTTTAAATGATTAATATGTCTCTAAAAAGTCTTTCAGATCCCTATTGGCTGCACAATTTGTGAAATTAGTAAATTTAAAGCAAAAAAAAAAAAAGTAACCTAAAATTAGGCCCAATGTATCACAACAAAAGCGAACCAATTTAGAGCTCTTAAAACGCACATTTGGAAAAAATAAATATTGTCTGGTCACGAATGGTGAGAGGGTAGAATGGCCCAGTCTGGAACTGGTTATGTTTAAATCCTTAAATAATTGCACCAACACCTCAAATCCTTTCTTCTATAATTTGCGACTAGAGGCATGGTGTACAGTCTAAAGAAGTTACAGGAAATGGTAGTTGAATAAAACTGCACTTCATTCAGTTCTTATTTTAATCCTTCTAGGAAAATGGCTTTGAACCAGCCAAGAAAAAGCAAAAACAAGGAAAGAACGACAGGTGAGTATCTTGGCCATGGAATAATATGATGGTTCTCCAGATGACGGCATTTGTAAGATCAAATAAGTGTGTCTGTATTACAAGGACCATAGACTCTGTCTGGTCTCCAAGATCATTTCGCCAACCACTCGTGCTGGATGTGCCAATATTCAGCTGTTGGAAGCCCTAAATCACCTACATTACATTGTTACTAAGTGACTTAATGGTCAAGTGGAAAAAGTAGCCTTAACCCCTTCATGACCGGACAATTTTTCGCTTTCGGGGTTTTTTTTTTCACCATTCTTCTTCCGAGAGACGTAACTTTTTTATTTTTCAGTCAATATGGTCATGTGAGGGCTCATTTTTTGCGTAGCGAACTGTACTTTTAAATTAAACCATACGTTTTACCATATAGTGTGCTGGAAAACGGCAAAAAAATTGCAAATGCAGAAAAATTGCAAAAAAAAGTGCAATAGCACTATTGTTTTTGAGATATTTTATTCACTGTGTTCACTATATGGTAAAACTGATGAGTGGCTGTGAAGTCTGAGGTCGGTGCAAGTTTGTAGACACCAAACATGTATAGGTTTACTTTTATCTATAGGGTTAAAAAAAAAAATCACAAGTTTGTCCAAAAAAAGTGGCGCACAATTTGCGCCAGTTTCTGTGACCCATAGCGTTCTCATTTTTGGGATCTATGGCTCAGTGACGGCTCATTTTTGCATCTCAAGCTGCCGTTTTTAACGTTGCCATTTTTGCGCAGATGCTACGTTTTGATCGCCTGTTATTGCATTTTGCGCAGAATTTGTGGCGATCAAAAAACATAATTTTGGCGTTTGTTTTTTATTTGCCGCTACGCCGTTTACAATCAGATTAATTGATTTTATATTTTGATAGATCTGGCATTTTTGAATGTGGCGATACCAAATATGTGTGTACCGTATTTTTCGGACCAGAAGACGCACCCTGGTTTTAGAGAAGGAATATAGGAAAATAAAATTTTAAGCAAAAAATGTGGTCATGACACACTGTTATGGGGCAAGGATCTGCTGCTGACAATGTTATGGGGGAAATGTCCCCAAATTCTCTAAGGTACCCCATCCTGGTAATGATCTTCCTGCCTTTTATATGTCCCACAAACCAAAAGAAAAAACTCCTAAAAACAGTTATTTATTTAGATCAATGTTAAAAGATTATAGGTATAAGCCACTGCTTATCTAAAATAACTACAGTGATATATTACAGTGAGTGTAATAGGGTGATAGACTTAATTGGTGGGGACAGTGCAAATGGTTTCCTGTTCCCAAGGTAGGGGCAACATTAGTAGTTGCACTAGTTTTTATTCAGATACAATAATACGTGGTTAAGGGGATGACCTATCTCTCCCTCCCTTACTCCTACCTACCAGCGGAGGTGTACCATAAATTATTGGGTACCCCCCGCTCCACGTCGTCTCTCCCTAATATCTCCCT
This sequence comes from Anomaloglossus baeobatrachus, assembly GCF_048569485.1. Lineage (NCBI taxonomy): Eukaryota > Metazoa > Chordata > Amphibia > Anura > Aromobatidae > Anomaloglossus > Anomaloglossus baeobatrachus. The sequence goes on along the minus strand of NC_134355.1, from coordinate 186,597,961 downwards.
TCAAGCCAGTCGCTAAGACCCGGGAGACCCACCACCAAAGAAATATGTGCAATTAGTCACAGTACTCAAGGATAAATAGATATTAAAAACTTTTTTCTAGATATTAGATGAATCTCAGATCAAAAAGGAGATTTTATATATATACATGGATATGAAATCCCAGCAAGAATTAGCTTATCTGCCGAGATCATCCAATGTAAATCCCAAACTTAGTTTATCTGTACATATGGATATAAAGTCCCAGCAGGGAATGACTTATCTGCCGAGACCATCCAGTATTCTATCCCGACGCGTTTCCCCCCTATATTTTTTCTAGGGGTTCATCAGGGGACTGATCCGGATTAAATCTCTTATATCTTAATAACTGGTAGTCGCATCAACAGTGTGGCATCAATCATCATAGAGGCATTCACTCCGTCCTGGGACACTGCTCTCAGTAATCTGCAGGTCCCATAACGACAACTTGTAACTAAAAGAATGTCAGTCACAAAAGCCACATGGCATCAATCGCCCATAATGGGGCACTCAGTCAATAGGGGAACGCCGCTTCTACTGTCCCGCAGGTCCCGTGGTATCAGCCAGCGTGTCCCCCATCCTGCTATATACTGCCATTCTGGTATGTGCTCCCATCCTGGCATATGGCCGCATCCTGCTATTTACCGCCATTCTGGTATGTGCTCCCATCCTGGCATATGGCCGCATCCTGCTATATACCCCCATCCTGGTATATACCCCCATCCTGGTATATGGCCGCATCCTGCTATATACCCCCATCCTGGTATATGGCCGCATCCTGCTATATACCCCCATCCTGGTATATGGCCGCATCCTGCTATATACCCCCATCCTGGTATATGGCCACTTCCTGCAAAATACCCCATCCTGGTGTATGGCTGCATCCTGCTATATACCCCATCCTGGTGTATGGCCACATCCTGCTATATACCCCATCCTTGTGTATGGCCGCATCCTGTGGCACACAAAAAAATAAACGTTCATACTCTCCTTTCTTCGCTCCACGCAGCATCGCTCCTCCTCCCGTCTGTGCCAGCAGCAGCGCCGCTGACCTGTGTGGAGCCAGCCACAATCCCTGCAGCATTGCAATGTCCTCCTGTCTGTGCCGGCTGCGGCTGTGTGTGGACACGTGCGCTCAGCGATGACGTCACCGCTGTGCGCACCGCTAGTCTACACCCAGAGCTGCGGCCGGCATAGATAGGAGGACGAGCAATGCTGCAGGGATCGTGGCCGGTGAGTATACTGTTTCACTGCACTCCGCGCTGATGATGATGCGCGGGGGCAGTGAATATAGCCACACATGATCACTCCAGGCTGTAGTTGCTAGGGGTGATCACGCAGGCCGACTGTTTAGTATGCGCGCATCCCCCGCCCATCATCCCGCCCACCATCCCGCCCACCTGTCAGCACCAGCTTCAGCACTGAGAGATGATGGGTGTGCATATGAAATGAGCGGGCCCACGTGGTCACGGTAGGCACTGCTGCAGCCTGCTTATGCCCCCGATGACCCGCTCCAACACAGCACCCTCATTCCCCGCAGCCACATTCAGACTATAAGACGCACCCCCCACTTTCTCCCAACATTTATGGGGAAAAAAGTGCGTCTTGTAGTCTGAAATATACGGTACTTTTTTATTTATTTTTTTAACCCTTTAATTTTCACTGGGGCGAAAGGGGGTGATTTGAACTTTTAGGTTGTTTTATTTTTTTAAAACTTTTTTTTTTTTTAACTTTTTTTTTATTTTTATTTTACTAGTCCCCCTAGGGGGGCTATATGGATCAGCAATCTGATCGCCCGCCATAGCTGCTGATCACAGCTATACAGCTGTAAACAGCAGATATGCTCATTTTCTGCCTTGGTTTCACCTGGCCCAGAGCTGGGTGAAAGTAAGTATTGTGAGCTACAGGAGTCATCACATGACCCTGTGCTACCATGACAATCACCGGAAGTCACATGATCATGGCACATGACTTCCGGTATCGGCTGGTGAGTAAATGTTCACCGCCGATGCCTTTATAATGGCGTTGTCACATATTGACAGCGGCATTTAAGGGGTTAAACGGCACAGGCAGATAATGATTCTGCTCGTGCCTGGCAGGCACATATCTCAGCTGTAAAAATCAGCTGAGATGTGTTCTGATCACTGCAAGCTAGTCCAGCAGACCACGGGCAGTAACACTATGACCGCTAGGACGTGATATTACTGCCCGCAGTCGTTAGGGGGTTAATATTGAAAAGTATTACTCGCCTGTCGGTGTGTTGTATTTCAAGTGCCTTTGCTGTCTACATTGCTTTTATTTCACAGTTTGTTTTTTTGTTTTGTTTTTAAGGTGGTCCAGAAGGAAGAGAGGTTTAGGAAAGGCCCCCACTGGGCAAGTTGGGAAGTTTAAAGATGGAGCCTTGATTCTACGTAACAAAGATATTAGAAAAATTAAAAGGTCAAAAGTTATTAAATGAGGACTTTAAAATCACAATGGACTGAATGTGCTGAATTTTTGCTGGTGTTTACAAAGAAAAACTGGTCTTTTTTATTTATTTTGTTTTTTAAAGAACCCTTCCAAGATCCTTCAAAGGTCATTCAATGAATAGCATTTGGATTTACATCATACATTTTTTTTCTACTTCAACTGGAACCACATGGACAAATTATCAGCCACAAACTGCAGTCCACTTAATAAATGTGAACGGGTTGTATTTTTCCCTTGAGCAAGCTGCAGCTTATAGTAAAATCTTGTTTACTTTTTGCTACTTTAAACTATTAAAAAAAACAAACTTGTATCTTTATGTCTTGTCAAAGTATTTGTAAATATTAGCAATTGATTTCTGTAATTTTCTTTGGAGATTGCTTATTATCTCTTCTATTTTACAACACAACGTTTTTATGTTTTGGGTTGTTTTTTTTTTTTTTCAATCAATATCCAAATTCTGATTTTTTTTTTTTATTTATTATTATTATTATTATTATTTATTAATAATATATTTCCACCTCACGAAATTCACAATTGGGTACAGTTAGGTCCAGAAATATTTGGACAATGATCGAATCTTCGTGATTTGAGTTCTGCATGCAACTATTTTTTATTGAAACAACTGCTGCAATTGCCAGGCCTTTGAAATGCTTTGCCAGGCCGTTTTCATATATATATATATATATGAAAAACAGAAAATCGCAAAAAGAAATGGAAAAAAGAAGTGAATAAATATGTATATTTATGTAAAATAAAATATACATATTTGATATTGCCGGGTTCGTCACAACCCAACCTATAAAAGTGTCACTCTTGTTAACCCCTTCAGTGTACACTATAAAAAAATAAATAAATAAACTTGCTGTCTTTTCATCATATAGCTGTCATCTTATCCCGCAAAAAACAAGCTGCCATACACCTCCATCAGTGGGAAAAAAAGCTGTAGCTGTCAGAATACGGCAATGTAAAAACTATTTTTTTTCTCTCTCAAAATGTTTTATGGTGTAAAAGCGGCAAAACCTAAAAAATAGCTATATAAATGTGTTATCGATGTAATCGTACTTGAAGAATAAAGCTGTCATCCCTTTTATGATACGGTGAACCAGTTCCTGAATTGCTGTTTTTTCTTGATTTTTGCTTCAGAAAAAGCAGAATGGAAAGTGATCAAAAAATATTATGTGGCCCAAAATGGTACCAATGTAAACTGCAACTCGTGCCGCAAAAAACAAGCCCTCACATGACTTTGCTGCAAAATAAATTATAGCCTGCAAAATTCATTGATGCAAAAAACCTTTGTTTTGTTAAAAAAAAAAAAGCATGTGTGATAGTAGCCAAACTAAAAAAAAAAAACCCCATATAAATCTGATATACCTTTAATCATACTGACCTGAGGAATAAAGCCACATAATCATTTATACCGCACGTTGTATGGAGTGTAAATAAATAAAGCCATTTCTTCAACTGCTCTTAATTTGTTCATTCTGCCTCCCAAAGATCGCAGTACTGTGTGGCTCACATTTATTATGTGCTCTATGCTGAACGCTTACATTAGGGATTATGTGTAAATCTCTGAAAAATGTGAGGCACAATTACTGACCCTGACAGCAAGTATTAATAAAAATTGGCTAACACTCAGACTGTGAATTGAGATGGTGGCTGACAGGCACTACACTACACCTGAACCCCTTGTTTTTACAATTTTGGGACCTTTTTTTTGCAAGTTGTAATAACTATTGCTAGTATAACAGACACAAGGGGGATGTAGCAGTGCTGAGATTATTGATTATTAGTAGCAGATGTCAGGATAGCTTTAAATCTCTCCCTGCCTGTGAGTAAGCTGTCCCTAGTTGTCCCTTTTATCACACACTGCAGTAACAGACCATATGCAGCACTAAAGGCCACTTTACACACAGCAACATCGCTAGCGATGGCGCTGGTGAAAGCACCCGCCCCCGTCGGTTGTGCGTCACGGGCAAATCACTGCCCGTGGCGCACAATATCGCTAGGGCCCGTCACATGTACTAACCTGCCTAGCGACGTCGCTGTGGTCGGCGACCTGCCTCCTTTCTAAGGGGGCGGGTTTGTGCGGCGTCACAGCGACGTCACACGGCAGCCGTCCAATAGAAGCGGAGGGGCGGAGAGCAGCCGAAAGAAAGTGACACCCACCTCATTGCCGCAGGACGCAGGTAAGGTGGTGTTCCTTGTTCCTGGGGAGACACACATAGCGATGTGTGCTGCCTCAGGAACGACGAACAACCTGCGTCCTGCAACAGCAACGATATTTGGGATTAGAACGACGTGTCAATGATCAACGATTAGGTGAGTAATTTTGATCGTTAGCGGTCGTTTGTACGTTTCACGCGCAACAACGTCGCTAATGAGGCCGGATGTGCGTCACGAATTCCGTGACCCCAACGACATCTCGTTAGAGTGTAAAGCCCCTTTTAGAAGAGGATTTTTTTTTGCAGCAGCAGTTCTACCATTTACACAGCTGCTAGCACAGTGGACACTGTCTTCAGCCCTTTAAAGGACTAGTTTGGATTCTGCAGCAGCACTACTATCTCATAGAACAAACTGCACTATCCCTATACCTGTTTCTATGATTTACACAGTCCCTAACAGCTAATGCTAAATATCTTCAGCCCTTAGAAGGGCTATTTTGGATTCTGCAGCAGGAACACTATCTCATAGAACGAACTGCACTGCCCCTATACCTGTTTCTATGATTTACACAGTCGCTAACAGGTATGGCTAAATAGCTTCAGCCCTTAGAAGGACTAGTATTAGTTGGCTGGAAAAACGCTGTACCGCACACAGTACAGTCTCGCTACACCCGCAGTTCAGGAATTAATGTGTAAACACAAAATGGCGACTGCCTTATTTAGCCCCTATGACACTGTGCGGCCAAGCCAATCACAGTAACACCACAACAAAGATGCGTTACTGTGAGGGCAAGTAATGTCAGATGTGTTCATTGGCTGGAAAATGGCGCCAGGAAGTACAGAAACGAAAATGAAAGTACCGAAGCAAATACCCTATTAGCCGTCGGATACCGAATAGGGGCGAATACATTCGCTCATCCCTATTAACATCCAATCAGGTATATAGTCACAGGGAATGAAAAACTGTGTAAGTGCAACAGCTTTATTTAATTGTTTTCTCCCCTCATAGATGTCTGTGGGTACCTATTGGTATATAAAACCTAAATTCCATACTTTATAGACACCTTTCCCTAATTTGGGAATACTCACATTGTGGGGTATAATTTTATATATTTTGTTCTTGCCTGACGGTTTTCTATCAGGATAATACATGCCCAATATATCATAGGGTATCTATAATTATGATTTTCATCACATATATTGGATTTAAGTATTTGAATTTAGTTTGATAATTCATTATGGGCCTTTATTGTAAATATCAATGTATTGACCTGGCTGTACTTCTCCGCACTGCTCCCTTTATAGTTTTTATATATGTGTCTGGAACTAAGTTCAATTTTTCGCTCTGGACGCCTGCGCAAACTTTGTGTTCCAGTGTGAACCGCAAATAACCATATCATGTGATCGCTATTGAGCTAGGTCTGGGTGTCGTTTTGTGCGAGGTTCGCGCATGCGCAGTTTGATAACACATCTCTGTATACCTCTATTTGAGCCACCGTAGTTGCGCATGCGCCTTGAACATAATCATGGCGCTGCACAGTATCAGCAGTGATTCGGTAATTAACGTTTACAGCTGTGAGAGTGGTTTGCAGGTTATTTATATCCGGATCTGACCTGCACCTCCATGATGCTCCTTCATGATTGCTGTGGGTAACATCGTTCAGGATTCTCTGCCCCACCACTGATCTATATGGGGACTGTATCATGGATTTGCATGTCTGAGATCATCATTGTTGGGCAAGTATACACTATTATCGCTATATAGGTGTTTGCATTTAATTGTGTCACATTCTTTGGTAAACTTGATTATATGTTAATGTATGTAAGTTGATGGTTGTATGGTCTCTGATAGACTACACTTGTCTTTGTAGCCTCCTGATGAACCATTCACTTGGGGAAACGCGTCGAGGCAGAGACATACCTCATCCATTGGAAGAAAGCAAAAAAAACAGCTCACCCACTTGGAGAACCACAACGTCCAGGAAGGTGCAAGAATCCAAGGCAGCCAGACCCAGCTGCAGATAACAACGTGGCAGAAGAAGAAAAAATCCAGCATCCAGTTCCAGACTATATTAACATGGATTTTCTTTATTTTATCAAAAAGATAAAAACATCTTACAAAGGTTCCGCCATATTCATAAAAACCTTGTTGCGCGGATTGTGTGGGTGTGCAGTGCGTGTGTGTGTTTTGGGGGGAGGTATGTTTTGTGCAGTGTGTGTGTTGCGCGGTATGTGCGTATATTTATGTATGCCACGGTGTTTGTCTGTTGGGTGTTGTGTGTGTGGCGTTGTCTGTGTGGGTGTCTGTGTAGGGCGGTGTTTGTGGTTCCCAGTGTGTGTGTGGTGTGTTGTGCTGTGCGCGTGTGGCGGTGTGTGTGTGTTTTGGGAGGAGGTGTGCATCCCCATCGTGCTCAATCCTCCATGCTGCGCACCCCCCATCGTGCTCCATCCCCCATGCTGAGCACCCCCCATCGTGCTCCATCCCCCATGCTGCGCACCCCCCATCGTGCTCCATCCCCCATGCTGCGCACCCATCGTGCTCCATCCCCCATGCTGCGCATTCCTCATTGTGCTCCATCCCCCATGCTGCGTGCACCCCCCATCGTGCTCCATCCCCCATGCTGGACACCCCCCATCGTGCTCCATCCTCCATCCTCCATGTTGCACAACCCCCATCGTGCTCCATCCCCCTTGCTGCACACCCCCCATCGTGCTCCATCCCCCATGCTGCGTACCCCTCATCGTGCTCCATCCCCCATGCTGCGCACCCCCATCGTGTTCCATCCCCCATTATGCGCATCCCTCATCGTGCTCCATCCCCCATGCTGTGCACCTCCCATCGTGTTCCATCCCCCATGCTGCGCACCCCCCATCGTGCTCCATCCCCCATGCTGCGCACCCCCCATCGTGCTTCATCCCCCATGCTGCGCACCCCCCATCGTGCTTCATCCCCCATGCTGCGCACCCCCCATCGTGCTCCATCCCCCATGCTGCGCACCCCCTATTGTACTCCATCCCCCATGCTGCGCACCCCCCATCGTGCTCCATCCCCCATGCTGCACACCCCCGATTGTGCTCCATCCTCCATGCTGCGCACCCACCATCGTGCTCCATCCCCCATGCTGCGCACCCCTCATCGTGCTCCATCCCCCATGCTGCGTACACCTCATCGTGCTCCATCCCCCATGCTGCGCACCCCCCATCGTGCTCCATCCCCCATGCTGCACACCCTTCATCGTGCTCCATCCCCCATGCTGCGCACCCCTCATCGTGCTCCATCCTTCATGCTGCGCATCCCTCATCGTGCTCCATCCCCCATGCTGCGTACCCCTCATCGTGCTCCATCCCCCATGCTGCGCACCTCCCATCGTGTTCCATCCCTTATGCTGCGCACCCCCATCGTGCTTCATCCCCCATGCTGCACACCCCTCATTGTGCTACATCTCCCATGCTGCGCACCCCCCATCGTGCTACATGCTGCACACCCCCCATCGTGCTCCATCCTCCATGCTGCACACCCCCCATCGTGCTCCATCCCCCATGCTGGGGCCGCCGGGGGCGGGTCCGAGCGTGGCAACGTGTGCCGGGGCTGAGCGGGTGAGGCGTCAGCGTATGCCGGCTCCCTGCACATGGGGAGCCGGTGTACGCTGGTAACCATGATACACATCGGGTAACTAAGGGAAGTGCTTCCTATAGTTACACGATGTGTATCGGCGTACGCCGGCTCCCTGCACATGTGTACCTGGAGCCGGTGTACGCTGGTAACCATGATACACATCGGGTAACTAAGGGAAGCGCTTCCTATAGTTACGCGATGTGTATCATGGTTATCAGCGTACACCGGCTCCGTCACGATTCCAGCATCGCAAGGTTATGTCCGCCGGGAGCGGGGCTGAGTGTGCCAACGGGGGCGAGCGGGCGAGGCGTCAGCGTATGCCGGCTCCCTGCACATGTGTACCGGGAGCCGGTGTACGCTGGAACGGGCGATGCGTGCGGAGGGCCGGGGCGAGCGGCTAATCCATGCGGGGGGCGGGGCCAGGCTGAGGCGAGCGGCCAATCCGTGGGGGGGCGGGGCCAGGCCAAGCCCAGCGGCCAATCCGACAGTTGTCACTGTAATGACACTGTCACGGTGACACAATGTCACGGTGACACAATTTTGGAGCAAGACAGACAGACAGACAGAATAAGGCAATTATATATATAGACTAGAAGGTGGCCCGATTCTACGCATCGGGTATTCTAGAATTTACGTATTGTGTAGTTAATGTATGATTTTTGTTATATATATATAGATGTTGTTGTGTGTAGTTACCAAGTGTTTGTGTAGGGCGCTGTACATGTTCTGGGTGTTGTCTGGGTGTGGCGGGGGGTGAGAGCGGTGTTGTATGTGGGTTGCGTGTGTTGCGTTGTTTGTGGAGCGCTGTGTGTCTGTAGCGTTGTGTGTGTGTGTGTTGCGCGGTTTGTGTGGGTGTGGTGTGTTTTGGGGGAGGTATGTTTTGTGTAATGTGTGTGTGTTGCGTGGTATGTGCGTATATTTATGTATGCCGCGGTGTTTGTGTGTTGGGTGTTGTGTGTGTGCAGCGTTGTCTGTGTGTGTGGGTGTCTGTGTAGGGCGGTGTTTGTGGTTCCCAGTGTGTGTGTGGTGTGTTTGTGTGTGTTGGGGGGAGGTGTGCACCTCCCATCGTGCTCCATCCCCCATGCTGCGCACCCCCCATCGTGCTCCATCCGCCATGCTGCGCACCCCCCCATCGTGCTCCATCCGCCATGCTGCGCACTCCCAAACCTACTCCATCCGCCATGCTGCGCACTCCCAAACGTGCTCCATCCGCCATGCTGCGCACTCCCAAACGTGGTCCATCCGCCATGCTGCGCACTCCCAAACGTGCTCCATCCGCCATGCTGCGCACTCCCAAACGTGCTCCATCCGTCATGCTGCGCACTCCCAAACATGCTCCATCCGCCATGCTGCGCACTCCCAAACGTGGTCCATCCGCCATGCTGCGCAGTCCCAAACGTGCTCCATCCGCCATGCTGCGCACTCCCAAACGTGCTTCATCCCCCATGCTGCGCACTCCCCATCGTGCTCCATCCCCCATGCTGCACCAGCATCAGCCTCTCTGTCCCCAGCATCAGCCTCTCTCCTCCCAGCATCAGCCTCTCTCCTCCCAGCATCAACCTCTCTCCTCCCAGCATCAGCCTCTCTGTCCCCAGCATCAGCCTCAGCCTCCCAGCATCAGCCTCCCCCAGCATCAGCCTCTCTTCTCTCAGCCTCCCCCCTCCCAGCCTCCCCCAGCATCAGCCTCTCTCCTCCCAGCCTCCCCCAGCATCAGCCTCCCCCAGCATCAGCCTCTCTCCTTCCAGCCTCCCCCAGCATCAGCCTCCCTCCTCCCAGCCTCCCTCCTCCCAGCCTTCCCCAGGATCAGCCTCTCTCCTCCCAGCCTCCCTCTTCCCAGCCTTCCCCAGCATCAGCCTCCACCTCCCAGCCTCCCTCAGCATCAGCCTCCCCCAGCATCAGCCTCTCTCCTTCCAGCCTCCCCCAGCATCAGCCTCCCCCAGCATCAGCCTCTCTCCTCCCAGCCTCCCAGCCTCCCCCAGCATCAGCCTCCCCCTCCCAGCCTCCCCCAGCATCAGCCTCTCTCCTTCCAGCCTCCCCCAGCATCAGCCTCCGCCTCCCAGCCTCCCCCAGCATCAGCCTCCGCCTCCCAGCCTCCCCCAGCATCAGCCTCTCTCCTCCCAGCCTCCCCCAGCATCAGCCTCTCTCCTCCCAGCCTCCTCCAGCATCAGCCTCTCTCCTCCCAGCCTCCCCTAGCATCAGCCTCCCCCAGCATGAGCCTCTCTCCTTCCAGCCTCCCCCAGCATCAGCCTCCCCCAGCATCAGCCTCTCTCCTCCCAGCCTCCCCCAGCATCAGCCTCCCCCTCCCAGCCTCCCCCAGCATCAGCCTCCCCCTCCCAGCCTCCCCCAGCATCAGCCTCCCCCAGCATCAGCCTCTCTCCTTCCAGCCTCCCCCAGCATCAGCCTTCCCCAGCATCAGCCTCTCTCATCCCAGCCACCCCCAGCATCAGCCTCTCTCCTCCCAGCCTCCCCCAGCATCAGCCTCCCCCAGCATCAGCCTACACCCTCCCAGCCTCCCCCAACATCAGCCTCCCCCAGCATCAGCCTCTCTCCTTCCAGCCTCCCCCAGCATCAGCCTCCCCCAGCATCAGCCTCTCTCATCCCAGCCACCCCCAGCATCAGCCTCCCCCAGCATCAGCCTCTCTCCTCCCAGCCTCCCCTAGCATCAGCCTCCCCCAGCATCAGCCTACACCCACCCAGCCTCCCCCAACATCAGCCTCCCCCTCCCAGCCTTCCCCAGGATCAGCCTCTCTCCTCCCAGCCTCCTCCAGCACGCCGTGCTCCTCTGCCGACACTCACAGATCTGATCGCATACACTCACACACACACACACCCACCCGATCGCATACACTCACACCCACCCGATCGCATACACTCACACACACCCGATCGCATACACTCACACACACCCGATCGCATACAGTCACACACACCCGATCGCGTACACTCACACACACCCTATCGCATACACTCACACACATCCAATCGCATACACTCACACACACCCGATCGCATACACTCACACACACCCGATCGCATACACTCACACACACCCGATCGCATACACTCACACACACCCGATCGCATACAGTCACACACACCCGATCGCATACACTCACACACACCCGATCGCATACACTCACACACACCCGATCGCATACACTCACACACACCCGATCGCATACACTCACACCCACCCGATCGCATACACTCACACACACCCGATCGCATACACTCACACACACCCGATCGCATACAGTCACACACACCCGATCGCATACACTCACACACACCCGATCGCATACACTCACACACACCCGATCGCATACACTCACACACACCCGATCGCATACACTCACACACACCCGATCGCATACACTCACACACACACACATTGACGATATTGCACATACGCGCTCACTCACAACATCCGGAGATACCACATGCTTCTGGCCATGTGATCCTCCGGCAGGTCCTGGAAGCTCACAGCACAGTATCGCGGCCGAGAAGCAAGCGATATCTCCGGATGCTGTGAGTGTGTGGATGCGATCTGATGTGTGTGTGAGGTGTGTGTGAGAGTGAGTGTGATCTGATGTGTGTGTGTGTGTGTGTGTCTGTTGTTATGTGTGTGCGTGTGGATGTTCCGCCGCTGCAGGACCTTGATGCGCTGGTAACTATGCTACCATGGTTACCAGCGTATCCCGTCCCCCGCTCGCATGGGAGCCCACACCAGCATACGGCGGCAAACCCCAGCAATGCGAGGGTTTGTGTCGGCTGGGTTGGCGGCGTATGCTGGTGTGGGCTCCCGGGGGTACAGTACTCACCTGGGAGTCGTGTCTCCGTGTCAGTTCGGGGGATGCGTGCGGGGGGCGGGGCCAGAGCGAGCGTGCATTGCGTGAGGGGGGCGGGGCGTGGCCGAGTTGCCAATACGTGCAGGGTGCCGGGGCGAGAGGCCAATCCGTGTGGGGGGGCGGAGGCTGTGCGAGCGGCCGACCAATCCGTGTGGGGGGGAGCCAGGGCGAGCGACCAATCCGTGCGGGGGGGCAGGGCCATGGCGAGGCCAGCGGCCAATCCGCTTTGTGTCACCGTAAGGACACAATTTTGGAGCAAGACAGACAGACAGACCGACAGACAGAATAAGGCAATTATATATAGAGATTGTTAGGTTGTTCTAATTATGATGATTGTTTGAAATCTCTCTTGTCACAACGGCAGCTCGATACTTTACCTTCATTAACATCATATGCCCACAGTATATTCACATCTCTGATGTAGGACTGTATGTCCTTTAATAACTATAACTTCTGTGAAGCATTTATTTGAATTTTGTATTGGATATTTGATATCCTCCCATGTTTGGTATTGGACCTCTGTGTACCTGTCAGGATCCCCTCCTGTATCAACTTACATGTTATTTATTATCTAACAATTGTATGGAATTGTATGCTTGCTAAAGAAATCTTTTTGTAATAATAAACTTTTTACATTGATGCAAGATACCGGTTTTGACATATCTATATATATAATTGCCTTATTCTGTCTGTCTGTCTGTCTGTCTTGCTCCAAAATTGTGTCCTTACAGTGACACAAAGCGGATTGGCCGCTGGCCTCGCCATGGCCTCGCCCCCCCGCACGGATTGGTCGCTCGGCCTGGCTCCCCCCCACACGGATTGGCCAGCCGCTCGCACAGGCTCCCCCCCCCACACGGATTGGCCTCTCGCCCCGGCACCCTGCACGTATTGGCAACTCGGCCACGCCCCGCCCCTCTCACGCAATGCACGCTCGCTCTGGCCCCGCCCCCCGCACGCATCCCCCGAACTGACACGGAGACACGACTCCCAGGTGAGTACTGTACCCCCGGGAGCCCACACCAGCATACGCCGCCAACCCAGCCGACACAAACCCTCGCATTGCTGGGGTTTGCCGCCATCTGCTGGTGTGGGCTCCCGTGCGAGTGGGGGACGTGATGCGCTGGTAACCATGGTAGCATAGTTACCAGCGCATCAAGGTCCTGCAGCAGCGGAACATCCACACGCACACACATAACAACAGACACACACACACACACATCAGATCACACTCACTCTCACACACACCTCACACACACATCAGATCGCATCCACACACTCACAGCATCCGGCGATATCGCTTGCTTCTACTGTGCTGTGAGCTTCCAGGACCTGCCGGAGGATCACATGGCCAGAAGCATGTGGTATCTCCGGATGTTGTGAGTGTGAGTGCGTATGTGCAATATCGTCAGTGTGTGTGTGTGTGAGTGTATACGATCGGGTGTGTGTGAGTGTATGCGATCGGGTGTGTGTGAGTGTATGCGATCGGGTGTGTGTGAGTGTACGCGATCGGGTGGGTGTGAGTGTATGCGATCGGGTGGGTGTGTGTGTATGCGATCGGGTGGGTGTGTGTGTGTGTGAGTGTATGCGATCGGATCTGTGAGTGTCAGCAGAGGAGCACGGCGTGCTGGAGGAGGCTGGGAGGAGAGAGGCTGATGCTGGGGGAGGCTGGGAGGAGAGAGGCTGATGCTGGGGGAGGCTGGGAGGCGGAGGCTGATGCTGGGGGAGGCTGGGAGGCGGAGGCTGATGCTGAGGGAGGCTGATGCTGGGGGAGGCTGGAAGGAGAGAGGCTGATGCTGGGGGAGGCTGATGCTGGGGGAGGTTGGGAGGAGGGAGGCTGGGAGGAGAGAGGCTGATGCTGGGGGAGGCTGATGCTGGGGGAGGCTGGAAGGAGAGAGGCTAATGCTGGGGGAGGCTGATGCTGGGGGAGGCTGGAAGGAGAGAGGCTGATGCTGGGGGAGGCTGATGCTGAGGGAGGCTGGAAGGTGGAGGCTGATGCTGGGGAAGGCTGGGAAGAGGGAGGCTGGGAGGAGAGAGGCTGATCCTGAGGAAGGCTGGGATGAGGGAGGCTGGGAGGAGAGAGGCTGATGCTGGGGGAGGCTGATGCTGGGGGAGGCTGGAAGGAGAGAGGCTGATGCTGGGGGAGGCTGATGCTGGGGGAGGCTGGGAGGGGGAGGCTGGGAGGAGAGAGGCTGATGCTGGGGGAGGCTGGGAGGAGGGAGGCTGGGAGGGGGGAGGCTGAGAGAAGAGAGGCTGATGCTGGGGGAGGCTGAGGCTGGGAGGAGAGAGGCTGATGCTGGGGACAGAGAGGCTGATGCTGGGAGGAGAGAGGCTGATGCTGGGAGGAGAGAGGCTGATGCTGGGAGGAGAGAGGCTGATGCTGGGGGCAGAGAGGCTGATGCTGGTGCAGCATGGAGGATGGAGCACGATGGGGGGTGCGCAGCATGGGGGATGGAGCACGATGGGGAGTGCGCAGCATGGGGGATGGAGCACGTTTGGGAGTGCGCAGCATGGCGGATGGAGCACGTTTGGGACTGCGCAGCATGGCGGATGCACCACGTTTGGGAGTGCGCAGCATGGCGGATGGAGCACGTTTGGGAGTGCGCAGCATGGCGGATGGAGCACGATGGGGGGTGCGCAGCATGGGGGATGGAGCACGATGGGAGGTGCACACCTCCCCCCAACACACACACACACACAACACACCACACACACACTGGGAACCACAAACACCGCCCTACACAGACACCCACACACACAGACAACGCTGCACACACACAACACCCAACACACAAACACCGCGGCATACATAAATATACGCACATACCACGCAACACACACACATTGCACAAAACATACCTCCCCCCAAAACACACCACACCCACACAAACCGCGCAACACACACACACACAACGCTACAGACACACAGCGCTCCACAAACAACGCAACACACGCAACACACATACAACACCGCTCTCACCCCCCGCCACACCCAGACAACACCCATAACATGTACAGCGCCCTACACAAACACTTGGTAACTACACACAACAACATCTATATATATATATAAAAAGCAAAAATCATACATTAACTACACAATACGTAGATTCTAGAATACCCGATGCGTAGAATCGGGCCACCTTCTAGTTATTATATAATCAGACTATGATTCCCAGCCTTTTTCTACTATTTATTATGATTGTAACTTGGGTTTAGTCATATAATAATAAGCAATGATCCTATTTTCTGCCCTTTTTCGCTTCATTCCTGTTAGCAACACGCAATGTCAATCGCTGGTGTGTGGAGTGTGACGCCCTGGGCAAGCCAGGGGTCACAGGTCATGACACCACCACACCCTACACCCCGGATAGGTACACCGAAGCTACACCAGAAATCCTTGTTGCCTTCCTCCAGGGGCTGATGTCCACACCAGGGGGTGGGCCAGGCGGTTGGCTCCGCCCACCGAGGCGTTCACAGCCCTGGAGGCGGGAAAACCAGCAGATCAGATTAGTGAGAGTTGTAGAGAGAGTGAAGTGGTAGAGGAGCAAGTGAGAGGAGTTGAAGTGAAGGAGAAAGTGACAGTTTGGAAAGCCTGAAGTTGGTCCGGGTGTGTGCCCCGGACTGAGACAGCAAGGTTAGCAGACGGCGGTGACCGTCTGCAGGAGAGGCTGATTGGAGGTTGCCGAAAGGACCGTGGACGGGTGGTGGCTCGGCGGTACCGGATCGGTATACGAAGAGAAGCCAGCACCATTGGCAGGGGCCTTTCGGATCCCGGCAAGGCTAGGAGTCGCCGTGAATTTGCCAAATCCGTCAGTGAAGGGGACCTCCGGGTCTCCCAGCAACTAAGTCCCGATTGAAGGCAACAGTCCAACCGTAGGAGAGAGACACCGCCACCGCCAAGGCACCAGTTTCTCAGGGCCAGCGCCTGCGGGCAAAGAGGGGCTCCTCCGGCTCATATCCAAGTCGGGGAGCGGGTAACCGGTGGGAACCCATCGCTACCAACATTACACAAGGTGCAGGGAAAGAGACAGTCACCGTTAACTACCGGGGAAAAGCAACAGCAGCCGTCTGTGGGAACCGTCTTTCCAGCCGTGTGTTTTACCGAGAACTGTGTCAACGTCTCAGGCTGAGTGAGTACCACCGTGCCGTACGGCACAGCGCTGCCCCCGCGACCCTGCACCTCACCAGGCCCCGCACCTGGCCTGCCATCCACCCCTACCCCATCACCGGGCCCCGGGATAACCAACCCCCTACCCACGGAGGGGAGAAATAACAAAGCTGCTCCCTGTCACCGCTCCCGGGATCCCCATACAGAGCAGCGGTGGCGTCCACACAATCACCACAACCGTGGGTGGCGTCACGGACAATACATCCCCAAAACCAAACCCCTTTTCACTCACGGGCGAGGAGCGCCGCCCGAGTCCCCGGGATCCGGCCCATCGCTCGAGCCACCGAGCAGCAGAGGCCGCAGCAGCAGCGACAGCCGGACCCGAGCAGTGGGAGAGCGCAGCGTCCCCTCCTCCGCCCGCGACATGGAGTAATATGTAATAAGACCCTCACGAAGAAGCCCCTGGCAAAACGTGCGTTAGGGTATTCTATTTTTTTCCTCTGCTCCTTGCACTTTATTCTTGCAGCCTGTCACTGCTCTGTATGGCTGCTTTTGTATCCCCTTACTTCTCCATGCCTCTTTTGCTGCTATTCCGGGACTTTGGGCCAATGCAATAATTATTTGCTTCTTTTGCTGCTATTTGGTGCTTTGGTTCAGTGCAACAAGTTATGGGTTATATTATATATACCAATCTAAGAATCTCTCTGTACTTTTTGGCCCATCTTGTTGCTATTTATTTATATTTGGGTCTGTGCAATAAATATTGGACAACGTTATTTATACCAATTTTTGGTTCTTTGTTTAATGATTTAACTACAGCTCATATACTGCCTTTCCCCTCTATTCTGTATATTTTGCACAGGTGGGCTTGTTTTATATGCTTGATCCATTTTTATATGCAATGTTTGAGGCCATGTGTCTCTTTTTTTAGGTCCTTCCTGTTTAGCTATGATATCTTGAGTGCTAACAAGAATTTTTTCGTGATTGTGCAATTTTTTGGAGAGTGCAATATTTAATAAAATTTTTTCCAGATAATGTGTAATACTTACATCAATCCCAAATTACAGTATTTCTTTGCACTGAGGACCTCTAGTGGTCACTTTATATATTTTTCATTGAATATTCATTGGTGATACATATGTGCTTTTTTAGGATGCTTATGGATGAAAATATCTGTCATGGCTTATCTCCTTTTGTTTGTCTGTTGATTTGTGCTTCAATAAAGATATAATTTGATTCTATTTTTTGGCTATTTACTCTATGTTCTTTGTAGGATATTAATATGTAATAAGGTTTATGCAGTAACAGGAAAAACTCTTTATAGAAATAAGCAGTTAGCTCAATTAGGTAGGTACGCAATGGCCCCCAAATTGTAAATGTGAGGTCTAGTAGTGAGCGGAATTCTACATGGAAGGAAGGCATGAGGAAGACACGCGAATCCACTGCTCATGTGTGATGGTCTCTCTCGAGACTCGGTAAGTATAACGCAATTGCTCCAATCCCTCTTTCCCTTCTACCAACATTTTTACGCACCAGATTCTAGTCCGCACAGACTTACAGTCAGGGCCAGAAATATTTGGACAGTGACACAAGTTTTGTTATTTTAGCTGTTTACAAAAACATGTTCAGAAATACAATTATATATATAATATGGGCTGAAAGTGCACACTCCCAGCTGCAATATGAGAGTTTTCACATCCAAATCGGAGAAAGGGTTTAGGAATCATAGCTCTGTAATGCATAGCCTCCTCTTTTTCAAGGGACCAAAAGTAATTGGACAAGGGACTCTAAGGGTTGCAATTAACTCTGAAGGCGTCTCCCTTGTTAACCTGTAATCAATGAAGTAGTTAAAAGGTCTGGGGTTGATTACAGGTGTGTGGTTTTGCATTTGGAAGCTGTTGCTGTGACCAGACAACATGCGGTCTAAGGAACTCTCAATTGAGGTGAAGCAGAACATCCTGAGGCTGAAAAAAAAGAAAAAATCCATCAGAGAGATAGCAGACATGCTTGGAGTAGCAAAATCAACAGTCGGGTACATTCTGAGAAAAAAGGAATTGACTGGTGAGCTTGGGAACTCAAAAAGGCCTGGGCGTCCACGGATGACAACAGTGGTGGATGATCGCCGCATACTTTCTTTGGTGAAGAAGAACCCGTTCACAACATCAACTGAAGTCCAGAACACTCTCAGTGAAGTAGGTGTATCTGTCTCTAAGTCAACAGTAAAGAGAAGACTCCATGAAAGTAAATACAAAGGGTTCACATTTAGATGCAAACCATTCATCAATTCCAAAAATAGACAGGCCAGAGTTAAATTTGCTGAAAAACACCTCATGAAGCCAGCTCAGTTCTGGAAAAGTATTCTATGGACAGATGAGACAAAGATCAACCTGTACCAGAATGATGGGAAGAAAAAAGTTTGGAGAAGAAAGGGAACGGCACATGATCCAAGGCACACCACATCCTCTGTAAAACATGGTGGAGGCAACGTGATGGCATGGGCATGCATGGCTTTCAATGGCACTGGGTCACTTGTGTTTATTGATGACATAACAGCAGACAAGAGTAGCCGGATGAATTCTGAAGTGTACCGGGATATACTTTCAGCCCAGATTCAGCCAAATGCCGCAAAGTTGATCGGACGGCGCTTCATAGTACAGATGGACAATCACCCCAAGCATACAGCCAAAGCTACCCAGGAGTTCATGAGTGCAAAAAAGTGGAATATTCTGCAATGGCCAAGTCAATCACCAGATCTTAACCCAATTGAGCATGCATTTCACTTGCTCAAATCCAGACTTAAGACGGAAAGACCCACAAACAAGCAAGACCTGAAGGCTGCGGCTGTAAAGGCCTGGAAAAGCATTAAGAAGGAGGAAACCCAGCGTTTGGTGATGTCCATGGGTTCCAGACTTAAGGCAGTGATTGCCTCCAAAGGATTCGCAACAAAATATTGAAAATAAAAATATTTTGTTTGGGTTTAGTTTATTTGTCCAATTACTTTTGACCTCCTAAAATGTGGAGTGTTTGTAAAGAAATGTGCACAATTCCTACAATTTTTATCAGATATTTTTGTTCAAACCTTCAAATTAAACGTTACAATCTGCACTTGAATTCTGTTGTAGAGGTTTCATTTCAAATCCAAAGTGGTGGCATGCAGAGCCCAACTCGCGAAAATTGTGTCACTGTCCAAATATTTATGGACCTAACTGTATATGGACACTGGCGTCTAGCCAGATATCTGGGATCAATTTTGTGCCCGAACCTTATATATATATATATATATATATATATATATATATATATATATATATATATTTTATATATTTATATTACATACAGTACAGACCAAAAGTTTGGACACACCTTGTCATTCAAAGAGTTTTCTTTATTTTCAGGATTCTGAAAATTGTAGATTCACATTGAAGGCATCAAAACTATGAATTAAAACATGTGGAATGAAATACTTAAAAAAGTATGAAACAACTGAAAATATGTCTTATATTCTAGGTTCTTCAAAGTAGCCACCTTTTGCTTTGATTACTACTTTGCACACTCTTGGCATTCTCTTGATGAGCTTCAAGAGGTAGTCACCAGAAATGGTCTTCCAACAGACTTGAAGGAGTTCCCAGAGATGCTTAGCACTTGTTGGCCCTTTTGCCTTCACTCTGCAGTCCAGCTCACCCCAAACCATCTCGATTGGGTTCAGGTCTGGTGACTGTGGAGACCAGGTCATCTGGCGTAGCACCCCATCACTCTCCTTAGTCAAATAGCCCTTACACAGCCTGGAGGTGTGTTTTGGGTCATTGTCCTGTTGAAAAATAAATGATGGTCCAAACTAAACGCAAACCCGATGGAATAGCATGCCGCTGCAAGATACTGTGGTAGCCATGTTGGTTCAGTATGCCTTCAATTTTGAATAAATCCCTAACAGTGTCAGCAGCAAAGCATTTCCATTCCTTGTTTTCTTTAGCCTAAACAAGTCTCTTCTGCTCGTTGCCTGTCCTAATGTAACACCTGCCTGGATCAACAGACTCAGGCAGGATGTAATGGACAGACTAGAGGGAAGCCCCTCACCAATCAGGACCCCAGAACCCTGAAACCCTTTAACCCCTATACAGGGATTTGGAATTACACAGGGCACTGGAGATCTCTACCCGTGCAAGGCTGCAGTCCGATGAGAGTAGTCGTCAGGCAGGGTCAAACCAGGAACAGCAGAACAGGGACAGAATCGGCAGGCAAAGGCGTAAACAGAAATCGTAGCAGAGGTCAGATCCGGGTCGGGCAGCGAGGTACAAAACAGCAGGCAGAAGGGTAGTCAACAACAAGCAAGTCAGCGCACAGGAATCACAAAACAAACAGCACATGAGCCAGAATCAGAACTATCTCTGGCAGAGGCCAGCAGACAGGAAGGGGAATAAGAAGGGTGTGGTGTCTTCCCATTAGCTGTAGCTGAATGATGGTACTTCAGCTGGGAGACACCCGCCACCTACAGTCAGCCAGCGGTACTGCAGATCCCAAGATAACCCAGCCCAGTGGATGATCGGAGCCTGCGCCCACCGGTGCTGCTGGCATCGACTCCTCTCCCATCACCAGCACCATCCACGGCAGGAACACAGCGTCGCCTGGCGATCGGAGCAGAAGTCGCTGGAGCAGACTCCGGTGGTGACGTAACACCTTAGCAGTGGTTTCCTAGCAGCTATTTTACCATGAAGGCCTGCTGCACAAAGTCTCCTTTTAACAGTTGTTCTAGAGATGAGAAGGTGTGTCCAAAGTTTTGGTCTGTACTGTATGTGTATATATAAACCCGGTTGGACCCGCCGATACCCGGTTATCGGTGAGTCCGCCCCTCACTACTCATGACATGTGATACGATCTTTAGAAGAATCACAACTGCAAAGGTGCCCTCATTGGAGGTGAGCATAGCTGCTATTATTTTATAAAGGGAAAAAAACAGTAATTTAAAAGAGGCAATGTTAAAATCGCTCTTGGGAAGAAAAAAAAAAGTGAACCAAATACTCAAACACAAGGTTATATGTCTATGAGCACTGCTTTGTGTTACACCTTAGTCCCACAATTATGAATGAGACCTATTTTTTTCTTCGATTTGAAGCTGCATTTACATTGCAAGATAATGTGTTGTTAAAAATACATATCACGATTATCTTGCCATGTAAATAGATTGCCGATCAACTAATGAGTGAGCAAATTGCCCATTCATTGGGGGAAATGATCTTTAGCGCCTCATAGAAAAGAAAAAAAAAAAAACCACAGGATTCACACTGCCAAGAACTATGGCACACTGAACATGCTTGGTGTGCATGCCTTTCTTTGGTCTACCAGTGTAAACAGATATTTTAACAACCGCTGATCAGTAAGTTTACTAACTGGTGGTCGTTTCGTGCTGCAGTCAGTCCATTCTAAACCCTAAGACAATCCATTCAGCATATGACTGAAGTGCTTTCAAGTATGAGCCGCGCCAAACAAAAATGAAAACCCACTGGGGATTAGAAAAAGTGGAGCAGTTTCCGATAACCACCTTGACTGCTCTCTAAGCCCCAAAAAATCATGAGGCACCTCAGCTACTTCTTAGGCCCTACTAAGTAACTACATCCCAGGGGCTAGAAAGGAAAGCAGCACATGTACCCAGGACATGAAAGGGAGAGGATGCCATACATATAGTCCACCAAAGGTCTGGACCAGAGTTTGGAACTGGACACCATAAACCTTTTTGCTCATCTCTATTAAAGAGGGTTGTCCCACACACAAAAACATTTAGATCAATAGATCTTGGAATAAAAAAAATAAAAAAAAAATAAAAAAAAAAAGTACCACAATTTGATATGTAAAAAAAAAATGTTCCTGTGCTGAGATGTAATCATATAAATGTGCCCCTTATATGTACTGGATAATGGCAGTGTCTGACCGTACAGGGACAAGGTCTGAATATACGTACCACATCTCCTGGGCAGAGGAGGACACAAAAGACATTACGCAGATAGCACAGCATGACATGACAAATGCTGTTTTCTACTAGGTAAAACATTTCCCTGCCTGTTTTAAAACATGCAGGGAAAGAATCAGCTGCGATCCCAGGCTGTAATCTCTGTATACTCTCTTTTGCTTCCTCTGCTGGCAAGCAAATGTGGTATGTAAAGACCATGAACTGGAATAGCTCTGTATGGTCAGACACAGCTATTACACACTAATGGCATATTTATAAGATTATGGGTATGTGCCCACGTTGCGTTCTGTGCAGTGCGGAAAATAACGCACCCTCTGGCAGACTGGACAAATGCAAACACTGCGTTTGTAAAAAAAAAAAAAAAAAAAAAAAATGCATCCACAACGCATGCATTTTGGATGCAATTTTGACAGTGTGTTCCCCCGGCAATTCAGCTCTGTTACATGCCCGCTGACAGCAGACACAGTCATGCGATAAGAATGAACTCGGATGAACTTAACCCGACTTCATTGTCATACCGCGGCTCTGTCTGTGTGTCGCGTCCTGGTGAAGGACTCACCGGTGACCGCTAATCCCCTGAGTGACTGAAGTGATCAGTGCGATTATCGCTGCCGTCACTCAGGTTACCCGCGGCCAGCTGGAGTCCTCCACCCGAGACCACAACTCACCTGTGACATCATCGCTGATCGCGCAGCTCACTTCTGTCACTTGGGCGACTTGCTGTCACAGTTGGAGGATCCAGCGGTGGCCCCGGGTAACCTGAGTGACGTCATCGCTTATCATGCGGCTCATTTCAGTTGCTGCGTGGAGCTGACCGAGAGCGGTCTGGTCTGTGACCGCTCTTATCAGCTTCATCTAGCAGAGCTGAGAGCATCGTGGGACGTCTTGTGGATTACGCTGGACCTGGATGGGTATTTGGGAGTTAATAAAGTGGTGAAAGAGGGTGTTTTTTTTTGTCTTTTATTCCAAATAAAAGATTTTTTGGATGTGTGTTTATTTTTTTTTAACTCACAGGTTAATCATGAAAGGTATCTCGGGGACACGCCTGCCATGATTAACCTAGCACTTAGTGGCAGCTATGGGCTGCTGCCATTAACTCCTTATTACCTCGATTGCCACTGCACCAGGGCAATTCGGGATGAGCCGGGTAGAGTCCCGGGACTGTCGCATTCTGGGCGGCTGCTGGCTGATATTGTTAGGCTGTGGGGCTACCCATACGTGGAGCTCCCCATCCTGAGAATACCAGCCTTCAGCCGTGTGGCTTTACCCTGGCTGGTATCAAAATTGGGGGGGGACCGCACGTCGTTTTTTAATTATTTATTTTACTGCATGATATAGACCCGCCCACCAGCGGCTGTGATTGGTTGAAGTGAGACAGCTGGAACTTAGCGTGGGGGCGTGTCTGACTGCAACCAATCATAGGCGCCGGTGGACAGGGAAAGCAGGGAATACAAGATTGAATAATGAGTGGCCGGCATTTTCAAAAGAGGAAAAACCGCCAGAGCTTTGTGACAGCCATGCAGTGCCGCGCTGGTGATCGGTGGATCGGCGAGTATGAGAGAGGGGGAGAGACCGACCAACGGACAGAGAGAGGGACAGACAGAGAGAGAGAGACCGACGGACAGAGAGAGACAGACAGAGCGACCAACTGACAGAGAAAGAGACCGACCGACAGACAGAGGGAGATTGGCCGACATCCACAGAGATCTGAAAGTTTGTTGACTACAGAATTTGTGCATTCTGGATGCAGCCTCTCCAATAGACAGAGTGGAGCAAGCATCCAGAACGTACAAAAGAAGTGACATGTTGCTTTTTAGAACTCAGCGTTTTGGCAGCATGCAAATCGCTGCATTCTAAAACACAACATGCGTATGGATTATGCACAATCTTCATAGATTGTGCTGGGAACGCAGAACGCATGCAGTTACGCTGCAGTGCAATACGCAGCGTAACCGCACGCAAATACGCAACGTGTGCACATAGCCTCTGTCAGGACAGCGACTTTTTTTTTTTTAAAGGGAACCTGTCACCAGTTTTTTCACTAGTAAACTAAAAGTATCACCTTCTGCAGCTCCTGGGCTGCATTCTATGAAGGTGCACCTTGTTCCTGACTAAACTTGTAGACCCCTGAAATCACTTTATAAAATCTGACCGTCAGGTATGCTAATTACCTTATCTAGTCAGATGGGCGTGATAATTTACTGCTACTTTTCCTCCCTATGGCCACGTTCGCCATCCTCCTTTCCTAATTGACAAAGATGGCGTCGCTGTTGTCATCCATGCTGCTCGGCCAAATCTCGTGCAGTCGCAGTTAGCTCTGCCACATCACAGGCCGAGCAGGAAACATAGTTGTCCTCGCGCGCATTGGTGAGGTATTTGCACAGGCGCGAGATATGGTTGGCGCTGTCCATGAGCTCACCAGCCTCATCCTCGTACCCGACCATAATCTCGCGCATGCACAAACACCGCAACGGCTCGCAAGGACAACTATGTTTCCAACTCGGCCCAAGACGTGGCAGAGCTAACTGAGCTTGCACAAGATTTGGCCGAGAAGCATGGATGATGACGGCTGCGCCATCCTTGTCAATCAGGAAAGGAGGATGGCGAACGTGACCAGAGGGATGAAAAGTAGCAGAAAATTATCACTACCATCTGACTAGATAAGGTAATTAGCATACCTGGCGTTGAGATTTTATAAAGTTATTTCAGGGGTCTACAAGTTTAGTCAGGAACAAGGTGCACCTTCATAGAATACTGCCCAGAAGCTGCAGAAGGTGATACTTTTAGTTTAATAGTTAAAAATCTGGTGACAGGTTCCCTTTAACACATCCAATTGTGGAACTTATTATTTCAAGATCCAATAATTAAAATTTTCTTTGTTAATGGAACAATCCCTTTAATCATACAAAATATTTCTGAGGTCAGTCATTCTTGTCTTCCATTATAGAAAGAAAACATGTTTAATATCAAAATATAAATCTTTAATATTAGGAGCACAATGATTAATTAATACAAGGATTGTATCAAAATAAAGAATCCACGTATTCCTCCAAGAACACCATCATGAAGGTATGGAAAATTAAAACAATTCTCGACTTCATCCTTGAAAAGGTTTAACCATCAAGATAAATAAAAATGTGGTAACTTGTTCTGCTTCACAATCCATTTATACTTCTGGGCCTTCTCCTCCAGGTACAAGCTAAAGAGGAAATATAGAAGTTAGTAATACAACCATGTACAATATAAACAGCTGCAAGAATGTATATACTGTGTGGAAAGTAAAAATTGCTGTACAGATCATCAAGTGAGAAAGCATTTTCTGTAGCATCACCAAAAATTTGGGAGGAAAATGAGGGGTGCGTCTTAAAATCCAAATATAGCTTTACCTGGGGGCCCTGTCTGTGGCGATCGGGAGCCTGTGGCTGCGTGCAATCGATAGCCGGATACCTGTGCAAGCGGGCAGGCGGGTGGGAGGCAGCCGAGGTGCCTGTCGGAGGGGGCGGCCTCTCTGTGCAGGTGGGCGGGCGGCCTACTAGCTGACACTCTGTGCGTGCGGGCGGCTGTGCGGCATGTTTCCCAGTGTGTCCGCGGTCCCAGTTTCAAATGATGGCGCCGGGAGTCAGCGCGTGCGCCGATGGAGCTCTTGGATGAGAGCTCCATCTGCGCACGTGCCGCTCCGGGAGTCAGCGCGTCCGCAGATGGAGCCCTTGGATGAGAGCTCCATCTGCGCATGCGCCGCTCCAGGCGCCATCATTTGAACCGGTACCGCGGACTCTGGGACAATCAACACACCGGCCTGCTGCACCACCAGCGTCGTGCTGGCTACCGGAGGAATCTCCAGTAATGCCAGGTCTGGATTCAGTTACTTGCATTGCACTCCGGAGCTCTCACCTGAGCTCCAGACTGCATCTTAGACTGAGACGCGAGCGCCGATGATCGATTCCCCGGCGATTGCGGTTCAGTTCATGACAGCTGCAGACAGGCCGGGGTGATCTCCGGTGCTTCTACCTGAACTCCGGAAATCAGGCCAGCCTGTCTGCAGCTGTCATGAACTGAACCACAATCGCCGGGGAATCAATCACTCGGCGCTCGCGGCTTAGTCCTGCAAACTCTAAGATAAGTCCAGGCTGCAGGTGAGAGCTCCGGAGTGCAATGCAGCTAACTGAATCCAGGCCTGGCATTACTGGAGATTCCTCAGATAGCCAGCCTGACGCTGTCAACACGACTCACCCGCTGACACTACTGACCCGCCGTGCCTGCCGCTGCCACTACTGACCCGCCACGGATACCGCTGCGCCTGCCAGCACAACCTCTGCCTCCTGTGACCCCGCTTCACCACCACTGCTGCCCCCCTCTGGTAAGACAACACTGGAGTATAAGACGGACCCCATTTTTATTTTTTTTTATCTCTAAATTTGGGGTGTGTCTTATAACCCGGTGCGTCTTATAAAGTGAAGAATACGGTAATCAAGTGGCAGACATATAAAATGACTGTTTTATTTTAATAGGTTGGATAGAATTTGTAATCAGGTCAAAACTTGCATATATTGCTGTTGGGAACTGTTCAATTATCTGACATTTGCTTTAAAGGGAACCTGTCACTTTGGAAAATGCTATTTACCTGCAGATAGAGGGTTAATCTGTAGGTACACATCATTACATGGCTATCCAATTGCCTTTCTGAGAGTGCGACTACCAGGAGAAAACAAACTTATTTCTTCCCAGGAGCTGCTTGGTTCAGTGGGGGCTGTGTAGGGAGTGATTGCAGTCATTGCTCACTATAGTAAGCACACCCTGCACTGTGACAGCTCTCTCTGCATCTGTGCAAAGCGAGCTATCAATTAAAGTCTTGTTGTGTGCTATTTCACTTGCCGATATTTAGGAGAGTATTTTACATCAGAATTTGTATGTCAAAACTGGGAACTAATACAAACGTGGAAAGAGGTACAAGACTAATAAACAGTATAAAAGTAATGTTTGTCACCATTGTTATATTGTTTCCATTTAACAGAATTTGATCCAGCTTCGGAATACGTCGTCCTTCAGGTGTGATCTCACTAACATAGAAAAGAAATACGCAGATTAATAAATTAACAAGTATTAGTTCAAGTTAAAAGCTACCCCATTTAGATGAATGCAAATTCTATTTCTGTGGTAAAATTGTCTGCAAGAAGTCGGCTATGTGTGAGTGCACACTAAATCGAATTATAATCCAGAATGAAAACTGAACATTGAGGGTACGTCCACACAGATCGGATAAGCTGACCATTCTTCATAGCGGCAAAGTCTGCACCAAATGGAGTGGATTTTGCATTGGAAATGCTGGAGGTTTACCAAAGCCTTCATCATCTGCGCTAAATGCTGTGGGTGGCTATATATATGGTCCAGCAGGAGTGGGCTATAAACGGCATGTCTACATTTGGACACAATGAGGGAAGTTAAAAGTGCTTGTCCACTACCTGAATATCACCTTTAAAATGTGTTTAGTACCATGTTAGGAGGAGAATGTCCAAATAGTGAACAACCCCTTCATCTTGCCAAAGGCTTCTATCTACAGTAATATCCTGATAAACAATGGCCAGTGAAATAAAAACACTTAAGGGTGCTTTACACGCTGCGACATCGCTAAGGATATATTGTCGGGGTCACGGTGTTTGTGACGCACATCCGGCTCCGTTAGCGACATCACAGCGTGTGACAGCTAGGAGCGACCTTCAATGATCGCAAAAGAGTTAAAAATCGTTGGTCTGTGACACCTCGTTCATTTACCAAAAATCGTTGTCTGGTCAGTAGCGAGGTTGTTCGTCGTTCCTGCGGCACCACACAGCGCTACGTCTGACACCGCAGGAACGACGAACATCTCCTTATCTGCCATCCACCGGCAATGAGGAAGGAAGAAGGTGGGCGGCATGTTCCGGCTGCCCATCTCCTCCCCTCCTCTGCTATTGAGCGGCCATTTAGTGACGTCGCTATGACGCCGAACGCACCTCCCCCTTGAAGGAGGGATTGTTCGGCGGTCACAGCGACGTCACTGTAAAGGTATGTGCGTGTGACGCTGCCGTAGCAATAATGTTCGCTACGGCAGCGATCACCAAATGTCGCACGAACAACGGGGGCGGGTGCTATCGCTCGCGACATTGCTAGCATTCACTAGCGATGTCGCAGCGTGTAAAGCACCCTTAAGTATATTTACAATTCTGTGACATCGTCTAGGACCATATCTGAACAGTAGAATCAAGAAAACATGGCAACAGAGGCAAAAAGAAAAAATCCTGCTGGAATTTACTACTACTAATTAGTCACTAGACAGCGACTCAGTGCTACTCTTCTTGCAGTAAAGGTTTGTGGCGGCGCAGTAAGAATATGAATGTCTGTGGACACGTTATCTCCGTTGTGGGCACTTATTTTTGAAAAGGCCAATATGTGGAATTAAATGGTGGCTGATTGGACGTGCAGAGTCTAAGTAACACAGGCTCCCCTGATGACTTTGAAGTGAAAAAGAAAAGCGTTGGGAGTTACATGATGTCTGCCTGGTTCATAATCTGGAGGATGGAGCGATAAGATAGCCAAGGAGGTTTATCAGTAATTACTCCACATCTGATTAAATTTTGATTAAGCCCGCGGTTAGGTGAGATTTTTCCATTTTCTACAATGGTCATTTATGGTAAAAAAAATGACATGTGTATGAGTCATGGTACTTTATATCACTAATATTCCTTGGAAAATTGTAAAGTTTCTAAGATAGATTGTGGAGGGCGGTTCCCTGTGATAACTAGCTTTGAGACAACTAAGGTACTGTGGCTACTAGTCTGACCCAGAGAGGACGTTTTTTGTATGCGTCGTACCTAATTCTTTGGTCCATTTGAGCTTGGTGACCTAGAGTTAGGTAACTCATTTTATATTCACGTTTTTACTATGATTATATATCCTTTTTAGTAAGCACCATTAAAAGTTATATTTTAAAAAAAAAAAAATTTCATACTGTAACATGAATGATCCACTCTGGCTATAGAGATTGTTGATATTTTGGAGGGGTATTTTTCCTAGTATCGTGCTATATAGAAAGGTTTGTGCCTCCATTTTATTTGCTAGGCTCCACTGCTGACACTTCGGACAGATCAATGACTAATAAGTAGAACCCTGACCCATCGCCTATGTCACGAAAGGCCAGAGTTTAGTACAGGTGTCTGAGTATTTAGGACTCCATTAACACCATATTTGCTGTGCTTGTATAAGAACAATACATTTGTGTTTCCTTACTTTGTAGCATTAGTTTTATTCCTGGTGGGATCATTTTTATTTTTGCTAAAAGTAAAATGCCACAAAAAACAAACAAACCAAAACCGCAGAGGATGCTGTACCTTGGAAAAAAAATCTGTCATTGTGAAAAAAAACCCAGACTATATTAATTGACTGTAGACATTAAATAGCACCACCAGTAGAACACTTATAAATTCAGATAAATGCAATCATGGGGCACCAATGTGTTGCCATGACAGCGAGGGGTCAGGTGATGACCCGTCACTGTCAAGACTCACTTCATGTGAATGCCAGCAAAGCGCCAGCACTCACAGGAGCACAGTATTTCTCCTGATCACCGCCATCAACACCCACAGCAGTGAGTTACACTAATATCCCAACCTAGAGCCCACAGCAGTGAGTTACACCAATATCCAAGCCTAGAGCCCACAGCAGTGAGTTACACCAATATCCCAGCCTAGAGCCCACAGCAGTGAGTTACACCAATATCCAAGCCTAGAGCCCACAGCAGTGAGTTACACCAATATCCAAGCCTAGAGCCCACAGCAGTGAGTTACACCAATATCCAAGCCTAGAGCCCACAGCAGTGAGTTACACCAATATCACAGCCTAGAGCCCACAGCAGTGATTTACACTAATATCACAGCCTAGAGCCCACAGCAGTGAGTTACACCAATATCACAGCCTAGAGCCCACAGCAGTGATTTACACTAATATCACAGCCTAGAGCCCACAGCAGTGAGTTACACTAATATCACAGCCTAGAGTCCACAGCAGTGAGTTACACCAATATCACAGCCTAGAGCCAACAGCAGTGATCTACACCAATATCACAGCCTAGAGTCCACAGCAGTGAGTTACACCAATATCCCAGCCTAGAGTCCACAGTAGTGAGTTACACCAATATCCCAGCCTAGAGTCCACAGCAGTGAGTTACACCAATATCCCAGCCTAGAGTCCACAGCAGTGAGTTACACCAATATCCCAGCCTAGAGTCCACAGCAGTGAGTTACACTAATATCCCAGCCTAGAGTCCACAGCAGTGATTTACACTAATATCACAGCCTAGAGCCCACAGCAGTGAGTTACACTAATATCACAGCCTAGAGTCCACAGCAGTGAGTTACACCAATATCACAGCCTAGAGCCCACAGCAGAGAGTTACACCAATATCACAGCCTAGAGCCCACAGCAGTGAGTTGCACCAATATCCCAGCCTAGAGTCCACAGCAGTGATTTACACCAATATCACAGCCTAGAGTCCACAGCAGTGAGTTACACTAATATCCCAGCCTAGAGCCCACAGCAGTGATCTATACCAATATC
Source organism: Anomaloglossus baeobatrachus (assembly GCF_048569485.1). Lineage (NCBI taxonomy): Eukaryota > Metazoa > Chordata > Amphibia > Anura > Aromobatidae > Anomaloglossus > Anomaloglossus baeobatrachus. Next base: position 186,567,195 of record NC_134355.1, on the reverse strand, counting down.
ACAGCCTAGAGTTCACAGCAGTGAGTTACACCAATATCCCAGCCTAGAGTCCACAGCAGTGAGTTACACCAATATTCCAGCCTAGAGCCCACAGCAATGAGTTACACCAATATCCCAGCCTAGAGTCCACAGCAGTGAGTTACACCAATATCCCAGCCTAGAGCCCACAGCAGTGAGTTACACCAATATCCCAGCCTAGAGCCCACAGCAGTGAGTAACACCAATATCCCAACCTAGAGCCCACAGCAGTGAGTTACACCAATATCACAGCCTAGAGTCCACAGCAGTGAGTTACACTAATATCACAGCCTAGAGTCCACAGCAGTGATTTACACCAATATCACAGCCTAGAGTCCACAGCAGTGAGTTACACCAATATCACAGCCTAGAGTCCACAGCAGTGAGTTACACCAATATCACAGCCTAGAGCCCACAGCAGTGAGTTACACCAATATCACAGCCTAGCGCCCACAGCAGTGATTTACACCAATATCACAGCCTAGAGCCCACAGCAGTGAGTTACACCAATATCACAGCCTAGAGTCCACAGCAGTGAGTTACACCAATATCCCAGCCTAGAGCCCACAGCAGTGAGTTACACCAATATCCCAGCCTAGAGCCCACAGCAGTGATCTACACCAATATCACAGCCTAGAGTCCACAGCAGTGAGTTACACCAATATCACAGCCTAGAGTCCACAGCAGTGAGTTACACCAATATCACAGCCTAGAGTCCACAGCAGTGAGTTACACCAATATCACAGCCTAGAGCCCACAGCAGTGAGTTACACCAATATCAAAGCCTAGAGCCCACAGCAGTGAGTTACACCAATATCACAGCCTAGAGCCCACAGCAGTGAGTTACACCAATATCACAGCCTAGAGCCCACAGCAGTGAGTTACACCAATATCACAGCCTAGAGCCCACAGCAGTGAGTTACACCAATATCACAGCCTAGAGCCCACAGCAGTGAGTTACACCAATATCTCAGCCTAGCGCCCACAGCAGTGATTTACACCAATATCACAGCCTAGAGCCCACAGCAGTGAGTTACACCAATATCACAGCCTAGAGCCCACAGCAGTGAGTTACACCAATATCCCAGCCTAGAGCCCACAGCAGTGATCTACACCAATATCCCAGCCTAGAGCCCACAGCAGTGAGTTACACCAATATCACAGCCTAGAGCCCACAGCAGTGAGTTACACCAATATCACAGCCTAGAGTCCACAGCAGTGAGTTACACCAATATCACAGCCTAGAGCCCACAGCAGTGAGTTACACTAATATCACAGCCTAGAGTCCACAGCAGTGAGTTACACTAATATCACAGCCTAGAGTCCACAGCAGTGAGTTACACTAATATCACAGCCTAGAGTCCACAGCAGTGAGTTACACCAATATCCCAGCCTAGAGCCCACAGCAGTGAGTTACACCAATATCCCAGCCTAGAGCCCACAGCAGTGATCTACACCAATATCACAGCCTAGAGTCCACAGCAGTGAGTTACACCAATATCACAGCCTAGAGTCCACAGCAGTGAGTTACACCAATATCACAGCCTAGAGTCCACAGCAGTGACTTACACCAATATCACAGCCTAGAGCCCACAGCAGTGAGTTACACCAATATCACAGCCTAGCGCCCACAGCAGTGAGTTACACCAATATCCCAGCCTAGAGCCCACAGCAGTGAGTTATACTAATATCACAGCCTAGAGCCCACAGCAGTGAGTTACACCAATATCACAGCCTAGAGCCCACAGCAGTGAGTTACACCAATATCACAGCCTAGCGCCCACAGCAGTGAGTTACACCAATATCCCAGCCTAGAGCCCACAGCAGTGAGTTATACTAATATCACAGCCTAGAGCCCACAGCAGTGAGTTACACTAATATCACAGCCTAGAGTCCACAGCAGTGAGTTACACCAATATCCCAGCCTAGAGCCCACAGCAGTGAGTTACACCAATATCCCAGCCTAGAGTCCACAGCAGTGAGTTACACTAATATCACAGCCTAGAGTCCACAGCAGTGAGTTACACCAATATCCCAGCCTAGAGCCCACAGCAGTGAGTTACACCAATATCCCAGCCTAGAGCCCACAGCAGTGATCTACACCAATATCACAGCCTAGAGTCCACAGCAGTGAGTTACACCAATATCACAGCCTAGAGTCCACAGCAGTGAGTTACACCAATATCACAGCCTAGAGTCCACAGCAGTGAGTTACACCAATATCCCAGCCTAGAGCCCACAGCAGTGAGTTACACCAATATCACAGCCTAGAGCCCACAGCAGTGATCTACACCAATATCACAGCCTAGAGTCCACAGCAGTGAGTTACACCAATATCACAGCCTAGAGCCCACAGCAGTGAGTTACACTAATATCCCAGCCTAGAGCCCACAGCAGTGAGTTACACCAATATCACAGCCTAGAGCCCACAGCAGTGATCTACACCAATATCACAGCCTAGAGTCCACAGCAGTGAGTTACACCAATATCACAGCCTAGCGCCCACAGCAGTGAGTTACACCAATATCCCAGCCTAGAGCCCACAGCAGTGAGTTACACCAATATCACAGCCTAGAGCCCACAGCAGTGAGTTACACCAATATCACAGCCTAGAGTCCACAGCAGTGAGTTACACCAATATCACAGCCTAGAGTCCACAGCAGTGAGTTACACTAATATCACAGCCTAGAGCCCACAGCAGTGAGTTACACTAATATCCCAGCCTAGAGCCCACAGCAGTGAGTTACACCAATATCACAGCAAAGCGCCCACAGCAGTGAGTTACACCAATATCCCAGCCTAGAGCCCACAGCAGGGAGTTACACCAATATCACAGCGTAGAGTCCACAGCAGTGAGTTACACTAATATCACAGCCTAGAGCCCACAGCAGTGAGTTACACCAATATCCCAGCCTAGCGCCCACAGCAGTGATTTACACCAATATCACAGCCTATAACCCACAGCAGTGATTTACACCAATATCACAGCCTAGAACCCACAGCAGTGAGTTACACCAATATCACAGCCTAGAGTCCACAGCAGTGAGTTCCACCAATATCACAGCCTAGAGTCCACAGCAGTGAGTTACACCAATATCACAGCCTAGAGTCCACAGCAGTGAGTTACACCAATATCCCAGCCTAGAGTCCACAGCAGTGAGTTACACTAATATCACAGCCTAGAGTCCACAGCAGTGAGTTACACCAATATCCCAGCCTAGAGTCCACAGCAGTGAGTTACACTAATATCCCAGCCTAGAGCCCACAGCAGTGAGTTACACCAATATCCCAGCCTAGCGCCCACAGCAGTGATTTACACCAATATCACAGCCTAGAACCCACAGCAGTGATTTACACCAATATCACAGCCTAGAATCCACAGCAGTGAGTTACACCAATATCACAGCCTAGAGCCCACAGCAGTGAGTTACACCAATATCACAGCCTAGAGCCCACAGCAGTGATCTACACCAATATCACAGCCTAGAGTCCACAACAGTGAGTTACACCAATATCACAGCCTAGAGTCCACAGCAGTGAGTTACACTAATATCCCAGCCTAGAGCCCACAGCAGTGAGTTACACCAATATCACAGCCTAGAGTCCACAGCAGTGAGTTACACTAATATCCCAGCCTAGAGTCCACAGCAGTGAGTTACACCAATATCACAGCCTAGAGCCCACAGCAGTGAGTTACACCAATATCACAGCCTAGAGCCCACAGCAGTGAGTTACACCAATATCACAGCCTAGAGCCCACAGCAGTGATCTACACCAATATCACAGCCTAGAGTCCACAGCAGTGAGTTACACCAATATCACAGCCTAGCGCCCACAGCAGTGAGTTACACCAATATCACAGCCTAGAGCCCACAGCAGTGAGTTACACTAATATCCCAGCCTAGAGTCCACAGCAGTGAGTTACACCAATATCCCAGCCTAGAGCCCACAGCAGTGAGTTACACCAATATCACAGCCTAGAGCCCACAGCAGTGAGTTACACTAATATCCCAGCCTAGAGTCCACAGCAGTGATTTACACTAATATCACAGCCTAGAGCCCACAGCAGTGAGTTACACTAATATCACAGCCTAGAGTCCACAGCAGTGAGTTACACCAATATCACAGCCTAGAGCCAACAGCAGTGATCTACACCAATATCCCAGCCTAGAGCCCACAGCAGTGAGTTACACCAATATCCCAGCCTAGAGCCCACAGCAGTGAGTTACACCAATATCACAGCCTAGAGCCCACAGCAGTGAGTTACACTAATATCCCAGCCTAGAGTCCACAGCAGTGATTTACACTAATATCACAGCCTAGAGCCCACAGCAGTGAGTTACACTAATATCACAGCCTAGAGTCCACAGCAGTGAGTTACACCAATATTATAGCCTAGAGCCCACAGCAGAGAGTTACACCAATATCACAGCCTAGAGCCCACAGCAGTGAGTTGCACCAATATCCCAGCCTAGAGTCCACAGCAGTGATTTACACCAATATCACAGCCTAGAGTCCACAGCAGTGAGTTACACTAATATCCCAGCCTAGAGCCCACAGCAGTGATCTATACCAATATCACAGCCTAGAGTTCACAGCAGTGAGTTACACCAATATCCCAGCCTAGAGTCCACAGCAGTGAGTTACACCAATATTCCAGCCTAGAGCCCACAGCAGTGAGTTACACCAATATCCCAGCCTAGAGTCCACAGCAGTGAGTTACACCAATATCCCAGCCTAGAGCCCACAGCAGTGAGTTACACCAATATCCCAGCCTAGAGCCCACAGCAGTGAGTAACACCAATATCCCAACCTAGAGCCCACAGCAGTGAGTTACACCAATATCACAGCCTAGAGTCCACAGCAGTGAGTTACACTAATATCACAGCCTAGAGTCCACAGCAGTGATTTACACCAATATCACAGCCTAGAGTCCACAGCAGTGAGTTACACCAATATCACAGCCTAGAGTCCACAGCAGCGAGTTACACCAATATCACAGCCTAGAGCCCACAGCAGTGAGTTACACCAATATCACAGCCTAGCGCCCACAGCAGTGATTTACACCAATATCACAGCCTAGAGCCCACAGCAGTGAGTTACACCAATATCACAGCCTAGAGTCCACAGCAGTGAGTTACACCAATATCCCAGCCTAGAGCCCACAGCAGTGAGTTACACCAATATCCCAGCCTAGAGCCCACAGCAGTGATCTACACCAATATCACAGCCTAGAGTCCACAGCAGTGAGTTACACCAATATCACAGCCTAGAGTCCACAGCAGTGAGTTACACCAATATCACAGCCTAGAGTCCACAGCAGTGAGTTACACCAATATCACAGCCTAGAGCCCACAGCAGTGAGTTACACCAATATCACAGCCTAGAGCCCACAGCAGTGAGTTACACCAATATCACAGCCTAGAGCCCACAGCAGTGAGTTACACCAATATCACAGCCTAGAGCCCACAGCAGTGAGTTACACCAATATCACAGCCTAGAGCCCACAGCAGTGAGTTACACCAATATCACAGCCTAGAGCCCACAGCAGTGAGTTACACCAATATCTCAGCCTAGCGCCCACAGCAGTGATTTACACCAATATCACAGCCTAGAGCCCACAGCAGTGAGTTACACCAATATCACAGCCTAGAGCCCACAGCAGTGAGTTACACCAATATCCCAGCCTAGAGCCCACAGCAGTGATCTACACCAATATCCCAGCCTGAAGCCCACAGCAGTGAGTTACACCAATATCACAGCCTAGAGCCCACAGCAGTGAGTTACACCAATATCACAGCCTAGAGTCCACAGCAGTGAGTTACACCAATATCACAGCCTAGAGCCCACAGCAGTGAGTTACACTAATATCACAGCCTAGAGTCCACAGCAGTGAGTTACACTAATATCACAGCCTAGAGTCCACAGCAGTGAGTTACACCAATATCCCAGCCTAGAGCCCACAGCAGTGAGTTACACTAATATCACAGCCTAGAGTCCACAGCAGTGAGTTACACCAATATCCCAGCCTAGAGCCCACAGCAGTGAGTTACACCAATATCCCAGCCTAGAGCCCACAGCAGTGAGTTACACCAATATCACAGCCTAGAGTCCACAGCAGTGAGTTACACCAATATCACAGCCTAGAGTCCACAGCAGTGACTTACACCAATATCACAGCCTAGAGCCCACAGCAGTGAGTTACACCAATATCACAGCCTAGCGCCCACAGCAGTGAGTTACACCAATATCCCAGCCTAGAGCCCACAGCAGTGAGTTATACTAATATCACAGCCTAGAGCCCACAGCAGTGAGTTACACCAATATCACAGCCTAGAGCCCACAGCAGTGAGTTACACCAATATCACAGCCTAGCGCCCACAGCAGTGAGTTACACCAATATCCCAGCCTAGAGCCCACAGCAGTGAGTTATACTAATATCACAGCCTAGAGCCCACAGCAGTGATCTACACCAATATCACAGCCTAGAGTCCACAGCAGTGAGTTACACCAATATCCCAGCCTAGAGCCCACAGCAGTGAGTTACACCAATATCCCAGCCTAGAGTCCACAGCAGTGAGTTACACTAATATCACAGCCTAGAGTCCACAGCAGTGAGTTACACCAATATCCCAGCCTAGAGCACACAGCAGTGAGTTACACCAATATCCCAGCCTAGAGCCCACAGCAGTGATCTACACCAATATCACAGCCTAGAGTCCACAGCAGTGAGTTACACCAATATCACAGCCTAGAGTCCACAGCAGTGAGTTACACCAATATCACAGCCTAGAGTCCACAGCAGTGAGTTACACCAATATCCCAGCCTAGAGCCCACAGCAGTGAGTTACACCAATATCACAGCCTAGAGCCCACAGCAGTGATCTACACCAATATCACAGCCTAGAGTCCACAGCAGTGAGTTACACCAATATCACAGCCTAGAGCCCACAGCAGTGAGTTACACTAATATCCCAGCCTAGAGCCCACAGCAGTGAGTTACACCAATATCACAGCCTAGAGCCCACAGCAGTGATCTACACCAATATCACAGCCTAGAGTCCACAGCAGTGAGTTACACCAATATCACAGCCTAGCGCCCACAGCAGTGAGTTACACCAATATCCCAGCCTAGAGCCCACAGCAGTGAGTTACACCAATATCACAGCCTAGAGCCCACAGCAGTGAGTTACACCAATATCACAGCCTAGAGTCCACAGCAGTGAGTTACACCAATATCACAGCCTAGAGTCCACAGCAGTGAGTTACACTAATATCACAGCCTAGAGCCCACAGCAGTGAGTTACACTAATATCCCAGCCTAGAGCCCACAGCAGTGAGTTACACCAATATCACAGCAAAGCGCCCACAGCAGTGAGTTACACCAATATCCCAGCCTAGAGCCCACAGCAGGGAGTTACACCAATATCACAGCGTAGAGTCCACAGCAGTGAGTTACACTAATATCACAGCCTAGAGCCCACAGCAGTGAGTTACACCAATATCCCAGCCTAGCGCCCACAGCAGTGATTTACACCAATATCACAGCCTATAACCCACAGCAGTGATTTACACCAATATCACAGCCTAGAACCCACAGCAGTGAGTTACACCAATATCACAGCCTAGAGTCCACAGCAGTGAGTTCCACCAATATCACAGCCTAGAGTCCACAGCAGTGAGTTACACCAATATCACAGCCTAGAGTCCACAGCAGTGAGTTACACCAATATCCCAGCCTAGAGTCCACAGCAGTGAGTTACACTAATATCACAGCCTAGAGTCCACAGCAGTGAGTTACACCAATATCCCAGCCTAGAGTCCACAGCAGTGAGTTACACTAATATCCCAGCCTAGAGCCCACAGCAGTGAGTTACACCAATATCCCAGCCTAGCGCCCACAGCAGTGATTTACACCAATATCACAGCCTAGAACCCACAGCAGTGATTTACACCAATATCACAGCCTAGAATCCACAGCAGTGAGTTACACCAATATCACAGCCTAGAGCCCACAGCAGTGAGTTACACCAATATCACAGCCTAGAGCCCACAGCAGTGATCTACACCAATATCACAGCCTAGAGTCCACAACAGTGAGTTACACCAATATCACAGCCTAGAGTCCACAGCAGTGAGTTACACTAATATCCCAGCCTAGAGCCCACAGCAGTGAGTTACACCAATATCACAGCCTAGAGTCCACAGCAGTGAGTTACACTAATATCCCAGCCTAGAGTCCACAGCAGTGAGTTACACCAATATCACAGCCTAGAGCCCACAGCAGTGAGTTACACCAATATCACAGCCTAGAGCCCACAGCAGTGAGTTACACCAATATCACAGCCTAGAGCCCACAGCAGTGATCTACACCAATATCACAGCCTAGAGTCCACAGCAGTGAGTTACACCAATATCACAGCCTAGCGCCCACAGCAGTGAGTTACACCAATATCACAGCCTAGAGCCCACAGCAGTGATCTACACCAATATCACAGCCTAGAGTCCACAGCAGTGAGTTACACCAATATCACAGCCTAGAGCCCACAGCAGTGAGTTACACCAATATCACAGCCTAGAGCCCACAGCAGTGATCTACACCAATATCACAGCCTAGAGTCCACAACAGTGAGTTACACCAATATCACAGCCTAGAGTCCACAGCAGTGAGTTACACTAATATCCCAGCCTAGAGCCCACAGCAGTGAGTTACACCAATATCACAGCCTAGAGTCCACAGCAGTGAGTTACACTAATATCACAGCCTAGAGCCCACAGCAGTGATTTACACCAATATCACAGCCTATAACCCACAGCAGTGATTTACACCAATATCACAGCCTAGAACCCACAGCAGTGAGTTACACCAATATCACAGCCTAGAGTCCACAGCAGTGAGTTACACCAATATCACAGCCTAGAGTCCACAGCAGTGAGTTACACTAATATCCCAGCCTAGAGTCCACAGCAGTGAGTTACACCAATATCACAGCCTAGAGCCCACAGCAGTGAGTTACACCAATATCACAGCCTAGAGCCCACAGCAGTGAGTTACACCAATATCACAGCCTAGAGCCCACAGCAGTGATCTACACCAATATCACAGCCTAGAGTCCACAGCAGTGAGTTACACCAATATCACAGCCTAGCGCCCACAGCAGTGAGTTACACCAATATCCCAGCCTAGAGCCCACAGCAGTGAGTTACACCAATATCACAGCCTAGAGTCCACAGCAGTGAGTTACACCAATATCACAGCCTAGAGCCCACAGCAGTGAGTTACACCAATATCACAGCCTGGAGCCCACAGCAGTGAGTTACACCAATATCACAGCCTAGAGTCCACAGCAGTGAGTTACACCAATATCACAGCCTAGAGCCCACAGCAGTGAGTTACACCAATATCACAGCCTAGAGCCCACAGCAGTGAGTTACACCAATATCCCAGCCTAGAGCCCACAGCAGTGAGTTACACCAATATCACAGCCTAGAGTCCACAGCAGTGAGTTACACTAATATCCCAGCCTAGAGCCCACAGCAGTGAGTTACACCAATATCCCAGCCTAGAGCCCACAGCAGTGAGTTACACTAATATCCCAGCCTAGAGCCCACAGCAGTGAGTTACACTAATATCCCAGCCTAGAGCCCACAGCAGTGAGTTACACTAATATCCCAGCCTAGCGCCCACAGCAGTGAGTTACACTAATATCCCAGCCTAGAGTCCACAGCAGTGATTTACACCAATATCACAGCCTAGAGTCCACAGCAGTGAGTTACACCAATATCACAGCCTAGAGCCCACAGCTGTGAGTGTCACAAACCACCGGGGGGGTCACTCAGAAATCCCCCGCGCTGGCTACCAGTACGTCACAATCGGGGGGTAACAAGTGGGGGTCACCCCTCCTTTATACCTCCCGACCGACAGAGCACGTGATGCGCTCTCTAGCGCCCCTCTTATAGTCAGGCCAATTATGGAATTGCCCGACAATAAGCAAGGAGGCCGCTATACTACTTATGCCGATTATTGAAGGGTCCCCGGTGAGAGTAAGGTATATATTCCCCCGACCTCCGCGGGCGGAATATATAAAATCTCCCCGAATCTCACTGGCCTCCCCACAATAATCCTTGGCACAAACTCGCTGCCACCAACCGCTTCACGGTAACTATTAGCCGAACACACAGACGTGGGATTCAAGATCGAGATAACAGAACAGCCCAAGATTAATTATATAATTTAATCAGCCTAAAGCACACTAGAAACTACAATATATACAATAGGGAATCTACAGAATATACATATGTCAGAGTAGTTACAATCAAAGCATGGGTTACAAACAGGCATACACAGTTCCAGCAGTTACCTTGTTGCGTCTGGCCACAGGGGGGCGCTGTAGGCCAGGTTTCTAGGATCCTTCCCACAGATGTTTCCTACACGTGCCCCCAGCGAAAAGAACACTGGAAAATGGCCGAAGTAGGGTTATCAACCTGGACAAATCCAGGTCCCCTCCTACCTTCGTGACCTCAGAGGGAGCACTGCTCCACCCCTGGCTTGAGTTATGGACAATCCACAACATGGAATATGGGCCATAACTTTGCCTGGGAGCGTCGTAGGCGGACGCCAATGCTCTCATTGTGACAGTTATGAATTTAGCTACAGAACGAGGGGACTCATGACCTGTCTGCCAGTTCCCCATTGGCTGATATCACGCCTGGGGCATTTCCCAATGTCCTGCTCCCATAAAAAGGGTGTGCCGGCATCGTCCGCATGCGGAGACACCATTTTTATGGTTGCCATATTTATCGGAAATATGGCTTGCGAGATATGAACCATTTTTTACTGGAGTCGTTCTGTCTGGCTATTTCCATAGCCTTGCTAACTAGCTAGCAGCCCCCACTACAGGGTCACGGCAGGGAGTCATCCTGTGTCCATTGTCCCTAAGCCACCTAATTTCCATATCACAGGACATGGCCATGGAGGTGTAAGTGGAACACTGAGAACAAGAAGGGAGGGGGGCACTGCCAGGGAGTGATGAGGGATTATGACTGGAGTCATAATTCATCTTCATATCCCGGGATTTGCCTCACACCTCCCCCCTTTTGAGGGCGCTAGGGGGCAGCACACTCCGGTGTTCCCCCGTGCGCCCGTCCGCGACCTCTCCTTGTCGGGACAGCCCGTCTGCGTTACCGTGGTCACGGCCCCTTTTGTGGCGAATGGTGAAGTTGTATTGCTGGAGCGCAAGGCTCCATCGCAACAATCGCCCATTCGTCCCAGAGACGGTGTGCAACCAGCTGAGGGGATTGTGGTCCGTCTCCACGATGAAGTGGCGCCCGTATAGATAGGGTTGCAGACGCTGCAGGGCCCACACTATGGCCAGGCACTCCTTCTCCATCGTGGAATAGGCAACTTCCCTTGGTAACAGCTTCCTGCTCAGGTACAAGACTGGGTGCTCTTGGCTCGCAGAGTCCACCTGGCTGAGCACCGCACCGAGGCCGAAGTCACTGGCGTCGGTCTGTACTACAAACGGCCGCGTGAAGTCGGCTGCCTGTAGCACGGGCGGGCTGGACAGGGCGTCCTTTAGGGCCCGGAAGGCTGTCTCGCAGTCCATTGTCCAATCGACTGCAGAGGGCAGCTTCTTCTTGGTGAGGTCCGTCAAGGGCTTTGCCAGGCTACTATAGCATGGAACAAACCTCCTATAGTACCCAGCGGTCCCCAAGAAGGACATCACCTGCTTCTTGGTCCTGGGGGTGGGCCAGGATGCGATGGCTTCCACTTTCTCAGGCTCGGGCTTCAGTGTTCTCCCACCTACCCGGTGACCGAGGTACTGGACCTCGCTCATGGCCAGCTGACACTTTCCCGGCTTGATGGTCAAACCTGCCCGGTGGATCCGCCTGAGCACCTGTGCTAGATGCTCTAGGTGGTCCTCCCAGGTGGGACTGAAGACGGCAATGTCATCCAGGTACGCGGCCGCGTACCCTTCAAGTCCCTTGAGCAGGGTGTTGACCATCCGCTGGAAAGTGGCAGGGGCATTCCTCATCCCGAATGGCATCACCGTGGACTCGTACAGTCCAAATGGGGTAATAAAGGCAGAGCGTTCCCTGGCCTTGCGAGTCAGGGGGATCTGCCAATATCCCCGGCTCAGATCCATGATGGTCAGGTACTGAGCCCCGGCCAACTGATCGAGCAGGTCATCGATGCGTGGCATTGGGTACGCATCGGCGACCGTGACCGCATTGAGCCCCCTGTAGTCCACGCAGAACCGAGTGGTTCGGTCCTTCTTAGGGACGAGGACTACAGGCGAGGCCCAAGCGCTGTTGGATGCCTGGATCACCCCCAGCTTCAGCATCTCGTCAATCTCCTGGCGCATGTGTTGCTGCACCTCCAGGGAGACCCGATATGCTGAACGCCGGATCGGGGGATGATCCCCAGTGTCCACGTGATGGACAGCCAAGTCAGTCCTTCCGGGCTGGTTGGTAAACAACCCCCGGAAGGGGTGTAGGGTGGCCCACAGCTGGGACCGTTGGTCCTCCAAGAGCTGGTGGCCAACCTCCACATCCTCAATGGATCCGCCTGCCCTAACCTGGGCTAGCATATCCAAGAGGGTTTCCGCTTCTCCCTCCTCGGGCAGGTTGCACACGGGGAGCGCACATGCCTCCCGCTCATGATGTGCCTTCATCATGTTCACATGGAAGGGCTTCCGCCTTCCACGGGCAGGGTCCAGGGTGACCAGGTACGTCACAGGGTTGAGCTGCTGGTACACGAGGTATGGGCCTTCCCAGGCTGCCTGAAGCTTGTCCTGTGGTACGGGGACCAGTACCCACACCTCTTGACCCACTTGGTAGGTCCTCTCACAAGCGTTCTGGTCGTACCAACGCTTCTGATCGGCCTGGGCTTGAGCCATATTGTCGTGTACCAGTTGCGTCAAGGCCTGCATTTTGTCCCGGAAGCGCATGACATACTCGATAACCGACACTCCAGGGGTGGCCAAATCCCCTTCCCAAGCCTCTTTCACCAGAGCCAGGGGGCCCCGCACACGTCGCCCGTACAGGAGCTCAAACGGTGAGAATCCTGTTGAGGCCTGTGGAACCTCCCGGTAAGCAAATAACAGGTGTGGGAGATACCGCTCCCAGTCACGCCCATGGGAGTCGACCAACATCTTAAGCATCTGCTTTAAGGTGCCATTAAACCGCTCGCACAGGCCATTAGTCTGTGGATGGTACGGGCTGGCCACCAGATGTCGCACCTGGACTTGCTTACAGAGGGCCTCCATCAGCTGGGACATGAATTGGGTCCCCCGGTCAGTGAGCATTTCCTGGGGAAAACCCACTCGGGAGAAAATCTCCAGCAATGCGGTGGCCACCTTGTCAGCCCGAATGGACGACAAGGCCACTGCTTCTGGGTACCGGGTGGCATAGTCCACTACCGTCAGTATGAAGCGTTTCCCGGAGCTGCTGGGGATGGCCAGCGGGCCGACCAGATCCACAGCCACCCTCCTGAAAGGCTCATCGATGATGGGCAGAGATACCAGTGGGGCTTTGGGGCGTGGCCCCGCCTTCCCCACTCTCTGACAGGTTTCACACGAACGGCAGTAGGCAGCCACATCGGCCCCCATTTTTGGCCAGTAGAAATGCTGGTTCAACCTGGCCTTGGTCTTAGCGATCCCTAGGTGTCCGGCCATCGGAATCTCATGTGCGATCCGCAACAACTCCGTCCGGAACGGATAGGGTACCACCAACTGTCGGTCCCTGGGCCACGCCTCCGGTGAACCCTGCTGGACCGTGGCCCGGTACAGCCGTCCTTGGTCCCAGACCACTCGCTCCGGGTCCGAGTCCGAGGGAGGCTGTGCCGCCTGCTCCTTAAGAGCTTTCAGGCTGTCGTCAGCTTCTAACGCTGCCTGAAACCCCTGACTAGATGTGGCCAGAATCGACGAGACTGTCACATCTTCAGTCAGTACCCCGGGACCTGTGTCCTGGCCTCCACCTGACTCGGCTGCCACTTGGTCAGAAGGGGAAGAGCTATCGGACCTCCGGGAGGCCCCTTGGCTTCCAGCACTCCCACTGCGGGTGACAGCGGCCACAGCCGCTGCGACCGTGGGTCGTGCCTGCTCCTCCTCCGTTCCTGACCAAGTCGCCGGTTCAGGCAGACCTACCTGGCTTCCTGACACCCCGGTTGTGGGGGAACCATGCACCGAGATCTTACCTGGGAGCACTTCCGCTCCTGGACCGGCCCCAATCTCACCTGCCTGTTCCCCTCCTGCAGCAACAGAACCCCGCTGTGAAATCTCTGGGGACCCCACATTTGCTGTGGTAGCCCCCACCCCACACACTGGTCCTCCCCCTGCAGCACCCTGCTCTCTGCTTATCCCTGCAGAGGGCAACAGATCCCAGCTCACAGGCTGGTTACTTGTAGAGGCATTGTCACACCTTTCTCTGACCCCCTCCCCTCCTGTCACAGCTGCAGCTGCGTGTGTGTCTATGGTGTCTATGCAAGCAGAAATATCAGAGTTCACTCCCTCCTCCCTTACATCATTCATAGATAACACCTTAACATTGTCCGGAGGCATGTCAGTACTGGCTGAAGGTTCAGCCCTTGGTTGGGGCCCAAACTGGGAGGTTATCTGCCCCAAATCTGTCCCAAGTAGCACGTTTGCGGGGATCCGATCAGTTACCCCCACCTCCCTCACCCCTCGCCCTGCGCCCCAGTCCACATAAATGTCAGCAACAGGCAGCGCCGGGTCAATGCCTCCAATCCCGGAGACAGCGAGGGTTTTTCCAGGGATCAAGTCTTGGGGGGACACCATCTCAGGCCGCACCAGAGTCACCTCCGAGGCGCTGTCTCGCAGTCCTATGGTCACAGACCGGCCGACGGTGACAGGTTGGAAGCTGTCCAGGGACCTACCACCACCCCCACCCACACAATACACCTTGGGCGGCCCTTGGGACGGGGACGGAGCCGGGGCCTTGGGACGCTGAGGGCACATGGCCTTGAAGTGTCCAGGTAGGTTGCACTGGTGGCACCGTCTTGGTTCTGCCACGGGCCTGGAGAGGGGAGTTGAGGGGGACACCCCCTGCAGTCTAGGGGCAGATGGGGCAGTCGCAGAATTCATCTTACCCCCTCTCCAGGTGCTGCTGGTGGCTGCTCTCCTGGCTTCCGGAGCCCGATTGTTGGTGTAGTCATCGGCCAGGGCAGCTGTAGCCGTGGACCCCTTTGGCTTCTGGTCTCGGATGAACTGGCGGAGATCCTCAGGGCAGTTCCACAAGAGTTGCTCCGTGATGAACAAGTCCAGGATCTCCGGTCCGGTGGAAAGCTGCAGGCCTTGGGTCCAGTGGTCGGCAGCTCGGGCAAGTGCCCGCCGGTGGTCAGCCCAGGAGTCCTTTGGTCCCTTCTGTAGGCTCCGGAACTTCTTGCGGTAGGACTCTGGAGTGAGGTTGTACTGTTGGATCAGGGCCCGCTTGATGGTGTCGTAGCCCTGATCTGCCTCAGCAGGCAAGTCCCCAAGGATATCCAGGGCCTTACCCCTTAAACGGGGGGTCAGGTATTTGGCCCACTGGTCCTTGTCCAGATGGTGCTGCAAGCAAGTCCGTTCAAAAGCAGTCAAGAAAGAGTCCAAGTCTCCATCCTTCTCCAGCACTGGGAAGTCCTCAACACGGACCTTTGGAAGTTTGGTGTCTCGGAGGTCACGTGTGGCTGATGAGGGCCGGAGCTGAGCTAGCTGCAGCTGGTAGTCACGGTCTGCCTGTCGCTCTCGCTCTCGCTCTTCACGCGCTGCCTGCCGCTCTCGCTCCGCAGCCTCACGCTCTGTGTGCCGCTCCGCAGCCTCAGCGTCACGCGCTGCCTGCCGCTCTGCCCTGCGCTCTGCCAGGAGTTCCTTGTAGCCCTTCTGGTCTCCAGCCTGGAGAAGGGCCATAGCCATTTGAAGAAGGCTATCCGAGCCTCCCAGGCTCGGTGGAATGGCACGTGGTGATCTGCGGCACGCTGCAGAGCTAGGCGATTCACTGTCCCTTTCAGAGCGGAGGGCTGGCATCTGGCTCGTTGAGGAACCTTGGGTGAGCTGCTCCTCATCTTGTCCATAATTGCCAGGTTGTGCAATGTCCTCGGCAGAACGGTTTTCTGGCGTCGAGCTCCTGGAGGACTCGTGGGCAACCTCCTCATTGCTGTCCACAGCACCGTCCTCCCTCTCTTCGGCTCCTGCCTTAGCATTGGCCAGTTGCATAGCTCTGCTCCTGGTGCCATCAGCCATTCTTGCAGACTTTTGGTCACTGACACAGAACTGACACCTGATGCCTCCACACACCTTACAGTATCTGCACTCTGACACTCTAGTGTTGAGCTAGTCTGAAGACCCCAGCAGCCACAGCTGCTGCAGGCAGTCTTTAGTGTCTGGGAGTATGGGTCTCACACTCACACACACTATTATCTCGATCCCACCGCTTGCCACCAATATGTCACAAACCACCGGGGGGGTCACTCAGAAATCCCCCGCGCTGGCTACCAGTACGTCACAATCGGGGGGTAACAAGTGGGGGTCACCCCTCCTTTATACCTCCCGACCGACAGAGCACGTGATGCGCTCTCTAGCGCCCCTCTTATAGTCAGGCCAATTATGGAATTGCCCGACAATAAGCAAGGAGGCCGCTATACTACTTATGCCGATTATTGAAGGGTCCCCGGTGAGAGTAAGGTATATATTCCCCCGACCTCCGCGGGCGGAATATATAAAATCTCCCCGAATCTCACTGGCCTCCCCACAATAATCCTTGGCACAAACTCGCTGCCACCAACCGCTTCACGGTAACTATTAGCCGAACACACAGACGTGGGATTCAAGATCGAGATAACAGAACAGCCCAAGATTAATTATATAATTTAATCAGCCTAAAGCACACTAGAAACTACAATATATACAATAGGGAATCTACAGAATATACATATGTCAGAGTACAGTTACAATCAAAGCATGGGTTACAAACAGGCATACACAGTTCCAGCAGTTACCTTGTTGCGTCTGGCCACAGGGGGGCGCTGTAGGCCAGGTTTCTAGGATCCTTCCCACAGATGTTTCCTACACGTGCCCCCAGCGAAAAGAACACTGGAAAATGGCCGAAGTAGGGTTATCAACCTGGACAAATCCAGGTCCCCTCCTACCTTCGTGACCTCAGAGGGAGCACTGCTCCACCCCTGGCTTGAGTTATGGACAATCCACAACATGGAATATGGGCCATAACTTTGCCTGGGAGCGTCGTAGGCGGACGCCAATGCTCTCATTGTGACAGTTATGAATTTAGCTACAGAACGAGGGGACTCATGACCTGTCTGCCAGTTCCCCATTGGCTGATATCACGCCTGGGGCATTTCCCAATGTCCTGCTCCCATAAAAAGGGTGTGCCGGCATCGTCCGCATGCGGAGACACCATTTTTATGGTTGCCATATTTATCGGAAATATGGCTTGCGAGATATGAACCATTTTTTACTGGAGTCGTTCTGTCTGGCTATTTCCATAGCCTTGCTAACTAGCTAGCAGCCCCCACTACAGGGTCACGGCAGGGAGTCATCCTGTGTCCATTGTCCCTAAGCCACCTAATTTCCATATCACAGGACATGGCCATGGAGGTGTAAGTGGAACACTGAGAACAAGAAGGGAGGGGGGCACTGCCAGGGAGTGATGAGGGATTATGACTGGAGTCATAATTCATCTTCATATCCCGGGATTTGCCTCACAGTGAGTTACACCAATATCCCAGCCTAGAGCCCACAGCAGTGATTTACACCAATATCACAGCCTAGAGTCCACAGCAGTGAGTTACACCAATATCACAGCCTAGAGCCCACAGCAGTGAGTTACACCAATATCCCAGCCTAGAGTCCACAGCAGTGAGTTACACTAATATCCCAACCTAGAGCCCACAGCAGTGAGTTACACCAATATCCCAGCCTAGCGCCCACAGCAGTGAGTTACACCAATATCACAGCCTAGAGCCCACAGCAGTGATTTACACCAATATCACAGCCTAGAGCCCACAGCAGTGAGTTACACCAATATCACAGCCTAGAGCCCACAGCAGTGAGTTACACCAATATCACAGCCTAGAGCCCACAGCAGTGATCTACACCAATATCCCAGCCTAGCGCCCACAGCAGTGAGTTACACCAATATCCCAGCCTAGAGTCCACAGCAGTGAGTTACACCAATATCACAGCCTAGAGCCCACAGCAGTGAGTTACACCAATATCCCAGCCTAGAGCCCACAGCAGTGAGTTACACCAATATCACAGCCTAGAGCCCACAGCAGTGAGTTACACCAATATCACAGCCTAGAGCCCACAGCAGTGAGTTACACCAATATCACAGCCTATAACCCACAGCAGTGATTTACACCAATATCACAGCCTAGAACCCACAGCAGTGAGTTACACCAATATCACAGCCTAGAGTCCACAGCAGTGAGTTACACCAATATCACAGCCTAGAGTCCACAGCAGTGAGTTACACCAATATCACAGCCTAGAGTCCACAGCAGTGAGTTACACCAATATCCCAGCCTAGAGTCCACAGCAGTGAGTTACACTAATATCACAGCCTAGAGTCCACAGCAGTGAGTTACACCAATATCACAGCCTAGAGTCCACAGCAGTGAGTTACACCAATATCCCAGCCTAGCGCCCACAGCAGTGATTTACACCAATATCACAGCCTAGAACCCACAGCAGTGATTTACACCAATATCACAGCCTAGAGCCCACAGCAGTGAGTTACACCAATATCACAGCCTAGAGCCCACAGCACTGATCTACACCAATATCACAGCCTAGAGCCCACAGCAGTGATCTACACCAATATCACAGCCTAGAGTCCACAACAGTGAGTTACACCAATATCACAGCCTAGAGTCCACAGCAGTGAGTTACACTAATATCCCAGCCTAGAGCCCACAGCAGTGAGTTACACCAATATCACAGCCTAGAGTCCACAGCAGTGAGTTACACTAATATCCCAGCCTAGAGTCCACAGCAGTGAGTTACACCAATATCACAGCCTAGAGCCCACAGCAGTGAGTTACACCAATATCACAGCCTAGAGCCCACAGCAGTGAGTTACACCAATATCACAGCCTAGAGCCCACAGCAGTGATCTACACCAATATCACAGCCTAGCGCCCACAGCAGTGAGTTACACCAATATCCCAGCCTGGAGCCCACAGCAGTGAGTTACACCAATATCACAGCCTAGAGTCCACAGCAGTGAGTTACACCAATATCACAGCCTAGAGCCCACAGCAGTGAGTTACACCAATATCACAGCCTGGAGCCCACAGCAGTGAGTTACACTAATATCACAGCCTAGAGTCCACAGCAGTGAGTTACACCAATATCACAGCCTAGAGCCCACAGCAGTGAGTTACACCAATATCACAGCCTAGAGCCCACAGCAGTGAGTTACACCAATATCCCAGCCTAGAGCCCACAGCAGTGAGTTACACCAATATCACAGCCTAGAGTCCACAGCAGTGAGTTACACCAATATCCCAGCCTAGAGCCCACAGCAGTGAGTTACACCAATATCCCAGCCTAGAGCCCACAGCAGTGAGTTACACTAATATCCCAGCCTAGAGCCCACAGCAGTGAGTTACACTAATATCCCAGCCTAGAGCCCACAGCAGTGAGTTACACTAATATCCCAGCCTAGCGCCCACAGCAGTGAGTTACACTAATATCCCAGCCTAGAGTCCACAGCAGTGATTTACACCAATATCACAGCCTAGAGTCCACAGCAGTGAGTTACACCAATATCACAGCCTAGAGCCCACAGCTGTGAGTTACACCAATATCCCAGCCTAGAGCCCACAGCAGTGATTTACACCAATATCACAGCCTAGAGTCCACAGCAGTGAGTTACACCAATATCACAGCCTAGAGCCCACAGCAGTGAGTTACACCAATATCCCAGCCTAGAGCCCACAGCAGTGAGTTACACTAATATCACAGCCTAGAGTCCACAGCAGTGAGTTACACTAATATCCCAGCCTAGAGCCCACAGCAGTGAGTTACACCAATATCACAGCCTAGAGCCCACAGCAGTGATCTACACCAATATCACAGCCTAGAGTCCACAGCAGTGAGTTACACCAATATCACAGCCTAGAGCCCACAGCAGTGATTTACACCAATATCACAGCCTAGAGCCCACAGCAGTGATCTACACCAATATCCCAGCCTAGCGCCCACAGCAGTGAGTTACACCAATATCCCAGCCTAGAGTCCACAGCAGTGATTTACACCAATATCACAGCCTAGAGTCCACAGCAGTGAGTTACACCAATATCACAGCCTAGAGCCCACAGCAGTGAGTTACACCAATATCCCATCCTAGAGCCCACAGCAGTGAGTTACACCAATATCCCAGCCTAGCGCCCACAGCAGTGAGTTACACCAATATCACAGCCTAGAGCCCACAGCAGTGATTTACACTAATATCCCAGCCTAGAGTCCACAGCAGTGAGTTACACCAATATCACAGCCTAGAGCCCACAGCAGTGAGTTACACCAATATCACAGCCTAGAGTCCACAGCAGTGAGTTACACCAATATCACAGCCTAGAGTCCACAGCAGTGAGTTACACCAATATCACAGCCTAGAGCCCACAGCAGTGAGTTACACCAATATCCCAGCCTAGAGTCCACAGCAGTGAGTTACACTAATATCCCAGCCTAGAGCCCACAGCAGTGAGTTACACCAATATCCCAGCCTAGCGCCCACAGCAGTGAGTTACACCAATATCACAGCCTAGAGCCCACAGCAGTGATTTACACCAATATCACAGCCTAGAGCCCACAGCAGTGAGTTACACCAATATCACAGCCTAGAGCCCACAGCAGTGAGTTACACCAATATCACAGCCTAGAGCCCACAGCAGTGATCTACACCAATATCCCAGCCTAGCGCCCACAGCAGTGAGTTACACCAATATCACAGCCTAGAGTCCACAGCAGTGTGTTACACCAATATTACAGCCTAGAGCCCACAGCAGTGAGTTACACCAATATCACAGCCTAGAGCCCACAGCAGTGAGTTACACCAATATCCCAGCCTAGAGCCCACAGCAGTGAGTTACACCAATATCACAGCCTAGAGCCCACAGCAGTGAGTTACACCAATCACAGCCTAGAGCCCACAGCAGTGAGTTACACCAATATCACAGCCTATAACCCACAGCAGTGATTTACACCAATATCACAGCCTAGAACCCACAGCAGTGAGTTACACCAATATCACAGCCTAGAGTCCACAGCAGTGAGTTACACCAATATCACAGCCTAGAGTCCACAGCAGTGAGTTACACCAATATCACAGCCTAGAGTCCACAGCAGTGAGTTACACCAATATCCCAGCCTAGAGTCCACAGCAGTGAGTTACACTAATATCACAGCCTAGAGTCCACAGCAGTGAGTTACACCAATATCCCAGCCTAGAGTCCACAGCAGTGAGTTACACTAATATCCCAGCCTAGAGCCCACAGCAGTGAGTTACACCAATATCCCAGCCTAGCGCCCACAGCAGTGATTTACACCAATATCACAGCCTAGAACCCACAGCAGTGATTTACACCAATATCACAGCCTAGAGCCCACAGCAGTGAGTTACACCAATATCACAGCCTAGAGCCCACAGCAGTGATCTACACCAATATCACAGCCTAGAGTCCACAGCAGTGAGTTACACTAATATCCCAGCCTAGAGCCCACAGCAGTGAGTTACACCAATATCCCAGCCTAGCGCCCACAGCAGTGATTTACACCAATATCACAGCCTAGAACCCACAGCAGTGATTTACACCAATATCACAGCCTACAATCCACAGCAGTGAGTTACACCAATATCACAGCCTAGAGCCCACAGCAGTGAGTTACACCAATATCACAGCCTAGAGCCCACAGCAGTGATCTACACCAATATCACAGCCTAGAGTCCACAACAGTGAGTTACACCAATATCACAGCCTAGAGTCCACAGCAGTGAGTTACACTAATATCCCAGCCTAGAGCCCACAGCAGTGAGTTACACCAATATCACAGCCTAGAGTCCACAGCAGCGAGTTACACTAATATCCCAGCCTAGAGTCCACAGCAGTGAGTTACACCAATATCACAGCCTAGAGCCCACAGCAGTGAGTTACACCAATATCACAGCCTAGAGCCCACAGCAGTGAGTTACACCAATATCACAGCCTAGAGCCCACAGCAGTGATCTACACCAATATCACAGCCTAGAGTCCAAAGCAGTGAGTTACACCAATATCACAGCCTATAGCCCACAGCAGTGATCTACACCAATATCACAGCCTAGAGTCCACAGCAGTGAGTTACACCAATATCACAGCCTAGAGCCCACAGCAGTGAGTTACACCAATATCACAGCCTAGAGCCCACAGCAGTGATCTACACCAATATCACAGCCTAGAGTCCACAACAGTGAGTTACACCAATATCACAGCCTAGAGTCCACAGCAGTGAGTTACACTAATATCCCAGCCTAGAGCCCACAGCAGTGAGTTACACCAATATCACAGCCTAGAGTCCACAGCAGTGAGTTACACTAATATCACAGCCTAGAGCCCACAGCAGTGATTTACACCAATATCACAGCCTATAAACCACAGCAGTGATTTACACCAATATCACAGCCTAGAACCCACAGCAGTGAGTTACACCAATATCACAGCCTAGAGTCCACAGCAGTGAGTTACACCAATATCACAGCCTAGAGTCCACAGCAGTGAGTTACACTAATATCCCAGCCTAGAGTCCACAGCAGTGAGTTACACCAATATCACAGCCTAGAGCCCACAGCAGTGAGTTACACCAATATCACAGCCTAGAGCCCACAGCAGTGAGTTACACCAATATCACAGCCTAGAGCCCACAGCAGTGATCTACACCAATATCACAGCCTAGAGTCCACAGCAGTGAGTTACACCAATATCACAGCCTAGCGCCCACAGCAGTGAGTTACACCAATATCCCAGCCTAGAGCCCACAGCAGTGAGTTACACCAATATCACAGCCTAGAGTCCACAGCAGTGAGTTACACCAATATCACAGCCTAGAGCCCACAGCAGTGAGTTACACCAATATCACAGCCTGGAGCCCACAGCAGTGAGTTACACCAATATCACAGCCTAGAGTCCACAGCAGTGAGTTACACCAATATCACAGCCTAGAGCCCACAGCAGTGAGTTACACCAATATCACAGCCTAGAGCCCACAGCAGTGAGTTACACCAATATCCCAGCCTAGAGCCCACAGCAGTGAGTTACACCAATATCACAGCCTAGAGTCCACAGCAGTGAGTTACACCAATATCCCACCCTAGAGCCCACAGCAGTGAGTTACACCAATATCCCAGCCTAGAGCCCACAGCAGTGAGTTACACTAATATCCCAGCCTAGAGCCCACAGCAGTGAGTTACACTAATATCCCAGCCTAGAGCCCACAGCAGTGAGTTACACTAATATCCCAGCCTAGCGCCCACAGCAGTGAGTTACACTAATATCCCAGCCTAGAGTCCACAGCAGTGATTTACACCAATATCACAGCCTAGAGTCCACAGCAGTGAGTTACACCAATATCACAGCCTAGAGCCCACAGCTGTGAGTTACACCAATATCCCAGCCTAGAGCCCACAGCAGTGATTTACACCAATATCACAGCCTAGAGTCCACAGCAGTGACTTACACCAATATCACAGCCTAGAGCCCACAGCAGTGAGTTACACCAATATCCCAGCCTAGAGTCCACAGCAGTGAGTTACACTAATATCCCAACCTAGAGCCCACAGCAGTGAGTTACACCAATATCCCAGCCTAGCGCCCACAGCAGTGAGTTACACCAATATCACAGCCTAGAGCCCACAGCAGTGATTTACACCAATATCACAGCCTAGAGCCCACAGCAGTGAGTTACACCAATATCACAGCCTAGAGCCCACAGCAGTGAGTTACACCAATATCACAGCCTAGAGCCCACAGCAGTGATCTACACCAATATCCCAGCCTAGCGCCCACAGCAGTGAGTTACACCAATATCCCAGCCTAGAGTCCACAGCAGTGAGTTACACCAATATCACAGCCTAGAGCCCACAGCAGTGAGTTACACCAATATCCCAGCCTAGAGCCCACAGCAGTGAGTTACACCAATATCACAGCCTAGAGCCCACAGCAGTGAGTTACACCAATATCACAGCCTATAACCCACAGCAGTGATTTACACCAATATCACAGCCTAGAACCCACAGCAGTGAGTTACACCAATATCACAGCCTAGAGTCCACAGCAGTGAGTTACACCAATATCACAGCCTAGAGTCCACAGCAGTGAGTTACACCAATATCACAGCCTAGAGTCCACAGCAGTGAGTTACACCAATATCCCAGCCTAGAGTCCACAGCAGTGAGTTACACTAATATCACAGCCTAGAGTCCACAGCAGTGAGTTACACCAATATCCCAGCCTAGAGTCCACAGCAGTGAGTTACACTAATATCCCAGCCTAGAGCCCACAGCAGTGAGTTACACCAATATCCCAGCCTAGCGCCCACAGCAGTGATTTACACCAATATCACAGCCTAGAACCCACAGCAGTGAATTACACCAATATCACAGCCTAGAACCCACAGCAGTGAGTTACACCAATATCACAGCCTAGAGCCCACAGCAGTGATCTACACCAATATCACAGCCTAGAGCCCACAGCAGTGATCTACACCAATATCACAGCCTAGAGTCCACAACAGTGAGTTACACCAATATCACAGCCTAGAGTCCACAGCAGTGAGTTACACTAATATCCCAGCCTAGAGCCCACAGCAGTGAGTTACACCAATATCACAGCCTAGAGTCCACAGCAGTGAGTTACACTAATATCCCAGCCTAGAGTCCACAGCAGTGAGTTACACCAATATCACAGCCTAGAGCCCACAGCAGTGAGTTACACCAATATCACAGCCTAGAGCCCACAGCAGTGATCTACACCAATATCACAGCCTAGAGTCCACAACAGTGAGTTACACCAATATCACAGCCTAGAGTCCACAGCAGTGAGTTACACTAATATCCCAGCCTAGAGCCCACAGCAGTGAGTTACACCAATATCACAGCCTAGAGTCCACAGCAGTGAGTTACACTAATATCCCAGCCTAGAGTCCACAGCAGTGAGTTACACCAATATCACAGCCTAGAGCCCACAGCAGTGAGTTACACCAATATCACAGCCTAGAGCCCACAGCAGTGATCTACACCAATATCACAGCCTAGAGTCCACAACAGTGAGTTACACCAATATCACAGCCTAGAGTCCACAGCAGTGAGTTACACTAATATCCCAGCCTAGAGCCCACAGCAGTGAGTTACACCAATATCACAGCCTAGAGTCCACAGCAGTGAGTTACACTAATATCCCAGCCTAGAGTCCACAGCAGTGAGTTACACCAATATCACAGCCTAGAGCCCACAGCAGTGAGTTACACCAATATCACAGCCTAGAGCCCACAGCAGTGAGTTACACCAATATCACAGCCTAGAGCCCACAGCAGTGATCTACACCAATATCACAGCCTAGAGTCCACAGCAGTGAGTTACACCAATATCACAGCCTAGCGCCCACAGCAGTGAGTTACACCAATATCACAGCCTAGAGCCCACAGCAGTGATCTACACCAATATCACAGCCTAGAGTCCACAGCAGTGAGTTACACCAATATCACAGCCTAGAGCCCACAGCAGTGAGTTACACCAATATCACAGCCTAGAGCCCACAGCAGTGATCTACACCAATATCACAGCCTAGAGTCCACAACAGTGAGTTACACCAATATCACAGCCTAGAGTCCACAGCAGTGAGTTACACTAATATCCCAGCCTAGAGCCCACAGCAGTGAGTTACACCAATATCACAGCCTAGAGTCCACAGCAGTGAGTTACACTAATATCACAGCCTAGAGCCCACAGCAGTGATTTACACCAATATCACAGCCTATAACCCACAGCAGTGATTTACACCAATATCACAGCCTAGAACCCACAGCAGTGAGTTACACCAATATCACAGCCTAGAGTCCACAGCAGTGAGTTACACCAATATCACAGCCTAGAGTCCACAGCAGTGAGTTACACTAATATCCCAGCCTAGAGTCCACAGCAGTGAGTTACACCAATATCACAGCCTAGAGCCCACAGCAGTGAGTTACACCAATATCACAGCCTAGAGCCCACAGCAGTGAGTTACACCAATATCACAGCCTAGAGCCCACAGCAGTGATCTACACCAATATCACAGCCTAGAGTCCACAGCAGTGAGTTACACCAATATCACAGCCTAGCGCCCACAGCAGTGAGTTACACCAATATCCCAGCCTAGAGCCCACAGCAGTGAGTTACACCAATATCACAGCCTAGAGTCCACAGCAGTGAGTTACACCAATATCACAGCCTAGAGCCCACAGCAGTGAGTTACACCAATATCACAGCCTGGAGCCCACAGCAGTGAGTTACACCAATATCACAGCCTAGAGTCCACAGCAGTGAGTTACACCAATATCACAGCCTAGAGCCCACAGCAGTGAGTTACACCAATATCACAGCCTAGAGCCCACAGCAGTGAGTTACACCAATATCCCAGCCTAGAGCCCACAGCAGTGAGTTACACCAATATCACAGCCTAGAGTCCACAGCAGTGAGTTACACTAATATCCCAGCCTAGAGCCCACAGCAGTGAGTTACACCAATATCCCAGCCTAGAGCCCACAGCAGTGAGTTACACTAATATCCCAGCCTAGAGCCCACAGCAGTGAGTTACACTAATATCCCAGCCTAGAGCCCACAGCAGTGAGTTACACTAATATCCCAGCCTAGCGCCCACAGCAGTGAGTTACACTAATATCCCAGCCTAGAGTCCACAGCAGTGATTTACACCAATATCACAGCCTAGAGTCCACAGCAGTGAGTTACACCAATATCACAGCCTAGAGCCCACAGCTGTGAGTGTCACAAACCACCGGGGGGGTCACTCAGAAATCCCCCGCGCTGGCTACCAGTACGTCACAATCGGGGGGTAACAAGTGGGGGTCACCCCTCCTTTATACCTCCCGACCGACAGAGCACGTGATGCGCTCTCTAGCGCCCCTCTTATAGTCAGGCCAATTATGGAATTGCCCGACAATAAGCAAGGAGGCCGCTATACTACTTATGCCGATTATTGAAGGGTCCCCGGTGAGAGTAAGGTATATATTCCCCCGACCTCCGCGGGCGGAATATATAAAATCTCCCCGAATCTCACTGGCCTCCCCACAATAATCCTTGGCACAAACTCGCTGCCACCAACCGCTTCACGGTAACTATTAGCCGAACACACAGACGTGGGATTCAAGATCGAGATAACAGAACAGCCCAAGATTAATTATATAATTTAATCAGCCTAAAGCACACTAGAAACTACAATATATACAATAGGGAATCTACAGAATATACATATGTCAGAGTAGTTACAATCAAAGCATGGGTTACAAACAGGCATACACAGTTCCAGCAGTTACCTTGTTGCGTCTGGCCACAGGGGGGCGCTGTAGGCCAGGTTTCTAGGATCCTTCCCACAGATGTTTCCTACACGTGCCCCCAGCGAAAAGAACACTGGAAAATGGCCGAAGTAGGGTTATCAACCTGGACAAATCCAGGTCCCCTCCTACCTTCGTGACCTCAGAGGGAGCACTGCTCCACCCCTGGCTTGAGTTATGGACAATCCACAACATGGAATATGGGCCATAACTTTGCCTGGGAGCGTCGTAGGCGGACGCCAATGCTCTCATTGTGACAGTTATGAATTTAGCTACAGAACGAGGGGACTCATGACCTGTCTGCCAGTTCCCCATTGGCTGATATCACGCCTGGGGCATTTCCCAATGTCCTGCTCCCATAAAAAGGGTGTGCCGGCATCGTCCGCATGCGGAGACACCATTTTTATGGTTGCCATATTTATCGGAAATATGGCTTGCGAGATATGAACCATTTTTTACTGGAGTCGTTCTGTCTGGCTATTTCCATAGCCTTGCTAACTAGCTAGCAGCCCCCACTACAGGGTCACGGCAGGGAGTCATCCTGTGTCCATTGTCCCTAAGCCACCTAATTTCCATATCACAGGACATGGCCATGGAGGTGTAAGTGGAACACTGAGAACAAGAAGGGAGGGGGGCACTGCCAGGGAGTGATGAGGGATTATGACTGGAGTCATAATTCATCTTCATATCCCGGGATTTGCCTCACACCTCCCCCCTTTTGAGGGCGCTAGGGGGCAGCACACTCCGGTGTTCCCCCGTGCGCCCGTCCGCGACCTCTCCTTGTCGGGACAGCCCGTCTGCGTTACCGTGGTCACGGCCCCTTTTGTGGCGAATGGTGAAGTTGTATTGCTGGAGCGCAAGGCTCCATCGCAACAATCGCCCATTCGTCCCAGAGACGGTGTGCAACCAGCTGAGGGGATTGTGGTCCGTCTCCACGATGAAGTGGCGCCCGTATAGATAGGGTTGCAGACGCTGCAGGGCCCACACTATGGCCAGGCACTCCTTCTCCATCGTGGAATAGGCAACTTCCCTTGGTAACAGCTTCCTGCTCAGGTACAAGACTGGGTGCTCTTGGCTCGCAGAGTCCACCTGGCTGAGCACCGCACCGAGGCCGAAGTCACTGGCGTCGGTCTGTACTACAAACGGCCGCGTGAAGTCGGCTGCCTGTAGCACGGGCGGGCTGGACAGGGCGTCCTTTAGGGCCCGGAAGGCTGTCTCGCAGTCCATTGTCCAATCGACTGCAGAGGGCAGCTTCTTCTTGGTGAGGTCCGTCAAGGGCTTTGCCAGGCTACTATAGCATGGAACAAACCTCCTATAGTACCCAGCGGTCCCCAAGAAGGACATCACCTGCTTCTTGGTCCTGGGGGTGGGCCAGGATGCGATGGCTTCCACTTTCTCAGGCTCGGGCTTCAGTGTTCTCCCACCTACCCGGTGACCGAGGTACTGGACCTCGCTCATGGCCAGCTGACACTTTCCCGGCTTGATGGTCAAACCTGCCCGGTGGATCCGCCTGAGCACCTGTGCTAGATGCTCTAGGTGGTCCTCCCAGGTGGGACTGAAGACGGCAATGTCATCCAGGTACGCGGCCGCGTACCCTTCAAGTCCCTTGAGCAGGGTGTTGACCATCCGCTGGAAAGTGGCAGGGGCATTCCTCATCCCGAATGGCATCACCGTGGACTCGTACAGTCCAAATGGGGTAATAAAGGCAGAGCGTTCCCTGGCCTTGCGAGTCAGGGGGATCTGCCAATATCCCCGGCTCAGATCCATGATGGTCAGGTACTGAGCCCCGGCCAACTGATCGAGCAGGTCATCGATGCGTGGCATTGGGTACGCATCGGCGACCGTGACCGCATTGAGCCCCCTGTAGTCCACGCAGAACCGAGTGGTTCGGTCCTTCTTAGGGACGAGGACTACAGGCGAGGCCCAAGCGCTGTTGGATGCCTGGATCACCCCCAGCTTCAGCATCTCGTCAATCTCCTGGCGCATGTGTTGCTGCACCTCCAGGGAGACCCGATATGCTGAACGCCGGATCGGGGGATGATCCCCAGTGTCCACGTGATGGACAGCCAAGTCAGTCCTTCCGGGCTGGTTGGTAAACAACCCCCGGAAGGGGTGTAGGGTGGCCCACAGCTGGGACCGTTGGTCCTCCAAGAGCTGGTGGCCAACCTCCACATCCTCAATGGATCCGCCTGCCCTAACCTGGGCTAGCATATCCAAGAGGGTTTCCGCTTCTCCCTCCTCGGGCAGGTTGCACACGGGGAGCGCACATGCCTCCCGCTCATGATGTGCCTTCATCATGTTCACATGGAAGGGCTTCCGCCTTCCACGGGCAGGGTCCAGGGTGACCAGGTACGTCACAGGGTTGAGCTGCTGGTACACGAGGTATGGGCCTTCCCAGGCTGCCTGAAGCTTGTCCTGTGGTACGGGGACCAGTACCCACACCTCTTGACCCACTTGGTAGGTCCTCTCACAAGCGTTCTGGTCGTACCAACGCTTCTGATCGGCCTGGGCTTGAGCCATATTGTCGTGTACCAGTTGCGTCAAGGCCTGCATTTTGTCCCGGAAGCGCATGACATACTCGATAACCGACACTCCAGGGGTGGCCAAATCCCCTTCCCAAGCCTCTTTCACCAGAGCCAGGGGGCCCCGCACACGTCGCCCGTACAGGAGCTCAAACGGTGAGAATCCTGTTGAGGCCTGTGGAACCTCCCGGTAAGCAAATAACAGGTGTGGGAGATACCGCTCCCAGTCACGCCCATGGGAGTCGACCAACATCTTAAGCATCTGCTTTAAGGTGCCATTAAACCGCTCGCACAGGCCATTAGTCTGTGGATGGTACGGGCTGGCCACCAGATGTCGCACCTGGACTTGCTTACAGAGGGCCTCCATCAGCTGGGACATGAATTGGGTCCCCCGGTCAGTGAGCATTTCCTGGGGAAAACCCACTCGGGAGAAAATCTCCAGCAATGCGGTGGCCACCTTGTCAGCCCGAATGGACGACAAGGCCACTGCTTCTGGGTACCGGGTGGCATAGTCCACTACCGTCAGTATGAAGCGTTTCCCGGAGCTGCTGGGGATGGCCAGCGGGCCGACCAGATCCACAGCCACCCTCCTGAAAGGCTCATCGATGATGGGCAGAGATACCAGTGGGGCTTTGGGGCGTGGCCCCGCCTTCCCCACTCTCTGACAGGTTTCACACGAACGGCAGTAGGCAGCCACATCGGCCCCCATTTTTGGCCAGTAGAAATGCTGGTTCAACCTGGCCTTGGTCTTAGCGATCCCTAGGTGTCCGGCCATCGGAATCTCATGTGCGATCCGCAACAACTCCGTCCGGAACGGATAGGGTACCACCAACTGTCGGTCCCTGGGCCACGCCTCCGGTGAACCCTGCTGGACCGTGGCCCGGTACAGCCGTCCTTGGTCCCAGACCACTCGCTCCGGGTCCGAGTCCGAGGGAGGCTGTGCCGCCTGCTCCTTAAGAGCTTTCAGGCTGTCGTCAGCTTCTAACGCTGCCTGAAACCCCTGACTAGATGTGGCCAGAATCGACGAGACTGTCACATCTTCAGTCAGTACCCCGGGACCTGTGTCCTGGCCTCCACCTGACTCGGCTGCCACTTGGTCAGAAGGGGAAGAGCTATCGGACCTCCGGGAGGCCCCTTGGCTTCCAGCACTCCCACTGCGGGTGACAGCGGCCACAGCCGCTGCGACCGTGGGTCGTGCCTGCTCCTCCTCCGTTCCTGACCAAGTCGCCGGTTCAGGCAGACCTACCTGGCTTCCTGACACCCCGGTTGTGGGGGAACCATGCACCGAGATCTTACCTGGGAGCACTTCCGCTCCTGGACCGGCCCCAATCTCACCTGCCTGTTCCCCTCCTGCAGCAACAGAACCCCGCTGTGAAATCTCTGGGGACCCCACATTTGCTGTGGTAGCCCCCACCCCACACACTGGTCCTCCCCCTGCAGCACCCTGCTCTCTGCTTATCCCTGCAGAGGGCAACAGATCCCAGCTCACAGGCTGGTTACTTGTAGAGGCATTGTCACACCTTTCTCTGACCCCCTCCCCTCCTGTCACAGCTGCAGCTGCGTGTGTGTCTATGGTGTCTATGCAAGCAGAAATATCAGAGTTCACTCCCTCCTCCCTTACATCATTCATAGATAACACCTTAACATTGTCCGGAGGCATGTCAGTACTGGCTGAAGGTTCAGCCCTTGGTTGGGGCCCAAACTGGGAGGTTATCTGCCCCAAATCTGTCCCAAGTAGCACGTTTGCGGGGATCCGATCAGTTACCCCCACCTCCCTCACCCCTCGCCCTGCGCCCCAGTCCACATAAATGTCAGCAACAGGCAGCGCCGGGTCAATGCCTCCAATCCCGGAGACAGCGAGGGTTTTTCCAGGGATCAAGTCTTGGGGGGACACCATCTCAGGCCGCACCAGAGTCACCTCCGAGGCGCTGTCTCGCAGTCCTATGGTCACAGACCGGCCGACGGTGACAGGTTGGAAGCTGTCCAGGGACCTACCACCACCCCCACCCACACAATACACCTTGGGCGGCCCTTGGGACGGGGACGGAGCCGGGGCCTTGGGACGCTGAGGGCACATGGCCTTGAAGTGTCCAGGTAGGTTGCACTGGTGGCACCGTCTTGGTTCTGCCACGGGCCTGGAGAGGGGAGTTGAGGGGGACACCCCCTGCAGTCTAGGGGCAGATGGGGCAGTCGCAGAATTCATCTTACCCCCTCTCCAGGTGCTGCTGGTGGCTGCTCTCCTGGCTTCCGGAGCCCGATTGTTGGTGTAGTCATCGGCCAGGGCAGCTGTAGCCGTGGACCCCTTTGGCTTCTGGTCTCGGATGAACTGGCGGAGATCCTCAGGGCAGTTCCACAAGAGTTGCTCCGTGATGAACAAGTCCAGGATCTCCGGTCCGGTGGAAAGCTGCAGGCCTTGGGTCCAGTGGTCGGCAGCTCGGGCAAGTGCCCGCCGGTGGTCAGCCCAGGAGTCCTTTGGTCCCTTCTGTAGGCTCCGGAACTTCTTGCGGTAGGACTCTGGAGTGAGGTTGTACTGTTGGATCAGGGCCCGCTTGATGGTGTCGTAGCCCTGATCTGCCTCAGCAGGCAAGTCCCCAAGGATATCCAGGGCCTTACCCCTTAAACGGGGGGTCAGGTATTTGGCCCACTGGTCCTTGTCCAGATGGTGCTGCAAGCAAGTCCGTTCAAAAGCAGTCAAGAAAGAGTCCAAGTCTCCATCCTTCTCCAGCACTGGGAAGTCCTCAACACGGACCTTTGGAAGTTTGGTGTCTCGGAGGTCACGTGTGGCTGATGAGGGCCGGAGCTGAGCTAGCTGCAGCTGGTAGTCACGGTCTGCCTGTCGCTCTCGCTCTCGCTCTTCACGCGCTGCCTGCCGCTCTCGCTCCGCAGCCTCACGCTCTGTGTGCCGCTCCGCAGCCTCAGCGTCACGCGCTGCCTGCCGCTCTGCCCTGCGCTCTGCCAGGAGTTCCTTGTAGCCCTTCTGGTCTCCAGCCTGGAGAAGGGCCATAGCCATTTGAAGAAGGCTATCCGAGCCTCCCAGGCTCGGTGGAATGGCACGTGGTGATCTGCGGCACGCTGCAGAGCTAGGCGATTCACTGTCCCTTTCAGAGCGGAGGGCTGGCATCTGGCTCGTTGAGGAACCTTGGGTGAGCTGCTCCTCATCTTGTCCATAATTGCCAGGTTGTGCAATGTCCTCGGCAGAACGGTTTTCTGGCGTCGAGCTCCTGGAGGACTCGTGGGCAACCTCCTCATTGCTGTCCACAGCACCGTCCTCCCTCTCTTCGGCTCCTGCCTTAGCATTGGCCAGTTGCATAGCTCTGCTCCTGGTGCCATCAGCCATTCTTGCAGACTTTTGGTCACTGACACAGAACTGACACCTGATGCCTCCACACACCTTACAGTATCTGCACTCTGACACTCTAGTGTTGAGCTAGTCTGAAGACCCCAGCAGCCACAGCTGCTGCAGGCAGTCTTTAGTGTCTGGGAGTATGGGTCTCACACTCACACACACTATTATCTCGATCCCACCGCTTGCCACCAATATGTCACAAACCACCGGGGGGGTCACTCAGAAATCCCCCGCGCTGGCTACCAGTACGTCACAATCGGGGGGTAACAAGTGGGGGTCACCCCTCCTTTATACCTCCCGACCGACAGAGCACGTGATGCGCTCTCTAGCGCCCCTCTTATAGTCAGGCCAATTATGGAATTGCCCGACAATAAGCAAGGAGGCCGCTATACTACTTATGCCGATTATTGAAGGGTCCCCGGTGAGAGTAAGGTATATATTCCCCCGACCTCCGCGGGCGGAATATATAAAATCTCCCCGAATCTCACTGGCCTCCCCACAATAATCCTTGGCACAAACTCGCTGCCACCAACCGCTTCACGGTAACTATTAGCCGAACACACAGACGTGGGATTCAAGATCGAGATAACAGAACAGCCCAAGATTAATTATATAATTTAATCAGCCTAAAGCACACTAGAAACTACAATATATACAATAGGGAATCTACAGAATATACATATGTCAGAGTACAGTTACAATCAAAGCATGGGTTACAAACAGGCATACACAGTTCCAGCAGTTACCTTGTTGCGTCTGGCCACAGGGGGGCGCTGTAGGCCAGGTTTCTAGGATCCTTCCCACAGATGTTTCCTACACGTGCCCCCAGCGAAAAGAACACTGGAAAATGGCCGAAGTAGGGTTATCAACCTGGACAAATCCAGGTCCCCTCCTACCTTCGTGACCTCAGAGGGAGCACTGCTCCACCCCTGGCTTGAGTTATGGACAATCCACAACATGGAATATGGGCCATAACTTTGCCTGGGAGCGTCGTAGGCGGACGCCAATGCTCTCATTGTGACAGTTATGAATTTAGCTACAGAACGAGGGGACTCATGACCTGTCTGCCAGTTCCCCATTGGCTGATATCACGCCTGGGGCATTTCCCAATGTCCTGCTCCCATAAAAAGGGTGTGCCGGCATCGTCCGCATGCGGAGACACCATTTTTATGGTTGCCATATTTATCGGAAATATGGCTTGCGAGATATGAACCATTTTTTACTGGAGTCGTTCTGTCTGGCTATTTCCATAGCCTTGCTAACTAGCTAGCAGCCCCCACTACAGGGTCACGGCAGGGAGTCATCCTGTGTCCATTGTCCCTAAGCCACCTAATTTCCATATCACAGGACATGGCCATGGAGGTGTAAGTGGAACACTGAGAACAAGAAGGGAGGGGGGCACTGCCAGGGAGTGATGAGGGATTATGACTGGAGTCATAATTCATCTTCATATCCCGGGATTTGCCTCACAGTGAGTTACACCAATATCCCAGCCTAGAGCCCACAGCAGTGATTTACACCAATATCACAGCCTAGAGTCCACAGCAGTGAGTTACACCAATATCACAGCCTAGAGCCCACAGCAGTGAGTTACACCAATATCCCAGCCTAGAGTCCACAGCAGTGAGTTACACTAATATCCCAACCTAGAGCCCACAGCAGTGAGTTACACCAATATCCCAGCCTAGCGCCCACAGCAGTGAGTTACACCAATATCACAGCCTAGAGCCCACAGCAGTGATTTACACCAATATCACAGCCTAGAGCCCACAGCAGTGAGTTACACCAATATCACAGCCTAGAGCCCACAGCAGTGAGTTACACCAATATCACAGCCTAGAGCCCACAGCAGTGATCTACACCAATATCCCAGCCTAGCGCCCACAGCAGTGAGTTACACCAATATCCCAGCCTAGAGTCCACAGCAGTGAGTTACACCAATATCACAGCCTAGAGCCCACAGCAGTGAGTTACACCAATATCCCAGCCTAGAGCCCACAGCAGTGAGTTACACCAATATCACAGCCTAGAGCCCACAGCAGTGAGTTACACCAATATCACAGCCTAGAGCCCACAGCAGTGAGTTACACCAATATCACAGCCTATAACCCACAGCAGTGATTTACACCAATATCACAGCCTAGAACCCACAGCAGTGAGTTACACCAATATCACAGCCTAGAGTCCACAGCAGTGAGTTACACCAATATCACAGCCTAGAGTCCACAGCAGTGAGTTACACCAATATCACAGCCTAGAGTCCACAGCAGTGAGTTACACCAATATCCCAGCCTAGAGTCCACAGCAGTGAGTTACACTAATATCACAGCCTAGAGTCCACAGCAGTGAGTTACACCAATATCACAGCCTAGAGTCCACAGCAGTGAGTTACACCAATATCCCAGCCTAGCGCCCACAGCAGTGATTTACACCAATATCACAGCCTAGAACCCACAGCAGTGATTTACACCAATATCACAGCCTAGAGCCCACAGCAGTGAGTTACACCAATATCACAGCCTAGAGCCCACAGCACTGATCTACACCAATATCACAGCCTAGAGCCCACAGCAGTGATCTACACCAATATCACAGCCTAGAGTCCACAACAGTGAGTTACACCAATATCACAGCCTAGAGTCCACAGCAGTGAGTTACACTAATATCCCAGCCTAGAGCCCACAGCAGTGAGTTACACCAATATCACAGCCTAGAGTCCACAGCAGTGAGTTACACTAATATCCCAGCCTAGAGTCCACAGCAGTGAGTTACACCAATATCACAGCCTAGAGCCCACAGCAGTGAGTTACACCAATATCACAGCCTAGAGCCCACAGCAGTGAGTTACACCAATATCACAGCCTAGAGCCCACAGCAGTGATCTACACCAATATCACAGCCTAGCGC
Organism: Anomaloglossus baeobatrachus; assembly: GCF_048569485.1. NCBI lineage: Eukaryota > Metazoa > Chordata > Amphibia > Anura > Aromobatidae > Anomaloglossus > Anomaloglossus baeobatrachus. The sequence goes on along the minus strand of NC_134355.1, from coordinate 186,530,803 downwards.
CCACAGCAGTGAGTTACACCAATATCCCAGCCTGGAGCCCACAGCAGTGAGTTACACCAATATCACAGCCTAGAGTCCACAGCAGTGAGTTACACCAATATCACAGCCTAGAGCCCACAGCAGTGAGTTACACCAATATCACAGCCTGGAGCCCACAGCAGTGAGTTACACTAATATCACAGCCTAGAGTCCACAGCAGTGAGTTACACCAATATCACAGCCTAGAGCCCACAGCAGTGAGTTACACCAATATCACAGCCTAGAGCCCACAGCAGTGAGTTACACCAATATCCCAGCCTAGAGCCCACAGCAGTGAGTTACACCAATATCACAGCCTAGAGTCCACAGCAGTGAGTTACACCAATATCCCAGCCTAGAGCCCACAGCAGTGAGTTACACCAATATCCCAGCCTAGAGCCCACAGCAGTGAGTTACACTAATATCCCAGCCTAGAGCCCACAGCAGTGAGTTACACTAATATCCCAGCCTAGAGCCCACAGCAGTGAGTTACACTAATATCCCAGCCTAGCGCCCACAGCAGTGAGTTACACTAATATCCCAGCCTAGAGTCCACAGCAGTGATTTACACCAATATCACAGCCTAGAGTCCACAGCAGTGAGTTACACCAATATCACAGCCTAGAGCCCACAGCTGTGAGTTACACCAATATCCCAGCCTAGAGCCCACAGCAGTGATTTACACCAATATCACAGCCTAGAGTCCACAGCAGTGAGTTACACCAATATCACAGCCTAGAGCCCACAGCAGTGAGTTACACCAATATCCCAGCCTAGAGCCCACAGCAGTGAGTTACACTAATATCACAGCCTAGAGTCCACAGCAGTGAGTTACACTAATATCCCAGCCTAGAGCCCACAGCAGTGAGTTACACCAATATCACAGCCTAGAGCCCACAGCAGTGATCTACACCAATATCACAGCCTAGAGTCCACAGCAGTGAGTTACACCAATATCACAGCCTAGAGCCCACAGCAGTGATTTACACCAATATCACAGCCTAGAGCCCACAGCAGTGATCTACACCAATATCCCAGCCTAGCGCCCACAGCAGTGAGTTACACCAATATCCCAGCCTAGAGTCCACAGCAGTGATTTACACCAATATCACAGCCTAGAGTCCACAGCAGTGAGTTACACCAATATCACAGCCTAGAGCCCACAGCAGTGAGTTACACCAATATCCCATCCTAGAGCCCACAGCAGTGAGTTACACCAATATCCCAGCCTAGCGCCCACAGCAGTGAGTTACACCAATATCACAGCCTAGAGCCCACAGCAGTGATTTACACTAATATCCCAGCCTAGAGTCCACAGCAGTGAGTTACACCAATATCACAGCCTAGAGCCCACAGCAGTGAGTTACACCAATATCACAGCCTAGAGTCCACAGCAGTGAGTTACACCAATATCACAGCCTAGAGTCCACAGCAGTGAGTTACACCAATATCACAGCCTAGAGCCCACAGCAGTGAGTTACACCAATATCCCAGCCTAGAGTCCACAGCAGTGAGTTACACTAATATCCCAGCCTAGAGCCCACAGCAGTGAGTTACACCAATATCCCAGCCTAGCGCCCACAGCAGTGAGTTACACCAATATCACAGCCTAGAGCCCACAGCAGTGATTTACACCAATATCACAGCCTAGAGCCCACAGCAGTGAGTTACACCAATATCACAGCCTAGAGCCCACAGCAGTGAGTTACACCAATATCACAGCCTAGAGCCCACAGCAGTGATCTACACCAATATCCCAGCCTAGCGCCCACAGCAGTGAGTTACACCAATATCACAGCCTAGAGTCCACAGCAGTGTGTTACACCAATATTACAGCCTAGAGCCCACAGCAGTGAGTTACACCAATATCACAGCCTAGAGCCCACAGCAGTGAGTTACACCAATATCCCAGCCTAGAGCCCACAGCAGTGAGTTACACCAATATCACAGCCTAGAGCCCACAGCAGTGAGTTACACCAATCACAGCCTAGAGCCCACAGCAGTGAGTTACACCAATATCACAGCCTATAACCCACAGCAGTGATTTACACCAATATCACAGCCTAGAACCCACAGCAGTGAGTTACACCAATATCACAGCCTAGAGTCCACAGCAGTGAGTTACACCAATATCACAGCCTAGAGTCCACAGCAGTGAGTTACACCAATATCACAGCCTAGAGTCCACAGCAGTGAGTTACACCAATATCCCAGCCTAGAGTCCACAGCAGTGAGTTACACTAATATCACAGCCTAGAGTCCACAGCAGTGAGTTACACCAATATCCCAGCCTAGAGTCCACAGCAGTGAGTTACACTAATATCCCAGCCTAGAGCCCACAGCAGTGAGTTACACCAATATCCCAGCCTAGCGCCCACAGCAGTGATTTACACCAATATCACAGCCTAGAACCCACAGCAGTGATTTACACCAATATCACAGCCTAGAGCCCACAGCAGTGAGTTACACCAATATCACAGCCTAGAGCCCACAGCAGTGATCTACACCAATATCACAGCCTAGAGTCCACAGCAGTGAGTTACACTAATATCCCAGCCTAGAGCCCACAGCAGTGAGTTACACCAATATCCCAGCCTAGCGCCCACAGCAGTGATTTACACCAATATCACAGCCTAGAACCCACAGCAGTGATTTACACCAATATCACAGCCTACAATCCACAGCAGTGAGTTACACCAATATCACAGCCTAGAGCCCACAGCAGTGAGTTACACCAATATCACAGCCTAGAGCCCACAGCAGTGATCTACACCAATATCACAGCCTAGAGTCCACAACAGTGAGTTACACCAATATCACAGCCTAGAGTCCACAGCAGTGAGTTACACTAATATCCCAGCCTAGAGCCCACAGCAGTGAGTTACACCAATATCACAGCCTAGAGTCCACAGCAGCGAGTTACACTAATATCCCAGCCTAGAGTCCACAGCAGTGAGTTACACCAATATCACAGCCTAGAGCCCACAGCAGTGAGTTACACCAATATCACAGCCTAGAGCCCACAGCAGTGAGTTACACCAATATCACAGCCTAGAGCCCACAGCAGTGATCTACACCAATATCACAGCCTAGAGTCCAAAGCAGTGAGTTACACCAATATCACAGCCTAGCGCCCACAGCAGTGAGTTACACCAATATCACAGCCTATAGCCCACAGCAGTGATCTACACCAATATCACAGCCTAGAGTCCACAGCAGTGAGTTACACCAATATCACAGCCTAGAGCCCACAGCAGTGAGTTACACCAATATCACAGCCTAGAGCCCACAGCAGTGATCTACACCAATATCACAGCCTAGAGTCCACAACAGTGAGTTACACCAATATCACAGCCTAGAGTCCACAGCAGTGAGTTACACTAATATCCCAGCCTAGAGCCCACAGCAGTGAGTTACACCAATATCACAGCCTAGAGTCCACAGCAGTGAGTTACACTAATATCACAGCCTAGAGCCCACAGCAGTGATTTACACCAATATCACAGCCTATAAACCACAGCAGTGATTTACACCAATATCACAGCCTAGAACCCACAGCAGTGAGTTACACCAATATCACAGCCTAGAGTCCACAGCAGTGAGTTACACCAATATCACAGCCTAGAGTCCACAGCAGTGAGTTACACTAATATCCCAGCCTAGAGTCCACAGCAGTGAGTTACACCAATATCACAGCCTAGAGCCCACAGCAGTGAGTTACACCAATATCACAGCCTAGAGCCCACAGCAGTGAGTTACACCAATATCACAGCCTAGAGCCCACAGCAGTGATCTACACCAATATCACAGCCTAGAGTCCACAGCAGTGAGTTACACCAATATCACAGCCTAGCGCCCACAGCAGTGAGTTACACCAATATCCCAGCCTAGAGCCCACAGCAGTGAGTTACACCAATATCACAGCCTAGAGTCCACAGCAGTGAGTTACACCAATATCACAGCCTAGAGCCCACAGCAGTGAGTTACACCAATATCACAGCCTGGAGCCCACAGCAGTGAGTTACACCAATATCACAGCCTAGAGTCCACAGCAGTGAGTTACACCAATATCACAGCCTAGAGCCCACAGCAGTGAGTTACACCAATATCACAGCCTAGAGCCCACAGCAGTGAGTTACACCAATATCCCAGCCTAGAGCCCACAGCAGTGAGTTACACCAATATCACAGCCTAGAGTCCACAGCAGTGAGTTACACCAATATCCCACCCTAGAGCCCACAGCAGTGAGTTACACCAATATCCCAGCCTAGAGCCCACAGCAGTGAGTTACACTAATATCCCAGCCTAGAGCCCACAGCAGTGAGTTACACTAATATCCCAGCCTAGAGCCCACAGCAGTGAGTTACACTAATATCCCAGCCTAGCGCCCACAGCAGTGAGTTACACTAATATCCCAGCCTAGAGTCCACAGCAGTGATTTACACCAATATCACAGCCTAGAGTCCACAGCAGTGAGTTACACCAATATCACAGCCTAGAGCCCACAGCTGTGAGTTACACCAATATCCCAGCCTAGAGCCCACAGCAGTGATTTACACCAATATCACAGCCTAGAGTCCACAGCAGTGACTTACACCAATATCACAGCCTAGAGCCCACAGCAGTGAGTTACACCAATATCCCAGCCTAGAGTCCACAGCAGTGAGTTACACTAATATCCCAACCTAGAGCCCACAGCAGTGAGTTACACCAATATCCCAGCCTAGCGCCCACAGCAGTGAGTTACACCAATATCACAGCCTAGAGCCCACAGCAGTGATTTACACCAATATCACAGCCTAGAGCCCACAGCAGTGAGTTACACCAATATCACAGCCTAGAGCCCACAGCAGTGAGTTACACCAATATCACAGCCTAGAGCCCACAGCAGTGATCTACACCAATATCCCAGCCTAGCGCCCACAGCAGTGAGTTACACCAATATCCCAGCCTAGAGTCCACAGCAGTGAGTTACACCAATATCACAGCCTAGAGCCCACAGCAGTGAGTTACACCAATATCCCAGCCTAGAGCCCACAGCAGTGAGTTACACCAATATCACAGCCTAGAGCCCACAGCAGTGAGTTACACCAATATCACAGCCTATAACCCACAGCAGTGATTTACACCAATATCACAGCCTAGAACCCACAGCAGTGAGTTACACCAATATCACAGCCTAGAGTCCACAGCAGTGAGTTACACCAATATCACAGCCTAGAGTCCACAGCAGTGAGTTACACCAATATCACAGCCTAGAGTCCACAGCAGTGAGTTACACCAATATCCCAGCCTAGAGTCCACAGCAGTGAGTTACACTAATATCACAGCCTAGAGTCCACAGCAGTGAGTTACACCAATATCCCAGCCTAGAGTCCACAGCAGTGAGTTACACTAATATCCCAGCCTAGAGCCCACAGCAGTGAGTTACACCAATATCCCAGCCTAGCGCCCACAGCAGTGATTTACACCAATATCACAGCCTAGAACCCACAGCAGTGAATTACACCAATATCACAGCCTAGAACCCACAGCAGTGAGTTACACCAATATCACAGCCTAGAGCCCACAGCAGTGATCTACACCAATATCACAGCCTAGAGCCCACAGCAGTGATCTACACCAATATCACAGCCTAGAGTCCACAACAGTGAGTTACACCAATATCACAGCCTAGAGTCCACAGCAGTGAGTTACACTAATATCCCAGCCTAGAGCCCACAGCAGTGAGTTACACCAATATCACAGCCTAGAGTCCACAGCAGTGAGTTACACTAATATCCCAGCCTAGAGTCCACAGCAGTGAGTTACACCAATATCACAGCCTAGAGCCCACAGCAGTGAGTTACACCAATATCACAGCCTAGAGCCCACAGCAGTGAGATACACCAATATCACAGCCTAGAGACCACAGCAGTGATCTACACCAATATCACAGCCTAGAGTCCACAGCAGTGAGTTACACCAATATCACAGCCTAGCGCCCACAGCAGTGAGTTACACCAATATCCCAGCCTAGAGCCCACAGCAGTGAATTACACCAATATCACAGCCTAGAGTCCACAGCAGTGAGTTACACCAATATCACAGCCTAGAGCCCACAGCAGTGAGTTACACCAATATCACAGCCTGGAGCCCACAGCAGTGAGTTACACTAATATCACAGCCTAGAGTCCACAGCAGTGAGTTACACCAATATCACAGCCTAGAGTCCACAGCAGTGAGTTACACCAATATCACAGCCTAGAGCCCACAGCTGTGAGTTACACCAATATCCCAGCCTAGAGCCCACAGCAGTGAGTTACACCAATATCACAGCCTAGAGTCCACAGCAGTGAGTTACACCAATATCACAGCCTAGAGCCCACAGCAGTGAGTTACACCAATATCCCAGCCTAGAGCCCACAGCAGTGAGTTACACTAATATCACAGCCTAGAGTCCACAGCAGTGAGTTACACTAATATCCCAGCCTAGAGCCCACAGCAGTGAGTTACACCAATATCACAGCCTAGAGCCCACAGCAGTGATCTACACCAATATCACAGCCTAGAGTCCACAGCAGTGAGTTACACCAATATCACAGCCTAGAGCCCACAGCAGTGATTTACACCAATATCACAGCCTAGAGCCCACAGCAGTGATCTACACCAATATCCCAGCCTAGCGCCCACAGCAGTGAGTTACACCAATATCCCAGCCTAGAGTCCACAGCAGTGATTTACACCAATATCACAGCCTAGAGTCCACAGCAGTGAGTTACACCAATATCACAGCCTAGCGCCCACAGCAGTGAGTTACACCAATATCACAGCCTAGAGCCCACAGCAGTGATCTACACCAAAATCACAGCCTAGAGTCCACAGCAGTGAGTTACACCAATATCACAGCCTAGAGCCCACAGCAGTGAGTTACACCAATATCACAGCCTAGAGCCCACAGCAGTGATCTACACCAATATCACAGCCTAGAGTCAACAACAGTGAGTTACACCAATATCACAGCCTAGAGTCCACAGCAGTGAGTTACACTAATATCCCAGCCTAGAGCCCACAGCAGTGAGTTACACCAATATCACAGCCTAGAGTCCACAGCAGTGAGTTACACTAATATCACAGCCTAGAGCCCACAGCAGTGATTTACACCAATATCACAGCCTATAACCCACAGCAGTGATTTACACCAATATCACAGCCTAGAACCCACAGCAGTGAGTTACACCAATATCACAGCCTAGAGTCCACAGCAGTGAGTTACACCAATATCACAGCCTAGAGTCCACAGCAGTGAGTTACACTAATATCCCAGCCTAGAGTCCACAGCAGTGAGATACACCAATATCACAGCCTAGAGCCCACAGCAGTGAGTTACACCAATATCACAGCCTAGAGCCCACAGCAGTGAGTTACACCAATATCACAGCCTAGAGCCCACAGCAGTGATCTACACCAATATCACAGCCTAGAGTCCACAGCAGTGAGTTACACCAATATCACAGCCTAGCGCCCACAGCAGTGAGTTACACCAATATCACAGCCTAGAGCCCACAGCAGTGAGTTACACCAATATCACAGCCTAGAGTCCACAGCAGTGAGTTACACCAATATCACAGCCTAGAGCCCACAGCAGTGAGTTACACCAATATCACAGCCTGGAGCCCACAGCAGTGAGTTACACCAATATCACAGCCTAGAGTCCACAGCAGTGAGTTACACCAATATCACAGCCTAGAGCCCACAGCAGTGAGTTACACCAATATCACAGCCTAGAGCCCACAGCAGTGAGTTACACCAATATCCCAGCCTAGAGCCCACAGCAGTGAGTTACACCAATATCACAGCCTAGAGTCCACAGCAGTGAGTTACACCAATATCCCAGCCTAGAGCCCACAGCAGTGAGTTACACCAATATCCCAGCCTAGAGCCCACAGCAGTGAGTTACACTAATATCCCAGCCTAGAGCCCACAGCAGTGAGTTACACTAATATCCCAGCCTAGAGCCCACAGCAGTGAGTTACACTAATATCCCAGCCTAGCGCCCACAGCAGTGAGTTACACTAATATCCCAGCCTAGAGTCCACAGCAGTGATTTACACCAATATCACAGCCTAGAGTCCACAGCAGTGAGTTACACCAATATCACAGCCTAGAGCCCACAGCTGTGAGTTACACCAATATCCCAGCCTAGAGCCCACAGCAGTGATTTACACCAATATCACAGCCTAGAGTCCACAGCAGTGAGTTACACCAATATCACAGCCTAGAGCCCACAGCAGTGAGTTACACCAATATCCCAGCCTAGAGTCCACAGCAGTGAGTTACACTAATATCCCAACCTAGAGCCCACAGCAGTGAGTTACACCAATATCCCAGCCTAGAGCCCACAGCAGTGATCTACACCAATATCCCAGCCTAGCGCCCACAGCAGTGAGTTACACCAATATCCCAGCCTAGAGTCCACAGCAGTGAGTTACACCAATATCACAGCCTAGAGCCCACAGCAGTGAGTTACACCAATATCCCAGCCTAGAGCCCACAGCAGTGAGTTACACTAATATCCCAGCCTAGCGCCCACAGCAGTGAGTTACACTAATATCCCAGCCTAGAGTCCACAGCAGTGATTTACACCAATATCACAGCCTAGAGTCCACAGCAGTGAGTTACACCAATATCACAGCCTAGAGCCCACAGCTGTGAGTTACACCAATATCCCAGCCTAGAGCCCACAGCAGTGATTTACACCAATATCACAGCCTAGAGTCCACAGCAGTGAGTTACACCAATATCACAGCCTAGAGCCCACAGCAGTGAGTTACACCAATATCCCAGCCTAGAGTCCACAGCAGTGAGTTACACTAATATCCCAACCTAGAGCCCACAGCAGTGAGTTACACCAATATCCCAGCCTAGAGCCCACAGCAGTGATCTACACCAATATCCCAGCCTAGCGCCCACAGCAGTGAGTTACACCAATATCCCAGCCTAGAGTCCACAGCAGTGAGTTACACCAATATCACAGCCTAGAGCCCACAGCAGTGAGTTACACCAATATCCCAGCCTAGAGCCCACAGCAGTGAGTTACACCAATATCACAGCCTAGAGCCCACAGCAGTGAGTTACACCAATATCACAGCCTAGAGCCCACAGCAGTGAGTTACACCAATATCACAGCCTATAACCCACAGCAGTGATTTACACCAATATCACAGCCTAGAACCCACAGCAGTGAGTTACACCAATATCACAGCCTAGAGTCCACAGCAGTGAGTTACACCAATATCACAGCCTAGAGTCCACAGCAGTCAGTTACACTAATATCACAGCCTAGAGTCCACAGCAGTGAGTTACACTAATATCCCAGCCTAGAGCCCACAGCAGTGAGTTACACCAATATCCCAGCCTAGCGCCCACAGCAGTGATTTACACCAATATCACAGCCTAGAACCCACAGCAGTGAATTACACCAATATCACAGCCTAGAGCCCACAGCAGTGAGTTACACCAATATCACAGCCTAGAGCCCACAGCAGTGATCTACACCAATATCACAGCCTAGAGCCCACAGCAGTGATCTACACCAATATCACAGCCTAGAGTCCACAACAGTGAGTTACACCAATATCACAGCCTAGAGTCCACAGCAGTGAGTTACACTAATATCCCAGCCTAGAGCCCACAGCAGTGAGTTACACCAATATCACAGCCTAGAGTCCACAGCAGTGAGTTACACTAATATCCCAGCCTAGAGTCCACAGCAGTGAGTTACACCAATATCACAGCCTAGAGCCCACAGCAGTGAGTTACACCAATATCACAGCCTAGAGCCCACAGCAGTGAGTTACACCAATATCACAGCCTAGAGCCCACAGCAGTGATCTACACCAATATCACAGCCTAGAGTCCACAGCAGTGAGTTACACCAATATCACAGCCTAGCGCCCACAGCAGTGAGTTACACCAATATCCCAGCCTAGAGCCCACAGCAGTGAGTTACACCAATATCACAGCCTAGAGTCCACAGCAGTGAGTTACACCAATATCACAGCCTGGAGCCCACAGCAGTGAGTTACACCAATATCACAGCCTGGAGCCCACAGCAGTGAGTTACACTAATATCACAGCCTAGAGTCCACAGCAGTGAGTTACACCAATATCACAGCCTAGAGTCCACAGCAGTGAGTTACACCAATATCACAGCCTAGAGCCCACAGCTGTGAGTTACACCAATATCCCAGCCTAGAGCCCACAGCAGTGAGTTACACCAATATCACAGCCTAGAGTCCACAGCAGTGAGTTACACCAATATCACAGCCTAGAGCCCACAGCAGTGAGTTACACCAATATCCCAGCCTAGAGCCCACAGCAGTGAGTTACACTAATATCACAGCCTAGAGTCCACAGCAGTGAGTTACACTAATATCCCAGCCTAGAGCCCACAGCAGTGAGTTACACCAATATCACAGCCTAGAGCCCACAGCAGTGATCTACACCAATATCACAGCCTAGAGTCCACAGCAGTGAGTTACACCAATATCACAGCCTAGAGCCCACAGCAGTGATTTACACCAATATCACAGCCTAGAGCCCACAGCAGTTATCTACACCAATATCCCAGCCTAGCGCCCACAGCAGTGAGTTACACCAATATCCCAGCCTAGAGTCCACAGCAGTGATTTACACCAATATCACAGCCTAGAGTCCACAGCAGTGAGTTACACCAATATCACAGCCTAGAGCCCACAGCAGTGAGTTACACCAATATCCCAGCCTAGAGCCCACAGCAGTGAGTTACACCAATATCCCAGCCTAGCGCCCACAGCAGTGAGTTACACCAATATCACAGCCTAGAGCCCACAGCAGTGATTTACACTAATATCCCAGCCTAGAGTCCACAGCAGTGAGTTACACCAATATCACAGCCTAGAGCCCACAGCAGTGAGTTACACCAATATCACAGCCTAGAGTCCACAGCAGTGAGTTACACCAATATCACAGCCTAGAGCCCACAGCAGTGAGTTACACCAATATCACAGCCTAGAGTCCACAGCAGTGAGTTACACCAATATCACAGCCTAGAGCCCACAGCAGTGAGTTACACCAATATCACAGCCTAGAGCCCACAGCAGTGAGTTACACCAATATCACAGCCTAGAGCCCACAGCAGTGATCTACACCAATATCCCAGCCTAGCGCCCACAGCAGTGAGTTACACCAATATCACAGCCTAGAGTCCACAGCAGTGAGTTACACCAATATCACAGCCTAGAGCCCACAGCAGTGAGTTACACCAATATCACAGCCTAGAGCCCACAGCAGTGAGTTACACCAATATCCCAGCCTAGAGCCCACAGCAGTGAGTTACACCAATATCACAGCCTAGAGCCCACAGCAGTGAGTTACACCAATATCACAGCCTAGAGCCCACAGCAGTGAGTTACACCAATATCACAGCCTATAACCCACAGCAGTGATTTACACCAATATCACAGCCTAGAACCCACAGCAGTGAGTTACACCAATATCACAGCCTAGAGTCCACAGCAGTGAGTTACACCAATATCACAGCCTAGAGCCCACAGCAGTGATTTACACTAATATCCCAGCCTAGAGTCCACAGCAGTGAGTTACACCAATATCACAGCCTAGAGCCCACAGCAGTGAGTTACACCAATATCACAGCCTAGAGTCCACAGCAGTGAGTTACACCAATATCACAGCCTAGAGCCCACAGCAGTGAGTTACACCAATATCACAGCCTAGAGTCCACAGCAGTGAGTTACACCAATATCACAGCCTAGAGCCCACAGCAGTGAGTTACACCAATATCACAGCCTAGAGCCCACAGCAGTGAGTTACACCAATATCACAGCCTAGAGCCCACAGCAGTGATCTACACCAATATCCCAGCCTAGCGCCCACAGCAGTGAGTTACACCAATATCACAGCCTAGAGTCCACAGCAGTGAGTTACACCAATATCACAGCCTAGAGCCCACAGCAGTGAGTTACACCAATATCACAGCCTAGAGCCCACAGCAGTGAGTTACACCAATATCCCAGCCTAGAGCCCACAGCAGTGAGTTACACCAATATCACAGCCTAGAGCCCACAGCAGTGAGTTACACCAATATCACAGCCTAGAGCCCACAGCAGTGAGTTACACCAATATCACAGCCTATAACCCACAGCAGTGATTTACACCAATATCACAGCCTAGAACCCACAGCAGTGAGTTACACCAATATCACAGCCTAGAGTCCACAGCAGTGAGTTACACCAATATCACAGCCTAGAGTCCACAGCAGTGAGTTACACCAATATCACAGCCTAGAGTCCACAGCAGTGAGTTACACCAATATCCCAGCCTAGAGTCCACAGCAGTGAGTTACACTAATATCACAGCCTAGAGTCCACAGCAGTGAGTTACACCAATATCCCAGCCTAGAGTCCACAGCAGTGAGTTACACTAATATCCCAGCCTAGAGCCCACAGCAGTGAGTTACACCAATATCCCAGCCTAGCGCCCACAGCAGTGATTTACACCAATATCACAGCCTAGAACCCACAGCAGTGATTTACACCAATATCACAGCCTAGAGCCCACAGCAGTGAGTTACACCAATATCACAGCCTAGAGCCCACAGCAGTGATCTACACCAATATCACAGCCTAGAGTCCACAACAGTGAGTTACACCAATATCACAGCCTAGAGCCCACAGCAGTGAGTTACACCAATATCACAGCCTAGAGTCCACAGCAGTGAGTTACACTAATATCCCAGCCTAGAGTCCACAGCAGTGAATTACACCAATATCACAGCCTAGAGCCCACAGCAGTGAGTTACACCAATATCACAGCCTAGAGCCCACAGCAGTGAGTTACACCAATATCACAGCCTAGAGCCCACAGCAGTGATCTACACCAATATCACAGCCTAGAGTCCACAGCAGTGAGTTACACCAATATCACAGCCTAGCGCCCACAGCAGTGAGTTACACCAATATCCCAGCCTAGAGCCCACAGCAGTGAGTTACACCAATATCACAGCCTAGAGTCCACAGCAGTGAGTTACACCAATATCACAGCCTAGAGCCCACAGCAGTGAGTTACACCAATATCACAGCCTAGAGCCCACAGCAGTGAGTTACACCAATATCACAGCCTAGAGCCCACAGCAGTGAGTTACACCAATATCCCAGCCTAGAGCCCACAGCAGTGAGTTACACCAATATCACAGCCTAGAGTCCACAGCAGTGAGTTACACCAATATCCCAGCCTAGAGCCCACAGCAGTGAGTTACACCAATATCCCAGCCTAGAGCCCACAGCAGTGAGTTACACTAATATCCCAGCCTAGAGCCCACAGCAGTGAGTTACACTAATATCCCAGCCTAGAGCCCACAGCAGTGAGTTACACTAATATCCCAGCCTAGCGCCCACAGCAGTGAGTTACACTAATATCCCAGCCTAGAGTCCACAGCAGTGATTTACACCAATATCACAGCCTAGAGTCCACAGCAGTGAGTTACACCAATATCACAGCCTAGAGCCCACAGCTGTGAGTTACACCAATATCCCAGCCTAGAGCCCACAGCAGTGAGTTACACCAATATCAAAGCCTAGAGTCCACAGCAGTGAGTTACACCAATATCACAGCCTAGAGCCCACAGCAGTGAGTTACACCAATATCCCAGCCTAGAGTCCACAGCAGTGAGTTACACTAATATCCCAGCCTAGAGCCCACAGCAGTGAGTTACACCAATATCCCAGCCTAGCGCCAACAGCAGTGAGTTACACCAACATCACAGCCTAGAGCCCACAGCAGTGATTTACACCAATATCACAGCCTAGAGCCCACAGCAGTGAGTTACACCAATATCACAGCCTAGAGCCCACAGCAGTGAGTTACACCAATATCACAGCCTAGAGCCCACAGCAGTGATCTACACCAATATCCCAGCCTAGCGCCCACAGCAGTGAGTTACACCAATATCCCAGCCTAGAGTCCACAGCACTGAATTACACCAATATCACAGCCTAGAGCCCACAGCAGTGAGTTACACCAATATCCCAGCCTAGAGCCCACAGTAGTGAGTTACACCAATATCACAGCCTAGAGCCCACAGCAGTGAGTTACACCAATATCACAGCCTAGAGCCCACAGCAGTGAGTTACACCAATATCACAGCCTATAACCCACAGCAGTGATTTACACCAATATCACAGCCTAGAGCCCACAGCAGTGAGTTACACCAATATCACAGCCTAGAGTCCACAGCAGTGAGTTACACCAATATCACAGCATAGAGTCCACAGCAGTGAGTTACACCAATATCACAGCCTAGAGTCCACAGCAGTGAGTTACACCAATATCACAGCCTAGAGTCCACAGCAGTGAGTTACACTAATATCACAGCCTAGAGTCCACAGCAGTGAGTTACACCAATATCCCAGCCTAGAGTCCACAGCAGTGAGTTACACTAATATCCCAGCCTAGAGCCCACAGCAGTGAGTTACACCAATATCCCAGCCTAGCGCCCACAGCAGTGATTTACACCAATATCACAGCCTAGAACCCACAGCAGTGATTTACACCAATATCACAGCCTAGAACCCACAGCATTGAGTTACACCAATATCACAGCCTAGAGCCCACAGCAGTGAGTTACACCAATATCACAGCCTAGAGCCCACAGCAGTGATCTACACCAATATCACAGCCTAGAGTCCACAACAGTGAGTTACACCAATATCACAGCCTAGAGTCCACAGCAGTGAGTTACACTAATATCCCAGCCTAGAGCCCACAGCAGTGAGTTACACCAATATCACAGCCTAGAGTCCACAGCAGTGAGTTACACTAATATCCCAGCCTAGAGTCCACAGCAGTGAGTTACACCAATATCACAGCCTAGAGCCCACAGCAGTGAGTTACACCAATATCACAGCCTAGAGCCCACAGCAGTGAGTTACACCAATATCACAGCCTAGAGCCCACAGCAGTGATCTACACCAATATCACAGCCTAGAGTCCACAGCAGTGAGTTACACCAATATCACAGCCTAGCGCCCACAGCAGTGAGTTACACCAATATCCCAGCCTAGAGCCCACAGCAGTGAGTTACACCAATATCACAGCCTAGAGTCCACAGCAGTGAGTTACACCAATATCACAGCCTAGAGCCCACAGCAGTGAGTTACACCAATATTACAGCCTGGAGCCCACAGCAGTGAGTTACACCAATATCACAGCCTAGAGTCCACAGCAGTGAGTTACACCAATATCACAGCCTAGAGCCCACAGCAGTGAGTTACACCAATATCACAGCCTAGAGCCCACAGCAGTGAGTTACACCAATATCCCAGCCTAGAGCCCACAGCAGTGAGTTACACCAATATCACAGCCTAGAGTCCACAGCAGTGAGTTACACCAATATCCCAGCCTAGAGCCCACAGCAGTGAGTTACACCAATATCCCAGCCTAGAGCCCACAGCAGTGAGTTACACTAATATCCCAGCCTAGAGCCCACAGCACTGAGTTACACTAATATCCCAGCCTAGCGCCCACAGCAGTGAGTTACACTAATATCCCAGCCTAGAGTCCACAGCAGTGATTTACACCAATATCACAGCCTAGAGTCCACAGCAGTGAGTTACACCAATATCACAGCCTAGAGCCCACAGCTGTGAGTTACACCAATATCCCAGCCTAGAGCCCACAGCAGTGAGTTACACCAATATCACAGCCTAGAGTCCACAGCAGTGAGTTACACCAATATCACAGCCTAGAGCCCACAGCAGTGAGTTACACCAATATCCCAGCCTAGCGCCCACAGCAGTGAGTTACACCAATATCACAGCCTAGAGCCCACAGCAGTGATTTACACCAATATCACAGCCTAGAGCCCACAGCAGTGAGTTACACCAATATCACAGCCTAGAGCCCACAGCAGTGAGTTACACCAATATCACAGCCTAGAGCCCACAGCAGTGATCTACACCAATATCCCAGCCTAGCGCCCACAGCAGTGAGTTACACCAATATCCCAGCCTAGAGTCCACAGCAGTGATTTACACCAATATCACAGCCTAGAGTCCACAGCAGTGAGTTACACCAATATCACAGCCTAGAACCCACAGCAGTGAGTTACACCAATATCCCAGCCTAGAGCCCACAGCAGTGAGTTACACCAATATCCCAGCCTAGCGCCCACAGCAGTGAGTTACACCAATATCACAGCCTAGAGCCCACTGCAGTGATTTACACTAATATCACAGCCTAGAGCCCACAGCAGTGAGTTACACTAATATCCCAGCCTAGAGCCCACAGCAGTGAGTTACACCAATATCACAGCCTAGAGCCCACAGCAGTGAGTTACACCAATATCACAGCCTAGAGTCCACAGCAGTGAGTTACACCAATATCACAGCCTAGAGTCCACAGCAGTGAGTTACACCAATATCCCAGCCTAGAGCCCACAGCAGTGAGTTACCCCAATATCCCAGCCTAGCGCCCACAGCAGTGAGTTACCCCAATATCCCAGCCTAGCGCCCACAGCAGTGAGTTAAACTAATATCCCAGCCTAGAGTCCACAGCAGTGAGTTACACCAATATCACAGCCTAGAGCCCACAGCAGTGAGTTACACCAATATCACAGCCTAGAGTCCACAGCAGTGATTTACACCAATATCCCAGCCTAGAGCCCACAGCAGTGAGTTACACTAATATCCCAGCCTAGAGCCCACAGCAGTGAGTTACACTAATATCCCAGCCTAGAGCCCACAGCAGTGAGTTACACTAATATCCCAGCCTAGCGCCCACAGCAGTGAGTTACACTAATATCCCAGCCTAGAGTCCACAGCAGTGATTTACACCAATATCACAGCCTAGAGTCCACAGCAGTGAGTTACACCAATATCACAGCCTAGAGCCCACAGCTGTGAGTTACACCAATATCACAGCCTAGAGCCCACAGCAGTGAGTTACACCAATATCACAGCCTAGAGTCCACAGCAGTGAGTTACACCAATATCACAGCCTAGAGCCCACAGCAGTGAGTTACACCAATATCCCAGCCTAGAGTCCACAGCAGTGAGTTACACTAATATCCCAGCCTAGAGCCCACAGCAGTGAGTTACACCAATATCCCAGCCTAGCGCCCACAGCAGTGAGTTACACCAATATCACAGCCTAGAGCCCACAGCAGTGATTTACACCAATATCACAGCCTAGAGCCCACAGCAGTGACTTACATCAATATCACAGTCTAGAGCCCACAGCAGTGAGTTACACCAATATCACAGCCTAGAGCCCACAGCAGTGAGTTACACCAATATCACAGCCTAGAGCCCACAGCAGTGAGTTACACCAATATCACAGCCTAGAGCCCACAGCAGTGATCTACACCAATATCCCAGCCTAGCGCCCACAGCAGTGAGTTACACCAATATCCCAGCCTAGAGTCCACAGCAGTGATTTACACCAATATCACAGCCTAGAGTCCACAGCAGTGAGTTACACCAATATCACAGCCTAGAGCCCACAGCAGTGAGTTACACCAATATCCCAGCCTAGAGCCCACAGCAGTGAGTTACACCAATATCCCAGCCTAGCGCCCACAGCAGTGAGTTACACCAATATCACAGCCTAGAGCCCACAGCAGTGATTTACACTAATATCACAGCCTAGAGCCCACAGCAGTGAGTTACACTAATATCCCAGCCTAGAGCCCACAGCAGTGAGTTACACCAATATCACAGCCTAGAGCCCACAGCAGTGAGTTACACCAATATCACAGCCTAGAGCCCACAGCAGTGATTCACACCAATATCACAGCCTAGAGCCCACAGCAGTGAGTTACACCAATATCACAGCCTAGAGCCCACAGCAGTGAGTTACACTAATATCACAGCCTAGAGCCCACAGCAGTGATCTACACCAATATCCCAGCCTAGCGCCCACAGCAGTGAGTTACACCAATATCCCAGCCTAGAGTCCACAGCAGTGATTTACACCAATATCACAGCCTAGAGTCCACAGCAGTGAGTTACACCAATATCACAGCCTAGAGCCCACAGCAGTGAGTTACACCAATATCCCAGCCTAGAGCCCACAGCAGTGAGTTACACCAATATCCCAGCCTAGCGCCCACAGCAGTGAGTTACACCAATATCACAGCCTAGAGCCCACTGCAGTGATTTACACTAATATCACAGCCTAGAGCCCACAGCAGTGAGTTACACTAATATCCCAGCCTAGAGCCCACAGCAGTGAGTTACACCAATATCACAGCCTAGAGCCCACAGCAGTGAGTTACACCAATATCACAGCCTAGAGTCCACAGCAGTGAGTTACACCAATATCACAGCCTAGAGTCCACAGCAGTGAGTTACACCAATATCCCAGCCTAGAGCCCACAGCAGTGAGTTACCCCAATATCCCAGCCTAGAGCCCACAGCAGTGAGTTACACTAATATCCCAGCCTAGCGCCCACAGCAGTGAGTTACACTAATATCCCAGCCTAGAGTCCACAGCAGTGATTTACACCAATATCACAGCCTAGAGTCCACAGCAGTGAGTTACACCAATATCACAGCCTAGAGCCCACAGCTGTGAGTTACACCAATATCACAGCCTAGAGCCCACAGCAGTGAGTTACACCAATATCACAGCCTAGAGTCCACAGCAGTGAGTTACACCAATATCACAGCCTAGAGCCCACAGCAGTGAGTTACACCAATATCCCAGCCTAGAGTCCACAGCAGTGAGTTACACTAATATCCCAGCCTAGAGCCCACAGCAGTGAGTTACACCAATATCCCAGCCTAGCGCCCACAGCAGTGAGTTACACCAATATCACAGCCTAGAGCCCACAGCAGTGATTTACACCAATATCACAGCCTAGAGCCCACAGCAGTGACTTACACCAATATCACAGTCTAGAGCCCACAGCAGTGAGTTACACCAATATCACAGCCTAGAGCCCACAGCAGTGAGTTACACCAATATCACAGCCTAGAGCCCACAGCAGTGATCTACACCAATATCCCAGCCTAGCGCCCACAGCAGTGAGTTACACCAATATCCCAGCCTAGAGTCCACAGCAGTGATTTACACCAATATCACAGCCTAGAGTCCACAGCAGTGAGTTACACCAATATCACAGCCTAGAGCCCACAGCAGTGAGTTACACCAATATCCCAGCCTAGAGCCCACAGCAGTGAGTTACACCAATATCCCAGCCTAGCGCCCACAGCAGTGAGTTACACCAATATCACAGCCTAGAGCCCACAGCAGTGATTTACACTAATATCACAGCCTAGAGCCCACAGCAGTGAGTTACACTAATATCCCAGCCTAGAGCCCACAGCAGTGAGTTACACCAATATCACAGCCTAGAGCCCACAGCAGTGAGTTACACCAATATCACAGCCTAGAGTCCACAGCAGTGAGTTACACCAATATCACAGCCTAGAGTCCACAGCAGTGAGTTACCCCAATATCCCAGCCTAGCGCCCACAGCAGTGAGTTACCCCAATATCCCAGCCTAGCGCCCACAGCAGTGAGTTACACTAATATCCCAGCCTAGAGTCCACAGCAGTGAGTTACACCAATATCACAGCCTAGAGCCCACAGCAGTGAGTTACACCAATATCACAGCCTAGAGTCCACAGCAGTGAGTTACACCAATATCACAGCCTAGAGTCCACAGCAGTGAGTTACACCAATATCCCAGCCTAGAGCCCACAGCAGTGAGTTACCCCAATATCCCAGCCTAGCGCCCACAGCAGTGAGTTACACCAATATCACAGCCTAGAGCCCACAGCAGTGAGTTACACCAATATCCCAGCCTAGAGCCCACAGCAGTGAGTTACACCAATATCCCAGCCTAGAGCCCACAGCAGTGAGTTACACCAATATCCCAGCCTAGAGCCCACAGCAGTGAGTTACACCAATATCCCAGCCTAGCGCCCACAGCAGTGAGTTACACCAATATCACAGCCTAGAGCCCACAGCAGTGAGTTACACCAATATCCCAGCCTAGAGCCCACAGCAGTGAGTTACACCAATATCCCAGCCTAGAGCCCACAGCAGTGAGTTACACCAATATCCCAGCCTAGAGTCCACAGCAGTGAGTTACACCAATATCACAGCCTAGAGCCCACAGCAGTGAGTTACACTAATATCACAGTCTAGAGCCCACAGCAGTGAGTTACACCAATAACACAGCCTAGAGCCCACAGCAGTGAGTTACACCAATATCCCAGCCTAGAGCCCACAGCAGGGAGTTACACCAATATCACAGCCTAGAGTCCACAGCAGTGAGTTACACCAATATCACAGCCTAGAGTCCACAGCAGTGAGTTACACTAATATCACAGCCTAGATCCCACAGCAGTGAGTTACACCAATATCCCAGCCTAGCGCCCACAGCAGTGATTTACACCAATATCACAGCCTATAACCCACAGCAGTGATTTACACCAATATCACAGCCTAGAACCCACAGCAGTGAGTTACACCAATATCACAGCCTAGAGTCCACAGCAGTGAGTTACACCAATATCACAGCCTAGAGTCCACAGCAGTGAGTTACACCAATATCCCAGCCTAGAGTCCACAGCAGTGAGTTACACTAATATCCCAGCCTAGAGCCCACAGCAGTGAGTTACACCAATATCCCAGCCTAGCGCCCACAGCAGTGATTTACACCAATATCACAGCCTAGAACCCACAGCAGTGAGTTACACCAATATCACAGCCTAGAGTCCACAGCAGTGAGTTACACCAATATCACAGCCTATAACCCACAGCAGTGATTTACACCAATATCACAGCCTAGAACCCACAGCAGTGAGTTACACCAATATCACAGCCTAGAGTTGTCTTGCTAAATTCTACTAAAAAGGGGGCTGAAAGCCCGTACTTACGAAGCGCTCACTGATATCCTAATCAGGCACGAATACTAATATTCTTTATAGCAAGATACTATTTATTTTAATAGCACATGAATATAATCAATGGTACATAGGCATTTAGAATCTTATAGTCATAGAAACTTATACAATAA